>NC_089519.1:32517485-33117485 GCF_963924715.1 Thunnus thynnus
TAGAAAGATAGACAGATAAGACAGAAAGATAGAAAGGCAGATAGATAGATAGATAAAGTAGAGATAAACACCATTGAAAATCATTCAAAAACAGTGATGAGGCAAAAAATTGACACCAAGAAGCCACATGTCACATTGAAGAAAAATGGACAGAGAGAGAAACAGTGACAAAGAAAAAAGCATAACACAAAAAAGAGAGATTGATATCCATAAGTAGGTGTATGTGAAATAACTTGGTGTGAACTCTTACTGGATAAATAAACAGTCTGCTGAGGTGTGAACAAAAGGCAGGGGTTAAGATCACTTCTGTAACATTTAACAGATATACTGATCTATTACAAACACAGCTCATTAGACTTTAAGTAGTCAGATATCTGGAAAGTATTTGGAGTAATACCTAAGAAAGCCTTTCCTACTGAGTGTAACAGGTATGATGTTAAGTACCACTGTCAGCACTGAAGTATCCATAATGACAGTACAGAACATCCTCGAGGCTATTTGGGCTTTAATCCAACCTGCGTTGACTAAAAAAGCTGTATATAAAAGATTCTACAAGTGAAATTAACAAGAAAAAACAGGAAAGACAGTATTAAGAAATCGTCCCCAATATTTTGTGACCCTTGGCATTGATCTTGGTGTCTTTTTGGCCCACCTGTCTGTGACCCCGTCCATCAGGCCCCTCGCTGGGTGAGCGGGACCAGTGGCGGTCGTGAGGATGCCTGTGGGGGTAGTCGTGGCGGTCGGGGCCGTAACGTTCCTGGTCCATGGAGCTGTGGTGATGGTGGTGGTGATGGTGGTGACGACGGTCCTTGGTCCTGCCGCGGTCCCGCTCACGCTCCTTGGGTGGCAAGTCGCCTGACTGCGTGGTGGTGCTGAGGTCTGTGCCCAGACCTAGCAAGAAGATGTCTCAGTTTACATTTGAAAATACCAAATGGTAATTTAGAACAGCTTTTCATACCACGGCAACACACACGGTAACACTGATAAACCTTGTTTCTTTCATATCTGAAAAAGGCTAAAAAGAGCCACTTAAAACGAGTTAAAGGACAGGTTCACAATTTTTCAAGTCTGTCTTAAAACAATAGTAAGGTGCCCAAATGAACAGTGAATCATGATTTTCTTGCTGTAATCATTCCTCCTGTTCATACTGACCATTAGAAGATCCCTTCATAATGCACTTACAATATAAGTGATGTATGTGAAGTGAATATAAGTGATGAGCAATGTATTTAAAAGTTTATCTGAAGCTGATATGAAGCTTCAGCTGTCCATTACATTGTAAGCACGTTTGGTGGGGATCTCTTTAACCTTTTAACATCCACTGGGTCACTGGTGACCCGCTTAAGCCAGTTGTTAGCGGTAGCATCACGCAGTAATGAGTCAAAGCAATGGGTACAATTGGGCCAATTTGAGATGATTGAAGAGGTTCAGGGACACCAGTGACACCACAAATTAAAAACTCCTTAGCTCCCATAAGGTTAGGCCTAGAGGTCTGGAATTTTATACAGGTTGACAAAATGTGGAAGGTTTATGGTGTTCTGCATAGTTCTGGCATAAAGCATGTCCTAATTATTGTTATTCAAATATGACTCATTATAGACGACGACCAAAAACACTTTTTTTTTTAGCCTTATTTGAACTGGTGTAGTTTTGTTTGTGTTTTAGCCACATGCTAAACAAACACATTTCCAGAAACTAGAAGATGTTACTTGTCAAATGAAGCCTACTACATGCATCATGGCCTTACAGTTCTTCTGTTATAAGCTTTTCCATTTGAGTATGCCAAAATAGGCCAAATTCTATAAAAAAGGGTGGATGTTAAAGGGTTAAGAGGTACTGCACACTTAAACGTGTTTTTGAGTTGTGAACTAAATGATATGACTGTGCAGTGATGAAACACATCAGTGCTGGTGTTAATATTGACATTTCTTACCAAATCTATAAAGATCGGCTTTTCGTGGGTTAAGAAATTGCCCAACACCCTACCTACTGTTTTAAATCAGCCCTGAACCTTGCAAGGCCAATGCCGACATAAGTCGTGTTTTGACTGTGGGAACTTTCCCCAGAGAGTAAGAACCTTTTGAGGAACTCAGTTCCTTGACCTTCGTTTCCGCTGGAGGGACCAGGGTCTATATTTAGTTTCAGGGAGATTGTTTTACCCCTCAAAAAGTCCCTGCTTGGGGGGTAATACTTTCCAAAAGTACAGGAACTTTGGGGGCAGGTTTTGCAGGAATGACCGTCGCTGATTGGTCAAACACACAGCATGGCTGCTTCAACTTGTGTGACGCTTAATTCATAAAACGAGGAAGTGCTCTAGTATTGATTTAAGACCAGTTTAGGATGAGGGGAGGACAGAGGAGAGAGAGAGAGCAAGTGAGCAGCAGTGATCGAGCGATGAGAGGGAGCAGCGGTAGTGAGAACAAAGCCGTGAAAGAGAACTAAAGCGTTATTTTTGCATTGTTTCACAGCGGTTTCATTCTAAAGCAGAAATAAATAACCATCAAACACTCAACAGATGTTATACTGTGGAGACAGATGCTCTAATTTCAGTTTCATTTTCCTCCTCTGCATTTCTCCTTTTCATTCATTCATTCATTACATCTAACTCATGCAGCAGTAAATACAGAGAACAGGACAAATCTGTCTTGTTGCTTCCTCGTGTGTTAATACTGTGTCTCAAATGCTGTCATCATTTTTAAATTCCTCATGGGTCTAGTTTGCATGATCTACCTGGTTCCTCAGATGCGAGGGAAACACAAACAGGACTTCACTACAGGGACTCCTCTGGGTCTAAAGTACCTAGAACTTTTGATGGAAATGGAGCTATAGAGTTGATCGGTTGGGACTTATCTACGTCATGAAATGTATATAAAAATAGAATATTAACAACCTAAAGGCTCAAACTGACATTCCCCCAGAGACACACACAGCAGGGCTACAGCTACGTACTTTCACTCCCCCACAGAGACACACACACATCGGACAGCCCCTCGTAGCAGAGCCAGTAACTCAGCTACAACAAAGGTACCACATAGAAACTTTAACAAAGGGCCATGAATGTGCTTCTAGTGCCTGTCAAAGCTCCAACGGACTCTTTGTGTTTCCAGCGCAGACACGGAGAGTCTGACAGCAGCGGCTCATGGCTGGTTAGCTCTGACTACCAGCTCTACATCCTTGTTCATGCTACACTGAGTGGTGGTCAGTTGGTGTCCCCTTACCTCCGGTGTCACACACTGTATAGCCACGAGGCCACGCCCCCTACAATCACTGTCCTCTGCTGCATTTTTTAAATATGCTGGGAGGGAGGGAGCTAGCAGAATTTGGCCAGTAATAGGAAGAGAAATGTTTACAGCAAGCAAAACCTGTTTCAAAGTTCATATGGGCACCTGACAATAGTTTTGCAAGAGATTGGAAAAATGATGAATCTATCCTTTAAAGCACATTTACATTAAAAACAATTTAAAAAATGTAATGCATGTATACACACAATTATCAACTACAACAATGCAAATATAAAACAGAGAAAAGTAATTTAAAACACCATCATCGCCACCACATCCAGGAGGCGGAGGAGAGGATTCTCCATCAGATTAGAGAGCCCTCCAATTATAAAGGGGATTTAGAGTTTAACTGCGGCAGCCTTGTTGGATTAGTTTTACAGCTGAAGCATGCAATTTGCACTTGCAATTAGTGTGGCTATCTGCTTGCACAATGTTCTTTTCAAGGACTTCTTTGTGCCAAGACTTGACTCGCATAAAATTTAGTGAATATGGTGATAACTCTGCTCTCTTAGCTCAATAAAAGCACAGATTGCTCTTAATTGCTTCAACAACTGCTATTGAGTTGCCCTTGAGCAGGACAGTTACTGTCCAATAGCTCTAAAACAGCAATATATGAATGTATGACAATGTACATGTGCACTGCATCTACATAAAAGACACTACAATAAATGAAGCACCATCACTACATGTTTAATGTAATGTCCACTGTAAATTTAAACTTGCACTAACAAACTTTTTGTCCACCTGGGGAAAACAAGTTGTGAGTGTTTGCAAGAGCACTTGATACACCTGGCCCTCTGAGTTAATTAATAAGCCAGCCATCCAAAAAGAAGCAAGAAAAATGACAATGTGAGGCTGATACTCAATCTATCAGTAGGCGTTAAAAGTACTTCCTCTGTATGGTATAGATAACCGCCACAACCCTCCTGTGAGTGACTCACCCGTGTCAGCGTCGGTGTATCTGGTCAGGGAACGCTGGGAGGCGCGGTGACTCCTGTCCCTGTGCCTTCGCCCCCCACCGTGCCTCCCCTCCTCGGACACCACCCTCTCCAGGGAGTAGTCATCCAGCCTCACACCCCGGCCTGTGCGCCCGTGGACCAGGCTGGAGGTGGAGCGACGCATCGGACTGGTGTCTGTGATGGTCTATGAGGTCGAAGGAGAAGCGTAGAGGAAGAAATACAGAGAGGAGGAGGAGGGACAGACAGATAGGAAGTGATAAGATGAGGAGAAAAGAGATAAAAAGGTGGGGAAAGAGGAGAAAAGAAATGAGATTTAATATCTCCTGACTGGTGGAGTCCATCCTCAGCTTTAGTGTATGACACCACTACAGAGGTGCATATGGTCGAATGTCTGTCATATCTCCTGAATGTGAATGTGTCTATTTAATGACAATATTCGACTTTGGTCACACAGCAGCTTCAAAGAACTCTTGTTTTATGTTTTAATCTTCTTGGTGCACCAGATGGGTAGCAGTTAACCCAACTTTGGCAATTCAGGTATTCACAGGTTGCATTTTGTTATGATAATATCCATATTTTGCCTCTTGAGTTGCCCTGTGTGGTGACCTGCACCCATCTGGCTGAAACAAACCATGATAATATACTATTTAACCAAGCATGATTCAATAAAAATTGATGGAATCAGCATTCACATAGCTTGCCCTATAAAAGTAGAAGCTGAAATCCCCGACTATGGAGCTTTCGACAAGCACATGTAATGTAATACCATGCTTCTCCACCAAAACGTGGAGAGATGAAACAGACAGAGATATAACTGGGAACTGACAGAAAGAGAGAAATAGGGGCAGAGAGACAGAGAAGAGCAAGCATGAAGGAAGGCCATAGAAACCATGCCTCACATGCACAAGGCAGAGGAGTCTACTGAACTTTTTCACATGGAAGCCATATTTCATTTATGTCATTCTTAGGTTGGTAAGATATTTTTTTTTTCCGATCCCAAAGTTGGTATATCATAAGAACATCAGATGGTTGATGGTTGGTTGGCGGTGACGATTGGACACATAGCATTAGCATTATTAGTATTTGTCACCCTGCTGTATTGCTAATTTTGGTACATAAAATTAGACAGAAGCTTTTAATAACAAGTTGAGTGTCAAAGAAGCACCACTAAGAATAAGCACATTACTGCATTACCAATACTATAGAAGACTGTAAAAGCTGATTATTAGCAAAAATGAAATCTTGCTGATTTGGAGGGAACTTGTGGATTTTCATAATCTTGTTTCTGCTGGAACCGACTTAGAAATTTATAGTAATTGCACCTCTTATCAGCATCTCTGTTCATCACAACGATGCCATTTCTTTTTATTCATTTTTGTCCAAAAACTGCTTGCATTGAGCATTTTCATTTCATATATGTATTGTTTCCCCGACACTGAGTATGACATAAATCAAATATGGCAGCCATGCAAATAAGGCAAACCATCATTCCATAACCTAAAACCCTCGTCAAAAAGCACTGAAAAAACCCAACCAGAAAATTTCTACAGCACTGACGACTGATTATTCTACTCTGTTGGGGATATAAGACTACACAGAATCATATCAGCTAAATCAAAATCCTGAAAATCCTGATCATAGTCAGTGCAGTAGCCCAAATGTTTGACAATTTGTTTGTCACATAAGTGCATTGTGAATTGAAGTTACTGTAAAAAAAAATTAGTCAACAGGGGCAGCAGAAAAAAGTTATATGTGGTTATATAAGTTTATTTTAACTCTCTTATACCTGCATAATGTAAGTGTGTCGACATCTAATGCATCAAATTAGTGCATTTGGTCAAATATTATTACTTTTAAAACCTGTTTGAAGAATGATGTGGCTTTGTTGCTGCATCAGGACAATACAAATAAGATTTCATTAACAGTAAATCACAGCAAAACCTACAAATCATATGTACTGGTCTTGTTGGATTTTCTTGCTGGGTTTTTAACAGGCTCTTCTGACCGGGACAGGACCCTGCTGACGCTCTGAACCCCCAGAAAAAGCTTCACATCACCCTGATGACCAAACACGTCAGTCTGCAAGCTAGCAGGCCAGACAAATATTCAGACAAACACAAGAGGATTCACCGTCCTGAGAGGAGCTCCACACTTCACAGCGGACTCTGTACACTCTGAGCAGCCTAACACAAGCCATGCATGCCCTCTGGATAGCCGGCAGCACACTACTAAATGTGTGCACACGCTCGACATACACACGCACGCTTGAAACAATCTGGGTGTCTATTTTGGAACGACACATGTATGTGTATTACTTTTACACACAACAACCCCTCCTCTTGCATGAATAACAAGGGATGTAATAACTTTTCACATGAACAACACTTAATTTTCAGGCTTCCATGTTTTTAGATATTTAGCACATATGCTATCCGTTCAAATTGTTATAACGCAAAGAGTAACTTGTGCATTTTCTTATTATTTTAAAGCTTTTTGGACTTGAGCGGGTCACATGACCTACAGTTCAGATTGTAGCCTTTATACCAAAATGACTTTTCCAGACAGATAGTTGTATATTTCAGGCTTATTTGTGGATGAATTTATTTTTGAAGTTGTATTTGAAAGAGCATAAACACTGAAAAAAACAAGAAAAACCTGCCTGATCCACTCTTATTATGTTTGCCATTTTATATTAGAAAAATATATATTTTTATTAACATCTTCACTCAGATATGACTAAAAATAACATTGAATTGTGACCCTGGTGATCTGTGTATCCAAATTACATCCCAAGTTGAGACATGTAGAGAAGTGACAAAAAAAGTATGTCATCCAACTTTAGACACTCAGAAATGCTGAGCGCGACACATCCACATCCATTTAATGAGCTCTCAACTTCTCAAACTTTCACTCCACCTTACAGACCACTTAATGCCAGCGTTTTGCTGAAGCAACATTTCCCCTCATTGGTACAACACTTCCACGGCGAGACAGGGCTCTGCCACGTCATGCATGACTAATGACATGCCGGCACGCTGCCAATCCCCTCCCGCACAGGCCAACAGTCCCACATCAGGCCAGTCCATGCTTTTGTCATACACTGTTGACCCGGTCTGCAGCGATGCAACAGACTGAAACACACATGTAACACGCGTACAGAGGAACATACACACACGCACACGCTGCATACAAGCACGACTCCAGGGGAAAACCCGTCACAGAGGAACAAACAAGGGAGAGCAGAGAAACCGCAACACAAGCAGAGGGAGGAAGGAGAGATGGGGAAAAGGCAGGAGAAAGAAAGACAGAAAGAGACTAGAAGAGCTCACAGAAAAGCTGACAGGGTAAGAAGATAGAAAAAAGGGAGAGGTAAACCAAAGTAGATCCCAATAGAGGCAATTACGCCATGGTGCTTGATTAAAAGAGCTTTGAGCACCAGATGGGAGGGGTTCACTGCAGTAACAACTCAGATGATGTCTGGTTAACTTTTAAGTTGCACAAAAGCACAGTGCATTGACTTCCAAGAAGTTTCACATGCCTGTCAAAACGTTTCAGGAATTATTGTCTTTAAAGCAGGCTAAACAAGACATAAAAAGTGCTTTATAAATAATACTTGATCCAAGTATGGACAGGGTGGATGGAGACTAAGAAAATTTAGGTGTAAATTGGGATTTGGTAGGTAGAAGTGAGACAGATCCAGGTCTGGTCCAGGTCTGGGTCACACAAACCCATTTATGTCAAAGTTTCAGTCATAATTGTTTAAGTGATGACTTTGGTTACTGGTGGTAGGAGCAGCACAGATCCCAGAACAATGTTTGAATTGACACATGTATTGTCCATGAGGGGGCAGCAAACTCTTCCTGAGCGCTCATCAAATAAGCTGGTAGCATCATCAGAGGATGAGTTGGTTTTATATCCTCTCATTAAAACATGATGTAATGTCTTCCAGAGATCTTAGTACTTGTGTCTTTTATTCATTTTTACACATCAACAAAAATCAGACTGCACTGATGTGCATCTTCCCCTATACAGGACGTCTAGCTGAAGCTAATTTGTAGCACCCGTCCCTGATAAAAAACACCAGGACAGGTAAAACAGACACTGTGCACTATGCATTACACATATGTATGCAGATATGTTGAATTACTATTGATGAAAAAAAGATACTGTCAATAAAAAGTATCTAAAATGTGATATAACAAAAATCTTAAGGATTGCCAGATGGATGGGGGTTGTGACACCGTCCAACTAACATCACCTGAACAGTCCGACTGCAGTTCAACCCCACCTAAATTAGCAGCCGATGTAAGGCAAAACAAACACCAACTACAATTTGATGCCGATCAATTTGAGAAATAATTGAGAAAGAAGGAAAAGGGAGGAGACAGAGAAAGAAAGAGAGAGAGAGAGAGAGAGAGAGAGAGAGAGCGGTACATACACTGAGGTTATTTCCGCGAGGCCTGTGTCTCCTCCGCTGCAGAGCAGGCAAACACAGAGATGATACGTAGAGCAGAGCAGTGTAGCACACAAACACACACACACATACACACACACACGCACACACTCACACACTCACACACACACACACACACACATACACACACAGACAGAGCATAGGCCCAATGTAGCATAGTCACCAGGACCGAAGAGAATCGAGAAAGAGAAAGAGAAAGAGACAGAAACAGAAACAAACACACAGATAGAAGGAATGAGAAACCATGACAGAGATAGAGAAGGACAGGGAGGATAAGAAGATTATTTTGGGGAGATAAATAGGTTTTGGGAAGGACGGGAGGAGAAAATAGAGGGAGAGGGAGAAAAGATGAGAGGGACAGAAGAAGGTAGTGAGAAAAGGAGAAGAGAAAAAGTACAAAAGTCATGAAGAAGGAGAAAGAGAGGGAGAACCAGTTAATCGAAGGAAGGCCAATGTGCACACAGAAGAGCGAGGTGGGTGTGCGAGTGAGAGGACAGAGGACAATATAAGACGCATGTGCATCCACACACACACACACACACACACACACACACACACACACACACACACACACACACACACACACACACAAACAGACACACACAATCACTCATACACACACTTACCGAAGCAGCGTGAGCTCTCTGTAAGGCAGAGCAGTGTTAGAAGACAGTAAGTAACAGTGTACAGACACACACACTTATAGGCAAACACACACACACACAGACACACACACTTATAGGTAAACACACACACACACTTATAGGTAAACACATACATTCACATTGGACATTTTCTACACTCCCACAGCACCTGTCTTTATGTTAATATTATAATTTAATTATTATATTACATAAACACCAAGACTTGTACTGTATGAACCAGGATAGTTACTGGAGGAGTAACAAGGCTCAAAACTACATGCACCAAACTTGTGTTAGGTTTTTTTTTTACTGAACATGGAGTACTAACTGGGTGGAGATTTCAAGATTGGGACAATTGAAAAACTTGAAAATATAAATACAGAAAGGGTGCGATCAGTGCAGACTTTGAGTATAAGCAGTATTAAATAATTTTTGTTGTGTTGGCTTTGTTTTACAGTAGAGATAAAAAGAAACACAAAAAACTCTCCAACAGGTGCTGAACTAAAAAGGAGACATCATGCAAAAAGTAGAATCTCCACACTGTTCTCTGCTCCCACAAATGTTCTTTCTTTTTTTTTTAACTGTTGCAATCAGATCTTCAGGCGCAGCAACAGAAAAATAAAAGAAACATTGTGGGAGCAGACGACAGTGAGTGGATTCTACTTTTTTTTGCCATGACGGCTCTGGACTGCAGCGTATAACATATTTGATTTAAACAATGACTACAGTATGAAGGTAAACTTTCAGCTTCAATTTGAGTGTATTTACATATATTTTAGAGGACAAGAAGTTAAAATAAACCTACACAATGTTGTAATGTCTAATAATTGGTTGCATATCTTTTCAGATTAATCATTGATTAAGAAAAAAGCAGTACAAGCTGCAGAGTTTACACTCAAAATCTGATTTGTTAGGAACTTAAAATCCTAAGAATGACTAGAAAACAAACGGACACCTTCTCTGTACCACAGTCCTCTTATACACTCCTTCCTCATCCTCTAAATGAACATTCAGAAGCAGCACACCATGGAGTAACCAACATACCAAAGTGAGAGCAATGTGACTCGATGGACATGTTGGGAGTATGGCCGGGCTTATATGCATGAACGTGTGTGTATAACTGCAGCCAGAGGCTTCACAGCAAACTTCACATGTTCTGAACAGCTTTACCAACATTTTTTTAACGCACCCATTGTTATTTTTATGTAACAGACGCACAAAAAAGGTTGTGCAAGTTCATTAATGATAAAAAATACAAAGCCAGCACAAAAGAAACTTAGCAGACTAGTAAACAATCTGCAATGCAAGATTTGAAATCTAATTTGTAAGCATGGAGCAATTGAAAAATAAAATAGTTTGTGTTTTTAGTCTGCAAGATGTAATCACCAGGGTTTCCTTTTCTCACTTTCTTCATATATGTCACCTTTTTTAAAAATTTGTATACAAAAGTTTACCTGTAAAATTATGATCCTAACATCCAGATATGGACATGGTCTGTTAAGGTTAACCAAAAATTGTTGGCAAGCACCCTGTCACATTCTCAAGTGCATAGCGTCTGCTAAAAGTACCAAAACTGCAGGAGAAATTTTGAGCGCAACATCATCCACAGGAACTTCTACCACACCTCTCTCTCTCTCTCTCTCTCTCTCTCTCTCAGACACACAAACACACACACACACACACATATAATTTGATTTGACAACCTAAACTTTATGTACTTTATATATGACTTTATACTTAAGTTGCCCAATTTGGGCACAATGTGGTTGAATTTGTGCTTTAAATGCTACAGAAACGCTTTAGCATCACACTTATGAATGTACTTATCACTTATGGGTATTTTCTCATTTTCATCGCAGAAGAGTGACACTAACTCTGGCCACAGTTTACACAGGACAGACACACCAAGGATTTAATGGAAATGGGTTAGGGAAGAAGATAAGGTTGGAAGGGACAAAATATTCTATTAATATAGGTCTTCTAGATATATATTTGAATATACATCTAGAACACTTATCCAGCCCTCCGACACGGTTTGCTTTACTGCTGGAGGAGTGGAAGGTGAGAGTGAGGGAGGGAGGAGGTGGAGGGGAGGTGAAGGGGAAGGAGGGAAAACAAACGGGGAGACCAGACAAACGGAGGTGAATTTCCAAAAGTCTCTTTGCTTCTTTGCATCAAAACGTTCTATGAATATAATCTCTGTATTAGAAACATTGTTATACTAATGTTATATGCATTAGTATATCAAAACAATAACACCAGATAAGAAAAAATATATCGAATAAAGAGAGAAATACAGAAATAATGTATCAAACTGCATTTTTTTGTAAGAAAAAATGCCAAAAACATATCAATCGATATACGTTTTCATATCTGTACATTTGACATTTAAAAAAAAATCTCATCTCTTTAGGATGCAAGGAAAGACTTTTTTAAATCCACTTCAACTGTCCTCACTGCTAACAGGTATAATAATGGACAGTGATGATAATGATGGTGATGCTAGTGATGATGGTGGGATGAAGGTGCTCACTTGGTTGTCTGCCGAGAGGCGGGGCATGGAGAGGGTCCGCCCATGCCCATCCATTGGGTGATAGGGCTCAGTGTCGGAGTACCCGTCCCGCCCCATCTCCCTCATCTCTACCGTCTGTAAAACACAACGAGAGGGGGGCGTGACCACTGTCTGCTGAGAGAGGGGACTCTGGCAGGCGGAGGGGTCATCAACTGATTGAGGTAGGAGCTAGCGGAGGTGGGAGGGGGGCATGAAATAAAGTCAACGATTTATCAAGAATTTTTCAATTTCAGGCATAAATAACTACAAGTCTGTCTTAATTTATGCAAATTGTTGCATAAATTAACTGTTGCAACCAATGTTTTCTCTTGGATTTAAGATGGCATTGCCTAACATCCTCTATGGCCACAGTTTGTGGGTTAGTTACTCTGCCTTACTTATAATTATGCTCTGAGTTGGGTCTCTGAAATCCTGGATTGTGGCGCAAAGTATCCCAACACTAAAACCTGAGTATCGCTAAAAGCTTCTTTGGACACAATGTTTTTCTAGCTAACAAACTGCCATCAATGAATCCAAAATTGGAGCAGGGAAATAACTAAAAAAGCAAATTTATTTTCAAATGTCGACTCTTACTTCCAAAGACTTTCCAATCCATGTACACCTTTATACGTTGGTCATAGGATTGGAGACAAGAGATGAGGGGCTGGAGAGTAGGGACGTCCCAACAGACAAGCGAAAGTAAGGGGCAGTGAGGAGGAAAAGGTGTACATCACAAAACACATCTACCAACTCCAAGCTATTGACTTTCGGAGGAGAGGAGGTTGCAGAGGGAAACAGACGAGGAATCAGAAGAGGATCAAGGAATAGGAAGATGATAAGATGAGGAAGATACAGGAGACGTGGACTTGGAGGAGGTAGATGAAGAAAGAGAAAAAACAGATAGAGGGACATTTGAAAGAAAAAGAGATCAAGAAGAGAAGAAGAGGGTGACACTACAGTCTTGTCCGCTGGCAGCGGCAACATCCAAGCACTTCAGATACAGAAAGGACTGCTTCTTTAAACTTCTTCCAGTTTATCGGAAGTGGCTCACAACTTGGTGTCAGGGATGACAGAGTGCATTTCGGACTAATTAGTTCTCAAAAGGACACTCAAAAACACTTAAACTGAGTCATTAGTTCAGGAATTCCTCTGCAGTTGACAAATTGCTTCAAATCAGAGGCGAGAAACTGGATTGGGGTCTAGCCCTGACATGCCCATCCAACCATTTTAGAGGTTAGATATGAATCAGAAAAGATCATTTGAAATAAACCACTTACCTGAGGAAGCACAGAAAATCAGGGGGGTTTACAACACTGGGTTTTATTGTCTGTGGAAAGGTTGTGCTCTTGCATTTAAGCTCACAATTTACAATAAATTGTGAGGTGTGATGCTTTAAAGAGGTTTTTATTGCAACAGCAGGAATCCTGAGCAGTGTTTCCCACCGGCGTCTTTTATATTTTTTACTAACAAAGTACTCGCTGATCCCTTGACCTCATTGATAATCGATTATGCACGTCTACCGTCACCTGAACATAAAGTAACCAGCAAGGTGGTTAGTTGGGCTTGAATTGGCGTGCTACCAAGGTGACGACATGTGTGTTTGTGCTCATCATACCTGTGGGTTGTGCCGGTTGTCGTGGAGATCGTCAGGGTAGGGTCTATCGGGGCTCCAGTTACCCGTCTTTCGGAACATTTCCTGGGCTTTGGCCGTCACCCACGACTGGCTCTCAGTCATGCCGCCTTCGGGAGGTCTGACACCCACACAGACACACGTCAGAGGGTTACAAATTACGGCAGACCTTGAAATGTTTCGCAAACTAATAGCCAGAGGGTATCTTTGACCATTCATAGTTTCTACTATAGTTTCATTCAACTCCACTTCCAAAGGATCTCTTGCACCTCTTAAAGATTAAATCATATTTATTAAAATGATTGTTACAGTAAGGCAGAGATGAGATTTTCATTTCTCATTAATACCTGCTGAAAAATAGCTTGTTATATAACCTAAAAAAAATTAAGCTTTAAATTAAGGGACTATACTGGGCTGAACAACAGACAACTTGACTTATTGACAGAAAAGAGACCATGAGAATACACATAGTAACACACAGATGGTTTTGCAGTCTCTTTTACATTCAAATACAGCCATTCAAACCATTTCACGTTGGCTGGCCTGATAAACAGTACGTTTTCTGAGGGACATTTTATTTGCCCACATTAGTGACAGTCACACAATGTTGAGTAAGACTTCTGAAATGGACAACAGAAAAACATACACACTCCGACACATAACAAGAGAAAAGACCAAAAACATCTCTGAAAAACTTGGTCAAAGAAACCTAAAGCTAAGCTGGCAAAAAATTACAATTAAGAACAACAAAGCGATGCAGAGTCAGTATGTACTGTACTGTTTTGTATGTATGATGGTTGGTATAATCATACACATCATTGAACCAGTTCATTCAGATTTAAGCCTAAAATTCAATTCATTATTCACAGCTGACTTTTCTTTTAATGTTTGTTTTAGAGAAAACCTGACCCTAAATACCCTTTTTTTTTATCAATGTAACCCTGTCACCCACTGTAGATAATTTCTAATCAGGGATTAGTTTTGTTGGGTTCTAGGCAACGGACAAACATTTAACCTGAGACATTTGGAAATGTTTTGTGCGACACAATAACCACTGCATCTACAAACTGCATCTAAAATCATATTAAATTCTGCCACTGAGGTGTGGAGGATGAACTGGTCTTAGAGGTAACTTTCGCTGATATATTTTACAAGAATAATATATGACATTTAATGTTTCATGTCCTTGAACCAGATCTGGGAAGAAAATGTTACATTCTTACCCTGATGCACAGTCTGTCTGAATACTGCATGTACTGTATATAGAATATAAGTGTCCTTTGTGAATTCACGTGTTTCCATGCCTAACACATAGGTTACTGTCCCTCCCCAGTCTACTCACATGCTGTTGACGTTGTCCGGCTGGGTGCTGGGGAGGCCATTCAGGCCCTGTCCCCCCTGGCCATCAGTGCCCCCTCCCTCAGAGGGTGGCTCCATGCGCTGAAACATTAATGGCGTTCGGTTCTGTGTGAGATACACGACATGGCCTGCAGGCTGGCATCAGGCACACTCAGGGGGCAGACACAGGACACAAACACAGGATGCACTCGCATCATGCACCCACACGGGGGCGCCATTGGCAAGCACATGGCTGTGGGTATCCAAGGTAAAGTTCCCTGCCAGACTACTGATCTGGGATTTGCCATCGACTCTGAACTACCTTTTAAATGGACAATGTAGCAATGCTGACTATTTCCTTCATATCAGTTTGGCTTGATGTTCAGGGAGGGAAGGCTGATCTCAGATCTGTGTCAGAGGGGAACTTCTACCTTAGGCATTTGAGATAAGATTGCTCTTGAATCACAGGTCTTGGACCAGATCACCATACTCATGAAACACATCATTAAAGAGACATTTTACTCAAAAAATCATCTTTTGACAATCCGTGCGAGCCTTCATCTGCCAAAATTTTTGAGTAATATGCCATTTTGTGGGAAGTGGACATCTGATCCTGAACCAGTTGTATTAAAAAGCATCTTCTGCTTCTATCAGACAGGCTAGAGGTCAGTCAGCTGTCCTCCCAGGAGATCCTGGATAATGGAGTCCTCTCAGGAATGGCTGGGCAGCGACAGTTTATGACTGATACTGAATGTGTCATGTCCATCCACAACCTGGAAATTAAAGGCTGAATGCTAAATGAGCGCAGGATGGATCGAGGCCTGTTCAGAAACAGACGCATGACCACACCTCAGACACACAAGACTGATCTGCTGGACAAGAGGCTAACTTTCTTAGACATTTGCTACATGTAAATGGAAAAAAACCCAATAACCATCTAACACTTACACAGATTTGTCATCAAACAAAGCTTTTGAATGACTGGTTATATAAGTAATTTATTTGTCTGATGTGGTAGACAACCATATATGGCATGTGCAACAATGGCTACTGGCACAGTTGCATTACTTATAATTATCTTAAAATGTTTTATTGCCATATATTTTAGTTTATTTTTATGTTACACTTTTAAACCACATTATAGCTCTACCTTGTGAGTTTTTTTTGTGTGGATCTTCTATTGTAGCTGACTGAATATGGATATTTTGCACCTCCTACCAAGCAAATTTGCTTTTTGGATGATAAAGTTAAACTTGGACTTGAGATTTATTTCTGAATTTGGGTTCTTGTGAGTGTTCAGTAAATGGTTGTGACAGTGCCGTTAGCCAACAAACTACTGTGCTAACACTCGCCTCTATTGAATAAGTTAGCTTGTAATATGATCAGATTTAGGCTATTCACAGCAGGGCAGCAGTGGTTTGATTAAAACTTTGGCTAAAATGATAATTAATGCCTTGATGACCAGTTCCCTTAAAAAAAGTACAGTAATTAACCATCACTGTTAATATTTGTTGAGAATGATAAGTTGTTTGTCCAGACATTTAGTTAGCAGTTAGCATTAGTTATAAACACCTCCAATAAGACAGCCACCGGCTGAGTAACGTCAACTAAAAATCTTCAGTTTCCTCCTTTACTTGTAGCACAACTGATTAGGCAGAAAGCTTTTAAACTGCTGCCCATTAAAAGCCTGTCAGAAGTTTGTAAAATCCTGTCCAATTATCACAATTATCATTGTTTCCTGTGCTGAGGAGGGGAATGGTTTGTCTCTGAACAGTCTGGTTTGGCACTGATTAGCGACCGTGATTATGGTGAACACAGAAACTGAACACTGACTTTAATGGTATAATATTGCAGCAGTGGCATATGTATCAATGAATGGTCCCAGAAATAACTGATGACATACAGAACCACTGGTCACAGGAACCTCCACTCAACATCCCACCAACCACCACAGCAGACAGACAGATACATGAACATATAGATTGGAGAGAATGGTCTTGGTTAGAGCAACTTGGTGACAATCAACCTGGATTGACCAAATAGGGAGAGCTTGATAAGTCAAGGTCCCATCTCTTCCTGGAGGAATAAAGGGAGAGCGTCAGAATGACAGAGACGGCATGGAAGACAGAAACAAGGGACTACAGACTCCAAAATGGAGAGAGGAAAACACCAAAAACGATATACACACAATCACAAATCAGCAAATGCTGTAGACAGTTGAGACAACCACTTGAAATGATGCATGTACAGTAATAAGAGAGAAGGGAGGAACCAAGGAGGAGAGAGACAAACAAATGACACAAAAAAATAAGAATTAAAGAAAATATCCACCGTCTACTTCTCTTACACCGCTACATATCAGCAAAGTGTATTCCAGGAGTTATTGGGATTAAAGGTGTTTCTGTCTTGCTGTTCCCACTTCTCTTTAGTTCAGTTAGAGAATTTTTACTTTTTGCTTTCAATTTGGGAAGTGCCAATATGAACATTTTTGCGCACAATTTCCTTATTCAAAATGTTCCTAATCTTGGTGTCTTTGGCTGGCAACATTTCTACAGCCCATTTCACTAAATTATCTCCATAATTTAGAAGAAATAAAACTATCTTGTCTTTCATTTGTTTTTGTTTTTTTACCTCCAAATTAGAGTTGCAAAATTGGACAAGTCACTGGTTCATGGAGTGTTTTTCCCCAATTCTGTATTCCCATTTCAAAATGTTCTTTGAACAATATCCTCAACATTACTTAAACATAGAAAGGAATGACTCTCCCAGCTAATGTAATGACCCTAAAAGTTTGAGAAATCATGTTTGGTACATCATTTTGGCATGGCAAATGGCTAAAAAAACTACAATACTTGGCCGCTGTTGCTATGGAGAAGCCAGTCAGAGGCATGAATCAGAGTGGTAATGAATTCAAAATGCTTTGTAATTGCAGTTGTAAATGAAACACAGCGCAAGAGTTGCTGAATTCACCCAAAAGTGAACAGATTTATGCTGAAGCTGTAAAATCAGTTTTCTTAACACCGTAATCTTTGGATATGGATCTTGGCTATTTCTTGCTGAAATGTCGTAGTTGAGTAGTTGTAGTTAACTTTTACTTGAAGATTTTTATGTACAGAGTCTTGTACTTTTGACTTTTTGACAGTAAACAAGATATTTTCTATACAGTTGTTAATCTTTTGTACTGATGATTCAATTAGGAGAGTTTCATGCTGATCCAAGCCATAAAAGTGCTCCAGCTGTGAGTCATGCAACGTTGTCTATGAGAAAAATTAATGGGACATTTCCTTTCAAAACCACGGCCAGCTAAAATAGCTCCTCCAACTATGCAACTCTACAGAATATCTATACTCTATACTATATAAATCCACAAGTTTGGGGCGAATGTGATGGATTTTTTCTAGCTGGACTGTTGAAATTGATTGGCCAACAAAGATACTCTTGGTCTTTGATTTTGACAAAGAAATATTCTGCTATTGAACTGCATTGGAGCTGCACTGGACATTATCTATGATTGATACTATCCACATGACAAAGAGAAAAAAAACACCATTCAGCAAGGTTTCTTTATATCAGAGCTGTAATGTTTTCGGGTGGATTTTTCCTTTAAGGTGGTAGGGAATTAATAGCAAGGGCATAATTTGAAACGGAGGAGAAGAATGAAATGGCGTACTGTAGAGATGGACGAACAAACAGACAGACACACAGACTGGTTAAAGTCCTTGTGCACTGCTGATGTTGAGAAAGCCTGTATGGACCTGTCCGTTCAGTCCAATGGGATGGCTGCATTCAGGAACATACCAACGCATACTGTATTTACAGGGGTGTACTGTCAAAAAGAAAACAGACTAACATACTCTCCATTCACCAATGCCTTTCTCCAGTCTGCAAAATCCTGCCTCAAGAAACATGTTTTGATTGAGGTGTCAACATGGACGAGGTTGACCCCCCCCCATTACATGAGATTTGGAGTTTGTCCTATTGTGGTGTTGGTTATGATTAAAAAATTAAGGTTCAAAACCAAGGGGATGATATTGCAGGACCAAATGGAAAGTATTACGTGACTGGAGAGATGTTTCCACATGTCCAATATGTGGACTGAAAATACAGAGACAGAGGGAGCGAGTGCATCTCAAAGGCATTCATCGACAGGAGGGGAAGAGCACTGACAGGGAGCAGAAGGTAAGGCCATGTGGTATCATCATCGTTGTTCAGAACATCATCAACAACAAAAAGCATACAGTAGTTGTAATTCCGTAAACCTTCTTAACACCCAATTCTCCTCACCAAGATCAAACAGCCCATGGTGAGAAGATAAGGAAAACTTGAAGCAGTGGGAAGGGAAAGGTTGCTTGCTAGTTGGAGAAAGTAAAACAGCTAGGTAACTGTGGGCAAGCACGGTAAAAGGAATGCGGCTGGCCAAGGGGGCAACAAGGTGCTAGAAAAAGGACGCTGATTTGAAGGTAGCATGCTTATAAAAGGGTACAGCACAGGTTGAGAGGGAGGTAAGATTTAGGGAAGCTGGTAGGTAAAGCCTGAGGAAGAAGGAGTTTGGAGTGTAGCTGGGAGTCCATATAGGATTTAAATGTATAAGACATGTTTCTTATACTTTTAAATCCATATTTGGGAGAATAAATGCACGATTCAGTCCAAGGGCCGGTAAAGGTGGTATCAAAAAAAGAGGGCCAGGAGGAGGAAGAAGAGAAAAGGGGGGGAGGAAATATGGTCTTTCCGGGTTCGGGAATATCTCTGGAATGGAGTCTACCTGTTCCTCTCGCATGGCCTGCAGCTTTTTCGTCTTGCTCTGCCGGTAGTATTCCATGATCATCATGGCGGCGTAGATTTTGCCCACCGTCAAGTCTGTGGCTGCTGAGAAAATGACAAGTTACCCTGCAAGATTAGACCCGAGTGAGATGGGACCCTGAGCCGTGGGGGGAATGGGAGTGGGGGACAAGACACACAAAAACCACTGACACAAAGAGATTCACAATAACATGCAGATTACACCAAGAGCTGGGACAATTCTGTTTCATTTCCATCCGTGTGGAGACAGACCTGAGCTCCCGACTCAAGAATTTAAACTACATGTTCAGCTCTTGATTTGGTGGGTTCAGCTGTTTCCTTCTTTGGATGAAATAGTTCAGTCACAGAATATTTAGTCAGTGATACCCAATGATTATGTGCAAAAAACACTGTATTGGAGGAGTGAAAAAGCAAAGTAAGTATCCCTTTCTCACAGAGGCATATCTAGAGACTCCACACAATGACCCTTTCCTGTTGTATCCTTAAATGCTTTACTTAAGGTTTCATTATAACATACATGCAAAACATGCTTACTTTCATGCTTGTGCGCACTCTTGAGTCACAAAACCTCATTCTCATTGGCTAATAGATTTTTTTGACATTCAGCCCATATACGGCATTGACACTGTTGGTTTGCTGATGATGTGTTATTGAGCACTATGAAGTTTGACAGGCAGATTTACAATATACCTCCTAGAAAATATGGAAATTGCCAAATTTAGGGGCTGTTATGAGGTCACACTGTGTGTCTCATTATTAAGTACTTAGTTTAACAGGAACTCAGTATGTTTCTCTTTTGTCTTGAAGGAACATTGGTAACCACTGTCTGAATATTCCCTGTGAGGACTCAACTGAAACAGAGCTGAGCTCACTCTCTGGTGCAGAACAGAAATACAATTTAACAACACTGTACAATTATTAACACAACAGAGCCAGTAGTCTTTTCACAGGCAGATGCTGTACTTGCTACTAATCAATGAACATTCTTTTATTATTCAACTATCATCTAACCTTATCAAACCTTTAGTGTATTAAATCTTTAATCATAATATTAAGGCTGAGGACTAGGTAGCCACCTCACTAACATGGACACCTCAGTCGTATAATCCCTGTAAAACAGGAGCTCAATTTTTTCTAAAAACTCCAGATAATGTATCCCCAGAGTTTGGATGGAAACACATAAACATTTAAAATCAGAAAAATATTGAGCTTTGTTTTTGTTGTCAAATAATGTCACTGTGCAGCTAAATGCTTCTCGAATAAGTGGTGCCCTTTTCAAAGTGGCATGGCTACAAGTCCAGCAGCATTAAAACTGATATTAACATGTGATAAGATATGACCATACATATCTTATACCTTTTGTCATATTACCGGGCAATAAGACATGACAATACATATCTTAAACCTCATTAGCTGCCATGCACTTATAACAGCCAACCAAATAGATATTGTTGCTAAACATGCATCATTACACTATTTTAATATTTTGTTGGCACTTAAATCATTTGATTAATCTTATGCTACAAAGATTTACCTGAAAATGGTCATTCGTTCATTCATTCATATCTCTAACTTACTAGCCTAGATTTATTTTACTAGTTTACTTGCTGCTGAATTATTCCTGTAGTGAAAAGACTTCTATAGAGGATCTTCTATAGCAGGCACCCCCTGATACCAGGACTGACTGAATGGGTGGAGAGCTTGGCAGTGCTTGTGTGTGCTATTGTGTGCATCCTGATGTGATATATGTGTCTATGTACAAGTGTGTGCTAATGTGTATACAATACATGTGCAGTTCTGTAAATGGTGCTTTGATGGGTTGGATTTTTAGTGTGGTTTCAGACCATTGTTGGACCACTGGTGCATTATGTTGTTTCAAAGAGGTTAAAAATGTTGACCTTTAATTATAGCATCCCTATTGTACCTTTAATGCAAAATGTGGTATAAAATGCATCATCTCTCCCAAGTTCTGGTAAAATTGGGCTAGAAGGGTACACAAGTTTGCATTATCAGCCACCACATGACAAAGACCTAGGACCTCTTGGCTTTGTTTCTATGTGGGAAGCCAGTGAGGGATTTTTGTTGCTACAATGGTGACACCTATTGGTTGGTCAAGGCAATTAAATGGTTGGTAGCAGTTAACTCCCCACTGGTGGGTGAAAAGAAACAGGTGCACCTCCATGAGTCACGGAGGAAGACGTGTGGAGTCAGTTGAATTCGCAGTAACAACTTTTCTAGAGCATGAGGAGTTGGGCACTCCAAAAATTGTGTGAATATGGGGATAAAAAGGTCCCACTCGGGAGTAGTACCACTAGTGGGGCTAAAAATGACAAGTTTTCCTTTGAGAATGATGGTAGATGAATCACCATGGGGTCATTAAAATCAAGTGCAAATCCTCCCAGGAACATTGCAAATGAGAAGTTGAAATTTTGGCCAGGAATATTGATTGCAAACATCAAGGAACTCTGGTTGTCACTAACTGAAGTGTTGATCAAAGGCTAGATATATTTTTGACCTAATGCTACACATTAAGCCAGAGAGTCACAAAAATCATTTTTAATAAATTTCAACTTTCAGGTCAATCTGGCCAGTAGTTGCTGAAATATTTTGCTCTTGAACAAACTGTTGAACGGACAATTGTTTGTACCTAATCTAAATTGGTGCATGTACAGTGTGTATGCGTACAGGTATGTGTGTTTATGTTATAGTGGCCTGATCAGGAGATGCAAAGCAGTGAATGACACTGGCTGAAGAAGCTGTCCTCTTGGTGAGTTGGTGATCGGACACACGCACACACCACTATGCCTTTTTTTCCTGCAACTTACCCTTGTGCGGTGTGACCAGCAAGTCCAGTGTCTTCTGCGATAAGTTCGGCCAAATCGCCATCATCTCCTTTCTCAGCTCTGCATCCATTTGGTGCTTGTCTGCACCGCCTGGGTGGCCCAGCAACCCAGAGTGCACACATACAGTACACACACACACACATATCAAACATTCATACACACACCACACATGCATAAATCCATACATGGGCAAACATTCCACACACACAAACACAGGGCAAAGAAGGTACAGACCAAAAGGGAGGCACAATAGCACAAAATCCCAAAAGAAATATATTTAGCCATTCACACGTGTACACATTCACCCAAAACAAAAAAATAATTTGTTAGTGTCAGAATTTGCAATTATGAGTTTTGTCGCATTTGCTACAATATTCTTGTTGAAGAGAAACAGATATTGAGAGGAAAGAAGTCCCATAAATTACCTCGGAATTTCAGACAGGAAATGAACATACAGAGTAAAGGGATGATAATACTTTAGAGCCGTACCCTTGGCGATCTTTATATCCAGTGCTGTCCTGATCAGCGCCATGAGGGTGGAGTTAAAATGTACCGTGTTGTCGTCAGCAACCGGCAGATCCATGCGCAGCAGCCTCTGTGGAGAGCCAGTCAGGATGACAGGATGAGAAAGGGATGTGTCTTTGTTAAAGGGTGGCGTGCCTGAACCTCCAGGGAGGGGAGGGGGTGAGGGGTTGGGGTCGGGGTTGAGAGAGCTCCATAGACAACAGCCAATTAGAGATGGACTGTGCTCGTCCAGCTATCCTTAACATTCCCTGAGACAGATTAGAGTTAAGTCAAGGATGATAATGTGCCAGAATAACACCCTGAGATTCGTATCTGATCAGTTTAGCCTGATAAGTCAAGTCAGTGCATTTAAACAGCTGGCACTATAGTAGCAGAGTTTCAAAAGTCCTCTGATAAACGTGCTTAATTGAGGGACTGCTGAGCATTTGTGTGATAAGTCTGATTTTATTAGTGCATGCATTTGCAAATGCAAGAGCATTTGCTTGACAAAAGAAAATTGAACAGGTGAATCCCTGCGTCTCCTGATTTTCCAGTGATACTCAACAAAACAGCACAGCTATCCAATGAGGGCCATCTGCTGCTAAGCAACTGTGAGAGCCGAGAACCACAAGGAAGAACAATCGGAGCCAAAATGGCCTCCGACCCAACCTGTGCCCATGTTCCCTAAATGTGTGAATGCAGTGGCGCATTTACACATCTATGTTGTTACGTACACATATATATAACAGTACACATACACCAAACCCCCCCTCCCCCCATCCAATACCAACATCCCTCCCCACCCACTTACACACAATTATTTGCACAGACTGCAATTAAGGGCGCTTAATTGGAGTCCTTTGGAGACAAAATAGGTTGACTGGAGAACAATAACAGTATCACTGGTGTAATTCTGCTATTTTTCAGGAGACAGCTGTTGTTTTGTTCAACTGAGGCATCTTCTATAGAGCTCCCCCTACCAGTAAGGAGGTTCCCTGTCTTTACATGTCTATACCAGGTAAAACCAATGGAGAAACCCATGGATAGAACGAAACAAGCTGGGCCAGCTAGGGCGGCTTGCCATTCCTATCCAGACCAGTTGACATCCATCGGATTTACCTACGAACATGAGCGTTGGGCACTCACGATGGCAAGCACGATAGTACGATGGCGGTGGGTTTGTGTACGTGCTGGTGTAATTCTGAGTGTGTGCGAGTGTCGGGCATGCCCAAAGCCAAGTGTGTTGCAGGCGGAGGGCATCGGCCAACATCCACATCGCTCGGCAGGCAGCAGGCAGTCTCAATGTCGCCCATAGCCATGCGACAGAGAGTGCAAAGATTGCATGCAACACCACACAACAACCCCAAGAAAAATCCCACAAACCCGGACACACAGAGCATGCAACATGCCTTTACTTCACTACCATTATCTAACCCCCAACTCTTCAAACCTACCCAGCTCACTACCCCCCCCCCCCCCCCCGCAACTTCCCTCAAAACCCACTTTCACAATACAAGCAGCCGTGCATCCGCGCAAAGAGAGTATCCTCAATCCAACTGGATTGATCCTACTGATTTTTCTTTTTTTTTTTTGTTCGCTCTAAATTCATTGTTCCCTTAATCAAAGTCAAATTGGACAGCGATAATTATATTTCATAGCAAGTCAAGATCTCTCTCAATGCCAAACGGGTGCAGTGTCTTAAGGGGGTGTCAGAGTTAGAGAGGATTAGAGTTGTGGCATTCCCTGAAAGAAGAAAAAAATCATAGAGAAGATCAAAAAGAGATGATTGATGTTCTTTGTGTTTTTTTGTTTTGGACCAACCAGACTGTAGTAGTGGTACTGTAGGGTAATGGGAAGGGGGGTCTACCAAAGGGGACACATGGTGGGGACAGCAGTTAGTTGAGTTAAACTAGGCGATTCTAAGCTTGGTCATGAGATGTGGTTACAGATAAATAGGGCAGGAGGGCGAGAATGAGGAGGGAGAGGAGGATCGTGAAAACACTGAAAGAGTAAAAGAGGAACCAAGAAGATGTGGTTCAATTGGAAGAAACAGAGAGAGGAGGTAAGTGTGTAAGTGTGTGTGTGTGTATAGAAAGGTAAGAGAAGAGATTAAGGAGGCTGAAAATTACAGAACAAGACGAGAGAAAAAGACGAGGACTAAAAACGACACTGACATAAGTTCACTGAGAAGAGGTCAAGTTCAAAAACCAAGCTGTGATAGCAATACACAGTTATCAAACCTACTTTTTCGACAAGTGTGAGGCCTAATGTCCACTAAAGGGAAGGTCAAAAACTTTTCCTCGCCATTTAGAGTGATCAGTGTCAAGAAACCAAAGGTTCAAGATGTCTAACCATTCCCTTCTCTATTCTGACAAAACACCATGTGCACTTCCTGATTTCAAAAGGTCCTTTAATGGACATCTTCTGTGAAATTTTATCAATGAATACTGGAAGTCTTTGATGGCTGAAGTATGTGATGGGGGCCACTGCCAAGACAAGTTGACATACTGGAGAGAAAGAAGAAAGATCAAAGAAGAGGGAAGATAGAGACAGAACGGGCTCAGATGGACAGATGGAGAGGAATACAATGAATGTATGAAGATGGGTGCTGATTGCTGACAGACAAGTGGATGGAGAACTAGAAGGACAGAAGAATTACAGAGAGAGAGAAAGAAAGAGAAAGTGGACATAATTTCCTTTAGGAAAAAAGACAGAGCAACAAAAATAAGTAAAAAAGAAAGGAGGCAAAACTTAAGGAAAGACAGAGGAAAGCAAAAGAGGCTGAAAAGGAGAAAAAGTGACAGGTAAAAGAGAGAGTCACCCAGATTCACTAAGGTTTAGCACAGTGAAGAATTTGGATTAAAGTGACCAAAACGGAGGCTGTTCACTTGCTGTACATAATGTGTGGCTAGTGCGCATAAAGGTGCAGCTCAAAAGAGGATTTTAACTTTTTGGCTGGACCACATATAGGCTGGACCCTATAAACATGAATATCTGTCCGTCACTGAAGTTACACCATCGGTTGGCTGAAGCTTGAGACAACTAAATATCCCAGAATGCATTTCACACCAACCAGCAGCAATGGTGGAGATTTTAAACCAGGCTAAAAGCTGTTGTAATTTTTGATGTAGGACTGTTGATATGTCACTTTATTAAGTTTCAATATTTTTTCAAGTGAGAAAGTAACCTTTTAGATTCCCTATATGTGATCAGTTTATCCAAATAACACCTATTTGGAAATTGGCTCTGATGTTTTTGAAGATGCGAGGAGCCGCTTATTATAGCTACATTACAGACTGAATAACATAATTTACTGCATCTCTGTCATTGAGGTTATTTTTTGTGAGGAAAACAGTGTTAGTGGAGCTTTGAGTTGAAATTATTTTGTCACAGTACAGTCAGGTAAGTTGTGTTGAAGCTGAGCTGCTGCTGTCAGTAAGTACACTGCTGTTCCAATTGCAGAATGATTGTACTGCTTCCTCCTGTCCTCAGACGTTTGTACTCCCGAATCAAACTTGCCAAGTCCAAACTAGCAAGTACGCAAGTCTGAACTTGGCATACTTGGTATTGGGAAAGGCCCTATGTCAACCTAACTTCAGTCAAAGCCCAGCGCACTTCCTGGGGGCTTGGTCACCACGTGTCGCCACTTCTGTTATCTGTCGTATCAAATTAAAAGCCCTATCGCATTTCATACATGGTCCAGCCATATACTAGGTTTTCACCTAGTTTTGTTTCTTTTTTGGTTTTACTGTATATGAAGTACTGTGAGTATAATAAGCAAACACTGTCTCGCCTTTGAGAATAGATGCTAACATTGTGCAGGTATTATCACAACAAGTTAAGAAAATAAAAGGAGGGGATTTTCCATCAAATTCCTTCAACATAAAATTACAGAAGGTAGCAATTACAAACACCTTAAAATGCAAAGGTGCAACAATGTCAGTCTAGATAGGTTAGCCTTAAGGGTAAAGCACACTCATTGCATTGTTACATTTTATTATTATATTAACATTATATCAATTAGTTGTGGTAGTTTCAGGGCCAAGGTGTTATGCATACAGGCCAACTGGCTCACTGGGACATCATCATTAATGTTATCAGTTATACTTGTGTGCTTGTTGCTACTGTATGACAATTTTAAAAAATCTGCAGTGAAAAGAGCGTATTTTCACCTCTGATGTGATCTGCAACATCTCTTAGCTTTTAGCTGAGGCACTCCAGGCACCAAATAATTTTAATGAATCTGGATGTCAATAAGAAAGAGAAAGAGTACAGATAAGAGCAGGAGTCTACTGAGGTGGAGAAAAAGCGTGGACAACAAGACAAAGAGACAGCGAGTGCTGAAATGCTCAACCCGAATCTTTACCCTGGTGGTCTGAGGTGCAAAGAGAAGCCAAAGACTCAAGTTTCCTTGGGTAGCGAAAAAAAAAAGCATCTTGAAAAAAGACAAAAAAATCCAAGGGCCAGAACTTCTCCTACTCATTTTCTTGTGTGGACAGTGTGTATGTGTGTGGTAATGTATATGTGAGCACTATAGTACCATCCACAGGAATAAGAGACGCAGAGGACTGAAGACAGACACCCTTGCCGGTCCTTCTGTACCCGCATCGTAAGCAAACTGTTGCACGGTGTGAATATTATTTAGAATAAACTTACTACATTTCCAGAGGGTAAATGTTGTCTTGTGTATTCAATAACATGAATAATTTACTGAGTTTGTTTATTGTAAAGCAATGGCTCTTGTAAGATGTACATTTCAACATTCGGCAAACATATCCCCGTTTAAATGTTTATGGACATTATAAATAATATTCACAGTAAATCCTGGGGTGCACTAGACACCTATGAATCATTTACAGGATCTCATTTTTAAAATATGCCTGTAATGCATAGTGATCCAACTTTTTTTTGCTATAAAGTTGTTCTTTATTGTAAATATCAGTAGCAACAGTTAAACAAACAGGCTATAGAGACTATAGAGTATTGGGCAGCTCATGCAACAAAGAGAAATACCTCATAAGATCTGTGCTCTATTTCTGTTTCTACATCTGGATTGTAGTTGAAAGGTGCGTGTATGTGTGCATGCATGCGTCCGTGCAGGTTGCAGAAGGACTGGCAAAGCCTTCTCCGTTCCCTTACTCCTGCGGCCTGACGGGAGAAAAATAAAAGAAAGAGGACTGACTATCACTCCACTATCACTTCACTTCACTGCACGACAAAAGCCCATCCCTCCATCCCCGCGGTCGGAGAGAGAGAAGAGAGGACAGCGCTCACCACCACCACAACCACCACTAACAGACAATGAGGAGAACACCGCTGGGAGGAGGGAGGGAAGGAGAGGGAGGGCGGGGAGGGGAGGAGGGGAGGGGGGGAGGAGGAAAGGGAAAGGGGAGGTTTTTAGCAGATGAGAGAGGAGAGGTTCTCCTCCCCAGCGATGGGGAGGTGTAAGGACGGAGGTGGGTTGGGATAGGGAGAGATGAGAGGAATGACAGGGAGGGTGGGAAGGAGGTGGGGGTGGTGGTTGAGGGGGGTGGAGGGGTAAGGTGGGGGGCGAGTCTACCTTATAGGCGACCCGGGCGGGACACCTCTTCCCGAGGCCTAGCGGCGGACACATGTGTCTTAGCATCTGATACATGTCTGTGTAACTGATCCGGCCGCTGGGGTGGCCACAAATACACGCGCACGTGCATTCAGACACCCACACGCCAACATACACGCACACGACAGACAGAACAAACGAAGACGGACGACGTGAAAACGAAAGAAATAAAAACAATGAGGGGTAGGGAGAAGGAGGACGAAGGGGGTGGGGGGGTTGGGGGGGGACGCAGACGCACAGAGGTGTGTTGGGGGAGAGGAGACATGAGGAGAAAAAAGAAAGAAACCGACAAAGGAAAGGAAGAGGGGGGGAAACAAATACACAGAGGTTATTGTTTTGATCGCTGTGGATATGTGGTTGCTGTGGTGAGAGAAAGAGAGAAAGAGAGAGAACGAGGGGGGAGTGTTTCTAGTCTGGTATAATCGTAAAGTGGGAGGAAAAAGAGAGGAAGGGAGAGAGGGAGAAAGGTCGGGGGAAGGAGAGGAAGGTTGAGGGAGGAGGAGGTGTTATCATTTAGTTTAGTTAGTTGTTGTTGAGATACCGTTCTATGCGAGGTGAAAAGGGGATTTGGGTTTTTTTTTTTTTTTTTGGTCTTTGCCCTCTTTCGCCGCTCGGATAGAACTCGCAGCGGGGCTTCTAGCAGGCAAAGAAAAGCACCGCTGCAGAGGTCGGAGTGAGTCACAATGACAAGTCAATGCAGTCCGTTACTGAGGCTGCGTGTCCACCAGGAGCCTCTGCTCACAGCTGTCCCTTCAGATGTTTGTGGGAACCCTCCATTATGTCGAAGAGAACAGGTGGGATTGTTTTGTTAAAGGGTCAGTTCACCCAAATCACAAAAGAGACAAAACAATACTTTCTCACATACCTCCAGCGCTATTATGGGAATTCAGGTTGTTTGGGTTTTATGTGCCGAAGTATTCACCTTTGAGATTTTTGCTGCCGCCCCAATAAAATGGACATTTACTCAAGTACTGAACTTAAGCACAATTTTGAAGTCCAAGTTTCATGCCACTTTATACTCCTGCTCTATTATATTTATCTGACAGCTACTGTACAGTTAAAACCTCCTTTGCAGATTAAGCTTTTTAAATCCACCTCAACTATCTCCAACATTTAAATGCTGCATTAACGCAAGACCAATAATTATCCATTAATATAATAATGCAACACCTTGAAAGGAGCAATTGTGCATAATGCATACTTTCCCTTTTTAATACTTAAAGTGCATTTTTTCTTGATATTTTTGTACTTTTACTTCAATAAAATCATCAGTAGACCTTAAAGTTAACTGTTTTATAGGGACTACTTGGGTAGACGGTAGTTCCAAGGAAAACATTTGACAGTGAGGTCTGTGGATTATCCGTAGTAAACGGAAAACTGTTTCTAAAAGGGGTGAGGAGGTCAACTCAGTCGTCCAATAATTGTTGGAGGTTCAATCCTCAGCTGCCCCTGTCCACATATTGATGTTTCCTTGGGCGAGACACTGAACTGAACCCCAAAGTGCTCCCGATGATCAGGCCGGCTCCTTGCATTGTAGTTCGCTGCCATCAGTGTGAGTTTGTGTGTGAGTGTGGGAATAATAGGCAAATTGTAAATGCATACTGTAAATGCAGCCATTTACCAAAAAAGTTCCATTTCCCTCAATTGTACTAGGGCTGAAGCAGAAATCTCTTCCCATAAAACTAAAACTGTCTGCATGACGAGACACAACTTGGGTTAAGTGAGAAAATATGTCTTGCTGTGATTTGTGTGAACTGACCCTTTCACAATATTCAAAGTCTAAGTCAAAAACCGCAGCACCTTTCTAACAATCATAAGGCACCAGCAGATGTTACTGACCACAAGCATCTCAGCACAGGTAGTTAAAGAGGTGCTTGGTGGACACAAGACCTTCATATGTCCAGAGTCCCTGCCCCAAACCACACACACACCCTGCCCCTTTCCTTCTTTCCCAATAAACCAGAGCCACAAACAGAGCGGGTTTGGCCGTGTTTTTACCTTTCAGCTAACAGTGAATAGGCCTGTTACTCTCTCCACTTCAGGTTTACCAACATGAACACAAGCAGTTGGGATATGCAAGCTGTCTGGTTACATAACAACCATGCAGAAATTGTCTTCTTTGGGACCAGTCTGAGGTTATGAAGAAATCATTCATACAAGGGAAGTAAACGTATGTAATCTGGGACTAAAGTATTTACTGTAAAAACGCTATACTAAACCTTATAAAACTGTTTTTAGTGTGATCTGTATATGTTGAGAAAGATTTAAGAAATCATTCTCTCACTTTGCCAAGATGCCAGTATATTTATATATGCAGGAAATACATTTTTAGCATGTTGCAGCATATTTAAGCACGGCATCACATTTATTCAACTTGACATTTTACTGTGTGAGGAACAGACTTTGCACTCCTTTACACTGCTGTGTGTTTCCTTAAATAGAGGATGTAACAGGTCTAAAAATGCTTTTCATTACTTGAAAACTTAGAGCCACTACATGTAGGATTAGAAAAAAAAAAATCTGACTTTGATGCCATCTGGTGGAGGTATCAAATAAGATACAGTTGCACTGGGATTGATTAAACGTTCATTATCATCATTTGAAAGATGCTATAATTTTACAAAAAATCTACACGTAGCAGCTTTGAAATTTGAAACACAGTGGTTCAGACGTGTGCCATGGAGATACAAACGTCTGCAATTTGTCATTTCAGCCGACCACAACCGCAGCTCGCTATCAGCGGGTTTAAATCGTGTTTATCGGTGGAATCAGCTGAAAACCTGCAGACTCTAAAGCCTCGATGTCACACGGCTGGAAAACACCGACTTGGCTAACAGCTCTGAAGGTAAAGCGTGATAACGTTATTCAAGGCCAAGCCCTCATTGTGTACGTCTCTGCACTAACCCCGCCTCCCTCACCCAAACCCCAAACTCAAACAAGAACAATGCACGTTGCTCGATCCATTTTCTGCTCAGGCAAAATTAGACAGCAAGCAGAAATAAAACAACAATGGCTAAATGGGAGTCTAGACTCTAGTTTTTTTTTTTTTTTTACATACTACTGAATTAAAAGTGGAAAACATCAGTGTAATTTCCCCCAGCGTTCAGTCAGAAGACAATAGCGAGTGCAGTGCACCACCTCATGCTTCACACACCGCTATCGGTGTGTGTGAGTGAGTGTGTACAAGAGTGTGTGTGTGTGCATTTCTGCATTGTCCCAAACATTCTCATTGTCATGTCAGAATGCATATACAACAGAAACCCCCCCCCCCCCTCACCCTCCCCCCTCCCTCCCTCCCGAAAAGATGATTCAATGGTGATATGAGATTAAAACAACTGAATAATGCAAAACCTGAACAAAAATAATCAAACCAAATGCAATAAAAAAGTTGAAGTAGGAAAGAATTTGTTTTAAAAGTGATAAAGAGCGACATTCATTCCAGTCTCTTAAAGGCGAGCAGGTTGCGTTTAAGTTTGTGCTTTAGGGGTTTGGTCCAAACCTTGCAGGCCACCCTATGTGGGCATTTCTTGCCAAGGCCCAGGGGAGGGGAGATAACTCGCAATAAACTGTACATATCCTTATAATGTATGCGCCCGCTGCAAGAAAAATACAAGGAGGGGAGATTAGGTGAAGAAACTCACAGATCACACAGAGAGAGAGAGAGAGAGAGAAAGAGGAAGAAGAAAAAAGATGAAAATTGGGAGATGAAAAGGAAATAAAGAAAGATAAGGTAGAAGAAAGAACATTGATTTACACTGAGAAAGAGGTGTAAGACACCTTCCTCACATGCATGCTCTTACATACACTCATGAGGAAAGGAGGAGGAGGAGGAGGAGGAGGAGGAGAGCGTTACATTCACCTCATCTGTGCACAAATTTTTGCATCTTGAAAATAAAGAAAAGTAGATAACTCCTCGCTTAAGACAGGCCAGCATTAACTGTCCCGCTTTTTTAATCTTATCCTCACATGACGTTGATCCTGCATCATTATTACACTTTGCGGACGAGATCATGACACCAGTCCTTGTCCCGATTTTGGGACGGGAGAGAAAGTCAAGTGTTAGTTATTTTATATTCAGCATGAGACAAAACAGTGTGTCTATTTTTGCTCAGTTTTCTGTTACATACAGTAGCAGCATTTTTCTAGATTCAAGCTTGTGTATCTGTATATGTGTATGTAATCTCTACTTTATATGTGTGTTTTCACATTTTTATTGACTGCTACAGTGCGTGTGTGTGTGTGTGTGTGTGTGTGCCACTCACCAGGCAGCAGGGTCGTACTCGGCCCATATCCTTACATACTCGTCCAGGTGATGCGGCCCCAGGATAGAAGAGTCTCTGGTCAGGTACTCAAAGTTGTCCATGATGACGGCCACAAACAGATTGAGCATCTGAGTCAGGACACAGCGAACAAAGAGGGATGAGTTTTATTACTGACTTAGGAAAATATTTCAGATTTAAAGGACCAGTGTGTAAGATTTATTGGTATCCAAATGAATACCCCTTCCAAGCATGTAGGAGAAGCTACGGTGGCCATGAAAATCGCAAAAAACGTGAAAAGCCCTCTCTAGAGCCAGTGCTTGGTTTGTCTGTTCTGGGCTCCTGTAACTAAGGTAACGAAAACACAACGATTATACACTAATTAAAACATACTTATGAATATTATATTTAATTTCTGCCAAGTCCGTCTGCTAGATGCCACTAAATTCTACACACTGGACCTTTAACACAAATTGTTAGATAGATCTCGAAGGAATTGTAAATAACTTGTTTTTGTTTGGTATATTTTCATACATTGTCCTAGTGGCCAGTTGGGGTACTGCTTTTTTTCCTTATAGATTTCCATTATAAAAGTGACAACTATAAAACTGTTGACAGGACACTTTGCTCGCTGTAGTTTTAAACCATGAAGATTTCATTTTTATTTTTTAAAATCTTAGAAAATCTCAGAACCTGGAAAATATTTTAATAGGCTTTGCTTGACATCATGTAAATGTTTTAAACAGCATCCAGGATTATATAATACATCTATTCATTGAAAACTAAGAAATCACAGGAAAGAAGGGATTATTAAAAACACTTGATATAACTGGAGTGACTCATTTTCCATTTTACTGGTATGTGATGCAACAACTAACAAGCAGATGATGTGTTCTAGCAAGGAGACATAATTAGATAGAATATAAAAACTACAAGTAAATGCACATTTTGATTAAGTGGTTAAAGCGACATTCTGCGTTTTTTTTTTCCTCACCAGGAAAGAGCAGAGGAAGATGAAGGAGACAAAGTAGGTGTAGGCGAAGGTGCTGCCACATTCAGGTTCTGTGTTCCCTGATTCTGGGTCGCATTCTTTACCACCCAGACAAGCCAACATGATCTCATGCCACGCTTCACCTGTAGCGCTCCTGCATGACGGGACACACACAGAAAAACATGAAAGAGTGAGCATGGAGCCGTAAACAGAGGCCCAACTGCCATATAATACCATATACAGTAGTTGTATACATTCTGTATGTAGTATATGTTTGTAACCTACTTCCTAATATTTTAAAACCTTTATATTTATCTGCATCGTTCAGTAAAATATCAGCCATCTGTTGTTTTCTGTCCCATAACCCCTGCTTCTCTCTGTTTAAGGTGACTGTACCTGAACAGCAGCATTAGAGCCATGATGAAGGTTCTGAAGTTATTGTGCTCGTTGATGGCACTCTCTCCCTCCTCATCTAGTGCCAGGTTCCCGAACAACTAAACACAAACACATTAACATTATCCTCTTTAGCATACAGAACACTTTTTTTGAGACTTGACAAGACTAAAAGAACAAAACTGCATATTCTTCGGGTATTAATTGTGCTATAAAGCAGTGTTGTCCTCCTCATTTGTGCCATAAAGCAACTAGGCAGCTTACACAATGCATGCTGAGCTATTGTTGTTAAGACATATGCAGAGAAAATTCAACATCCTGCGAAAATCCAAACTGCCTGGAAGAAAAGAGTAATACTCACCTGCATGCCAATGATGGCATAGATGAAGAAGAGCATGGCAATGAGCAGACACACGTATGGCAGAGCCTACCGGAGCAGAGGAAGAGGGAAAATATTTGTCAGCACCGTGTAAAGTGTTGTGATTGTATGTATGTGTATATCTGTTCATGACTGAATACCTTGAAGGACTGGACGAAGGTCCACAGCAAGATGCGGATGGTCTCTCCCTGTCTCAGCAGCTTGATGAGACGAGCTGCTCTGAACAGCCTCAGGAAGCTCAGGTTGATGAAGTTATTCTACAGCACAGAAGAAGAAGAACAGTCATTTTCACCAAACACGTGACACCTGCACAACCTCCATTTACCCACAAACATAAAAACCAAAAAACAACAGCGGAATAAAGAGAGGAGAAAAGACAGAAATAGAGGAGGGGGATCAAAAACCAACAAAACATAACCAACTGCAAACATAATGGCACTGAGTAGACACAAAGGTAAATGAGAGAAAGACAGAGAAAAGGTTAAAGGATAAAAAAGAGAGAGAGAGAGGAAAAAAGGAAAATCATAATTCAAAGAGTCTAAAGGTCATCATCCAATCTGGTACAGCAGAACGCTTTTTTTTTTTTTTTTTAAGAGAACCAAATGCACTGATCTCTGAGGGGCAAGCAGGCCACACATAAAAGGAGCACAGTGCACGGTGCCTGTCAACCACACACACACACACACACACACACACACACACATACACAGATACACACACACATACACACACAAAAGAGCATGGCTTGGAGTTCTCTGTGAAACTCTGAATATGACATTTTTAAGTTTGGAAAGGTTTTCTTTTCAAAAACACACAGTCCAAACTTGGCATCTCATCTCCAGAGAACAAGAGCCGATGTCAACGTAAACTGGATAAACTGGAACATAAGGCAGTTTGCCCTTAAATGGCTTCGGCTGCATGAATCACTAGGCTTTCATTTTCATTCAAAATGACTAACGTTGAAAGGGAAATAACAGTGTGTTTGCACATTTTAGCTCCTTAACTTCAAAGCCATTATCAAAATGCAAGCTACAGGAAACAGGTTTAGATTTGTGCTACCATTCTGGGATTTAGTTTACATTCATATTCTGTACTATATGAAAATCATTTAGCAGAATGAACATCTAGTTTGGTTTACTTTTTTTTTTTTGTCAAAGTCACATTATTATTAGGCAGTAATGCAGTTGAAAGTGCATATTGATTTCAGTTGATTGATTTCCATATGTCTGAGGCACAGCCTTCTAGTAGCTGCACAGCCAAGAACAAAATCAATGGAGAGAGATTTGTTTTCTTTCAAAATACCCTCAAGTCCTTAGAATAAGAACAGATTAATCAAAACGGACATGAGACAAAATCAAAATTAGTGATCCTTAGGGCTGGAGTCTTTTTGAAACTTGCTCTGGTTCCTTACAGTTTCACAGAAAGCACTATTTAAGGTAAAACAGCCAAACTCCCTGGTGAGACCCTGGTATTTTGTGGTTGACAGGCAAGGCAGGAAGAGGGGGGGGGGGGGGGGGGGTATGAAGAGGAAGAGGAGGAGGAGGAGGAGGAGGGAAGGACTAGCGAGCAGCCTCAGTGCAGGCATGGCTTGGCATGGCATGGTTTAGCATGGCAGCATACTTTTTCGGGGGAAAGAACCGGCCTACATGCAGACCATCTGGGGACCGGTGGGGTCGAGCAAATCAAAACCTCACGTTTGACTCAACGTTCACTTAAAAGTGTGAGAATTTATTTTCTTGTACATGTGAGATGTTGTGCTGAAAAATAAAACAGGTGCCAAGTGCTGTTGAATATCGGTTTCTAGTGTTGTCATGAATGATAAGCAACATTACGACATATCGATGCTGTTGCAAGAAGCCTGAATTGAATATTGAATCACATTTCAGCTCCAACTCAAGACAGAAGCTGAACCGGATCTCAGTCCATGTAATTTTCTGCACAAAACTGCTGCAAGGAGCCAAATATGGAGCAGTTTTCAATAAAACTGCTAAAACCCGCTGTTCCAAAGTTGCAACAAAGTCCAATTTGAGGTTTTTACTAGTTTGTCTTAATGGCAAATTCAAAATGTAGGCATCATGACAACACCAGTGACTGTTTGCCTACTTAATTAGCCTGATTACAGGTAAGCAGACCAGATTAAGTGCTCCTGTTCTTATTTAGCAATCCTCCTGACTGGGGAATTGGTGAAAGTTTGAAAAAAATGGTCCCTACTGGATGTGTGCAAACCACTTGGAGTAAAGTTTTTTTTAAGGGAACTTAGGGTCCATTTAAGTATGTATATCGCTATGTGAAAATGCATTACGTAACCTTTCTAAATAATCAAGTTCAAAAGTTTAATAAAAAGGTCATCATCCAGAAAGCGCATGCACTGGGGTCAAAGAGTTCTGAAGGTTAAGACTGGTCATGGGGAAGAGGGGTGACTGGGGATAAGAAATGGGTTGGGGGGGGGGGTACGCATGACCAATGAGGATGCAGCAGAAAGCTTTGAGAGATAAATTACAAACCAACCGGATTCTACATGTGCGAAGATGTAGAAAGATGAATGGGAGGGGAGGTTTTGTTTTTTTTTTTTTTTTTTTGTGGTAAATTGTAGAACATTGTGAGTGGGTGAGAGACATTTTTTTTGGAGGGGGGGGTTGGTCGTGTGTTTTATTGGGCAGGGGCATGGGGGCGAAACGCACACCACCACCATCATTATCATCATCATCATCATCATCACAGCACCACCACCACATGTCATGGCGCAGCACGGATGGAGAACACGATGAAGGATTTCATAGTGCATTTTGATTGGATGGATTTTTTTTTAATCAGAGGAGGAGGGAGTGGGAGGGGCGTAGGGCGCCAACAAAGTAGAGAGGTTTAAAGAAAGCATGTAAAGAGATAGAAGAGGAAGACGGAATCATTATGGGTGTCGTTAAAAAGGCAGTGAAACACAACTTCAAGTCAACAACAACAGTTACTGTGATACAGTTGGTTCAGCCCCTCTTTGATGCCACTACTACTGGAAAATCATTGGCTATTTTGGACTATTTGTGCGTATTTAGGTTAGCATTAGCACTGAATAGCACAGTAAAAGTATTTTGCCCAGTCGATTTATGATATTTCTTCTCAACAGTTGTGCTCTTTACAAAATCCAACAACAATGGTTTCAGCTGGAAGTCCAAGTGGCAAAATGTAACCAAAATGAACCCTGTCAGGTGTTTGGTCCTTAATTTGAAAATATTGGGATAATTGGGATAACTTTGTCTTTAGTAACCTTGGCTACAAAAATAGATATAAAGCTCCTGAAAAAAGATTTTCTCTGATCTGTAAGAGAGGTAAAAATAAAAAAAACACTGGTCTGATTAGGAAGATGAGGTTCATTTTGGTTTTTGGTGTATTTATTCTGCAGAACTGCAACTAGATACTTAGTTAACCTGAACTGATTATGGTAACTATGCAGCTAAGCAACGTGTCAATATCAACATGTGATTACTAGCCACTTCTAACACTAGCAACTACTTATTACGCAAGCTTGTCAGATCGGATGTGTTCATCCAACAGTTTAGCTGCTACGAGCCGACATTATATTGACAGATAATCAATCGGACGTCTGAAATGATCAGTTCACTGAAAACAACTCTAATGTCAATTGGTATCAGTTCAGACAGCTAAAATGTAAATTTAGCACTTCCAACATGGCCAGAGGGTGTCTTTAATCATCTGAAAACACAGTTGTTCTGCAGTAATTAGCGCAGTTTCTGCTAATCTAGTTAGTGTGAATGAGAGGAAGACTTGTGCAGGTCGGAGTGGTTTTATAAGTTCATGACTGAAACCTAAAAAATAGGTGGACAACAAAGAGGGGCTGAAATTGCTAAAGAATTCTACAAATATTGAGTCTTATAGATATAACTATATTAAGCTTGTATGTAGATTATAATGCACAGATAGACATATTGATAAACATACAAACAAAGCACAATTAACTGTGAAATAAACATGAGCATGTTCGCACACAACGGCACATTAGGCACAATCTATTATCGGTGCAAGTTGCGTTTTTAATTTAGACTTTAGACTTTATAATTGTTCAGGGTCGAAGGAAGCACTGCATCCCAATACAGGACTGGACCTTTAAGTTGTCTGACAAGTTTCACCCCAGAATGAAAAAAAAAACTAGAGAAATTGGAAAATAAAGATCGTCATAAAGGTGATTTCTATTCATTAAATAATATCAAAGATATTTATATTATTATTATTATTATTATTTAGAATGAAACCCCCCCCATAGAATAACACAGACAGACAGACACAAAGCATTCAGGTACTTGAAAGGTACAGCTATGACAACTGGATTATAATTTGCTAATGCTAATCCTTATAGCATAAGAAATGTACCTGTACACCTGCACCATTTACAGTCTGTTGACAGACAGCTACATTAAAGTTAGCAGTTAAGACTGTATTAAGACCAGTCAAAAGTCTGGATGAACCCTCCCATTCTCCTGAACCCTTTCATGCATAGTGGTCACTACAGTGGACAGCTATTCAAAAGCCGTTTTCTTAGATATGCATGGGGGTTTTAATGGTATAGTTGCACATCAGCCACCACAGTGGACTCTACTGTGTCATCCCATGTTTAAAAAAAATGAAGTTCAAATATTTTTTTTCATGTATAAAGGGGAATAAAAACACTTTGGAAAAAAAATCCTGACTGAGATTATGATAATTCATGCATGAAAGGGTTAATAGGGAAGGGTATCCAAACTTCTGACTCCTACTGTATATATAAAATCCATAGTTAGAAAGGGAAAATACTTAGTTGCCTTTGTGTATGTGTATATATGGAGTGTTGGACACTGTTTTCAGTGTGTAACAGACTTAAAGGAAAAATCAGCTATTATTTATTTATTGGGGCATCTTACCTAACGGCTTTTGGAGAGTTGTGAAACAGATTCATGGAATTTGTATCATTCTTATGTGCAATTTTATAATCATGCTTGAGCACTGAAAACTTCTGTCTTGGGAAACAATGTTATTGGCTGTCCTCTACACAAGCAAAATAAAAATAATTATTTTGTGTCCAAAAGTTCTGTTTTTGTAGTTTCAGTGAGGAAGTATTTCAGCATTTTGATGGTTATAAGCAAAAAGAACTACACACTGAGTCACTTTAAGGCTCCAATAAAAGGAACAAAAGACTAGTTTTGGCTGATTTTTCCTTTGAGTCCATTAAACCAGCTTCATGTGACAAATCATCAGCTTGTGTTCAGCTTCAAATAACATGTGGTGGTCCAAACTCTCCAAAGTACTTACCCCTAGTTCTGTAACTAATATGTCAGTGATGCTTCCAAGGACAGAGACAAAATCAAAAATGTTCCAGGCGTCTCTGAAGTAATTCTGTTGGGAAAGAGAAAAAAAGTGAGACGTTAGCCCGATGAAAGAAGTAGCTAATTGCATCTCCCTAAAACTGAAGCTAGAGGGCAGTAAGAGATATGCCCCTGGCCAATGGATGTGTTGTTACCGTGGAGACAGACTGGAAAGAGGCTGATAGCGTGACTGCTGTGCGACACTGTATGCTCTGGGTGTTTCAGGGACAGGAAGAACATGCTCTAGATCTGTCTACCAAAATAACCCGCTTTATAAATGAATTATAGGATGAAACACTGAAGCATATAGACTGGGTCAACCTAGATGAGGAATATCTGCGTAGGTACTGCGTGTTTGTGCGTCTTTCCATATTTGTTCTTTTTTTTTTTTTTTTTTTTTACAGCCTTACCAGAGGGCCGAAAGCGATTATCTTGAGGACTGATTCCATGAAGAAGAAGGTGGTAAACACAATGTTGAGGTTCTTCAGTACATTATCGTACGTCAATGATGCACCGTCGAACTACAGACACACAGAAATGAAGAAAGAGAGGGAATGTGAACAATTAAACTGACAACACAAGTTTTTCCAATGCAGATTTCTACATCACCTTTTCCCAGTGCCATCAGTGTTCAATTTATGAGAGAAACTGTACCTTCGTTGTGGAGCTAAATAGTAGCCATAGTAACCAATCTAATCCTAAAACCCTCAAAAATGAAGACAATAATAAGGAGGTAAGAAAGAAATGCATCCTGGCTAATGTCAGTAAAACTAACCCTCACTAACCCTAACTTTGTAACATTAACACCAGGCAGAAACCAAATACAGAGTACAGTTTTGGAACTAAAATGAGTAAAGGTTATTTGTACAGACAGTTTGTTTCTCATAATCTCTGGAAAGTTACTCTGTGATTTTGATATAAACTTGTTTTATTGAGACCAGATTGATGAGAAAACAGTAAGTGTTATTTTGTGATCATGACTCAACATACCAAGCTGTCAAAAACGTTCTCTAGTATCTTCTCAACTTAGCATAATAACAAATATTGTAATGAGAAATAAACTTTTTCTGGTCATTGCAATATTTTATATTCTTACAACAGCAAAACAAAGCTTGTGATGTTAAGATCAAAATAGTTACATTGTCATCATAAGAAAACTATATATTAGTAACAATTATAAGAATGTTTGTTCTGGAGTTTTGTAAAGATGTTGGTTTTTAAAATTGAATATTTGGTTGGCACCATGGTGGCCAGTTTTGAAGCAGGACATTGGCTTGATAGGTGCTTATTTACACATCCAGCAGACGCAGAGCAACGTTCAGCAACCAAAACAGTAACTATACGAGTGTCAAAACCAAAACAATGAGCTGAAAGACACTAAAACTCCCCTTAGAGCTGACAGGAACTGCAGGGTAGGGTGAGGTACAAGATACAAGTGATCCTTTTCACATTAAATGTAGTCATTTTAGCTGTTCATATAAAAATGCAGCTTTAAGAACACGTTTGGTGCTCAAAAACCAAACTGAGGTGGCGCTCACAGTTGGATAGTCTAGTTTTGCAGAACGCTTTTCATTAAGGAACTGGAGTTGCAAGACAGCTGAGGTATTAAATCAACATGTGCAGAACTGCACACCACAAAAAACACTGTTAAGAGTTGGACTTTTACCTTCATCATGAGGACGACGGTGTTAAGCGCGATTAAAGCCATGATGCTGTACTCAAAGGGCGGAGATACCACAAACTGCCACATGCGATACTGGAAGCTCAGTTTGTTCTTTGGCATATGGCGAGTCAGAGGTCTGGCATTGATGGCGAAATCTATACAGGCTCTCTGCAGGAGGGCAGGGGAAGAGAGGAGGGTTGAAGTTACATTACTTTTTGCTTTTAACCCTGTAAACACTTTCTAACAAATCATTTTGTATTAAAGAAGCTGTAAAACTGACACTGAACATCCAGAAATTCAAAGCAGCCTACAATGTCTCCTCACCTCATTCTTTTCTAAGCTATAGTCCTCCATCATCTTATCCCCCTGTTCCTGGAAGGTGATGATGATGAGAGCCACAAAGATATTGACGAAGAAGAAGGGGAAGACAACGAAGTACACCACGTAAAAGATGGACATTTCCATCCTATAACCTGGGCTCGGGCCCTGATTCTCATAGGTGGAGTCCACTGAGTGCTTTAACACCCTGTAGAAAAAAGAGAGAATTCAAAAAAAAAAATTAAGAAAAGAGAAAAACAAACAAACAAAAAAATCCAATAAATGTGTGTGTGTGTGTGTGTGTGTCCCACTCACTGCGGCCACCCCTCTCCAGTGGAGACAGTGAAGAGGGTGAGCAGGGCCCAAGCCACATTGTCGTAGTGGAAATCGTACTTCTTCCACTCCCGCTTCTGAGCTTTAACCTCATCCCTATCATACACTAAGTACTCGCCCCTGAGGAAACACAAACATGGATTATAATGAAATCACACAGTAAAAATATAGAAGTATCAAAACATTTAAAAGGTTTATTAAAAACACTCTGGAGTGGAACTGGAAGTGTAGAAAAGCACCACAACTACTAGGAACTCTTTTTTATATTTGACATAATATACTTATTAAGAGTGAACATGAATTATAATATTTAGAAATTAAACTTTCCAGAAAAGCCTCTAGGTGGCAGCATCTACACTATTGATACAATAGGCCAAGGGACTGGTATGAGTTTTTCAGAGTACTATATTTTGCCAAAATGCAGAACTGTATGTTACATAAGTATCTGAAATACAGAATAAAAATGTGTAAAAACATTTTATATTGCTAAATTAAAAGTACTTGGTGCAAATTGCAAAATATGTTGAATGTAACGGATGAAAAATCTTTTGTTTTTTGACAGTGAACGAAATTTAAAATCAGTTGTAAGAGCGATTGAAAATTATTCTTCACATTTCATGAAAAGCACATACTTTCATACCGAACTGAAGTGCTCAACGTGTTTGAGTGTTTGGTGTTTCTGAACCAACCTGCAGTCGCGCTCAAACTCTTTGGATTCGTCCGTGCAGTAGAAGAAACGGCCCTTGAAGAGCTGCACGGCCACCACGGCGAAGATGAACATGAAGAGCATGTAAACAATCAGGATGTTCAGCACGTTCTTCAGAGAGTTGACCACACAGTCAAACACAGCCTGCAGGCAGACGAGGGGAAGAAAACATTTAGATTTACAGCTAAGTTCAGTTGTAAGACTGATTATCTTAACTAGTATGACATCAGAATGTCAGTGCGTTTAACATTTGGATAACTTTTGCCTTCATATATATCAAATAATACTCAAGGGTCACTGCTGCCACATGCATGTCCTGCAGGCAAGCACAAATAATTTCTGTAAATGCTACTCAGCCTATGACTTGCACTACACTTAATAACAATGCTGTAGCGTTAAAGGACAAATCCACCCTTGTAAACTGTTATATTGTGTACATTTAATTAGTTTGCATGTTGTACTGTGATGCAAATAGAATAAGTAATGTCTTGCCTATTATTTTAACCAGTCTTGTTGACCTGTAACTTTAACAGTCTATGATTGGTTGAAAAGCAAAACTGCACTTCACATGTTCATGAATGATATATCAGGTATGCAATGGTGCAAACTCCCTTTATGATTTCAACATATTGGTGCAAAATTGACTGACATTAATACCTGACATTTACAGTTGGTGTTTTAGGTAACTGAAACAATGTCCTGCTAACAAACTGCACTGATGAGATGTGAAACTCACTATTTTTATCTTGCCCTTTCCTGATGTAATGATAGAATATCTCAATAAGGAGCATTTGAAACCATCTTGATCTCATGGGAAACATAATATGCAGTGAAAATATAACTCCAGTTTATAACCATGAGTTTACATTTTTGCACACAAAAACAAAATTAGGAAGCTTTCCTAGTTCAGGGGCTGCATCTCTTTAAGGACGCATACCTTTAGCTTGGGGAGACGTTTGATGGTCTTAAGAGGACGCAGCACCCTCAGCACACGCAGGGACTTGATCGTACTGATGTCTTTGCCCTTGCTGCTCCCCCTAGTGTTCATCCAAGGAACAACAAAATAGTCAGGGAAGAATTAGATGGTGCTATTAACATAAACCATTTCAAAAAGTGGTAAGGTGGGGTGAGGGATATGTCCTCAAAGTCGGATTTATCTTAAATATTTACTAAAAGCAACACACAATATGACACTTGCAGTAGTCCTGTATAAGACAGTACATGTGTGTACAATCAACGCTCTTACAGTCTCTTCTTCTGCAGAAAAAAGAAACTTTCAAGTGTGCGTCAAACATGAAACCGGTGGGAGGATAACCGATCAGTTGCCTGACCGTTTGGTTTCATGGACATCAAGAAGCAGCGACATCGTCACCATTTTTTTATAATCTTCACCATGATAAAATAAACATTCACACACATTCCATGTCGACAGGCATCTCCCGGCAGAGTGCCCAGCCAAACCTCTTTCTTTCTTTTTCAGTGAAACGCTGTTCGGTTCTTCGGAAGAAAATGGGAGTCTCAGATGTGGAAACATGAAGCGTGGGCTTTAAAGATTACATGGCTAGGATTATGCCAATATAATCCTGAATTTGGAAACACTTGATGGACTGAATCTGATACGTTTCACATAGCTTCCTTTCATTTAAATCCAGATTTTACCGCAGCCTGAATCAAAGGAGATGGGGACAGGCAACGGAGGCTATGCGAGACTCTTGGGACATGTGATGTTGCTTGCAGAACGCAACATCAAATGTCATAACACAAACAAACACATTGCATTAATAGCATCAAACGAGCCGTGAGAGCGACCGGAGGAGACGATTTAGGGCCGAAAAGACAAACTCCTTTGGTTGTGTGTTTTAATGTGCCTGCTTCCTCCACGAAGCCCATAACTGAACATTCTGCTCATGATTTGTACGCCCATAAACCAATATCAGTGAGGAAAAATTGGGGTGTCAAGGGAGTAAATAGCCATGTTGATCTTTACTGTAAGTGAATGGCCCATTTTCAAAAAACAAGGCAGGAGGCGCCTGGACGCCTGCCAAGCCTGAGCAGAAGAGAAGCCGTCCATCAAGGCTCGCTCCTTAACTATGAACTCAGTTCCCGTGGCAGAAAATGTAAGACGATTCAATTCAAGGCTGATTGATTGAGTCTGAACCTAGGCACTTCTACATGTATGCATGTGGGGGTTTATGTGTGTGTGTGTGAGACTCGATCGATAATCAATAGGCCTTCCTCCTTTGAAGGTGAATGGGACTGAGGTCTCTATCAGAGCAACTTCAGTGTATTAGAGTAAAGCCCAGTAAGGCATAGGTGTTAGGAATTAACACCAAGCCTACGCAAACACACACACACACACACAAACACACAAGCACGCACACAATAAGGGCTCTTTGAGTCTCACGATTTATGTATGAGTGTGTACACTGCTCTAATTTAGCATTCTGTCTGTCACCCTTACTAAAAAGATGACGGAAAGATGACGGATGTTCCCTGAATGGCACATTTTCTTTTGAGTATGAAACACTCAACATCTGTAGGATTGAAACTTGGCAGTAAACAGCTTCTAGTTTCATCCTTGATGATGCACACCAGCTGTTGTAAGTTCGGATTCGTGTATACAATGGAAAAAAATGTTCGGAAAACTTCTCAAACCACTCCTGCTGAATAAAGCTCCAGCGTATATTACACTCTGCTGCTGTCCATCCATTTGATTAGCAAGTTCTGATCACACATTTTCTCATACAACAATCGAGCATCTTAACATGGCAAAACACACAATGTCTGTCTCAATACTCATGCGTAAAACCACTGAACATATCATTAAGGTCAAATAGACATTAGCACTACATCAAGAAATGTAGCCTCCTCCCTCATCCATTTCAGTGAGACTGTAGTTTTGCATAGCAGGGTTTCAGATGACCCTCGTGATGAAACACAAAGTTGAACCTGACTTTTGCCGCAATGCAATGCTGTATATTGGCCTATCAAATCAAGCATGTGCAAGTGTACATTCTGGCAGATTGGTGGACCAGGACATTTTTACTGTTTACCTTGCAACAAAGGCTAAAATGATTGCTGCTGTGGTTACTTTCCAAAGGTGTAAAATCCTGCACCATAGCATTATGTACTTAAATTTTTCAGGGACAGCATTCATTATTTAGCGGCGTAAGGCTAACATTCATCTGCAGTGATGAAGGTGTCACATTAGCCTGGGTAGGTTCATGTTAATATGCAGTTTTATGGCATCTGATAATCCTTCAAACTCATGGACTTATTACTCCAATTGAACTTCCTGGATTGTATTTCATCTTTTCATTGACAATTATAGCAACATACCAATGCAGCCCATTGGGGTTTTTCATGTGGCACCATTTTAAGACCAAATGTGGCTGGACAAGACATTCAGTTCAACAGACCAATGAAAGAAACGGAGGTGTGCCAATGTGTGCAAGTCTCACAAGCTTGACAGTATCATGTGTGAAGACTGAGATTGGAGTGATACAGTAGAAATATTTGGCTGCGTGAACATACTAAAGCTAAAGATGGACAGCTGAGAAGTGGATTTTGTAGGAGTGGTTTGAAAAATTTCTTTGGATGGTTTGATGTCTACACTGGAATCCATTGTTACAACATCAATTCAAGCTAAAGTTTTTAACAATACCATTTTAAAAACCCACAGAACAGGTGTTGAGTGTTCAATACTTAAAAGACAGACTTTCATGCTATTTTTCAGAAATATGTATTTATCATGGAAATTTTAACTGGTAAATTAATTATCTGCGAATTCAGAATCACGCTACTTCCAGTACACCTGTGGGCACCACCGTCAAACCCTTTAAATCATACTTATCAATGAAACTACTGAGATGTATGGATGGTTTCCTGCAGTATGTGGGTGTGGTGGTGAAGAAAAAGAGAAAGGGGCAACGATACGGCGAGAATGAGTACGAACGATCAGAAGAACAAAGAAAGAAAGAGAGAAAAGCCAATTTGATACGCAAGGGACAGAGCGGAGGAGGAGGAGGAGGAGGAGGAGGAGGAGGTGGACAGAGGAAGAACTTTACCGGGTGCTGCTCCTGTCGAATTTCACCGAAGATGGAGACAGCGAGAGTCAGTGACAGCGACAGAAAGAAAGACAGAGACAGAAGAGGAAGAGGAGGAAGGGAAGAAGGAGAGGAAAAACACATAGAAAGACAGACACACACAGAGACACACATTGATAAAGAGAGACCGACAAAGACAAACACAAGACATAAGAGAGAGAGAGAGAGAGAGAGAGAGGGGGGGTTTGGTAGAAACAGGAAAAAATACATTTATATGAGAGACAGACAAAGAAGGAAGGACAGCAAGATGGCCATACCTGCTTAGAAAACCCCACCCACCCACCAACACACATATACACACACTCAGATACACACATCTCTCTCTCTCTCTCTCTCTCTTTCCCTCCCCTCACCCATCACTTGTCTCCATGACGACAGGATGGGATGTCTACATACTGTACCTGTCTCCTAGATTTATTATTCGATAAGGTGAAGATTACACTGTATTATACTGTATACTGAACAACACTTACATAACACCAATATGTAGCAATTACATCAATCAGGTGAATTTGTATATAAATGTTAATGTATTTTATAAGATTCATCAGCTTCAAAAGTCTATGAGGTCACTGAAAAAAAATACAAAAGGTGTAATCTTATACATTTAGTAATCTGATTATTTAGTCCAATCTATAAAAACTTAACCAGGAGGCAATTTTCCACTGTAAAAGCAGTTATTTTTTGTTATATTATTTGTCCTGATTTGATTTTTAATTTTATTTTTTTTCAATTTTGAGTTTATATTTTGTATTGTTGTGTCTGGTTTAACACTGTCCAATACACAGTGGCAAGTAAACTATAATGGAGAGGGTGATTAAGAAATATGGAAACCAGCATTTCAGAATCTACAATTTTTCTATTGGAGACTGTCTGGAATAGCTTTAAAAAGGCTCCATGTGATTATGATAGTAGAATATATGGATACTCTATGTTTTATTTTCTGTATCTTGCATTCTTAATGTATATTACTCTATTTGTCAAAGCTTTTAAAGAGCAGCTGTGAGTAAAATGTTTAAAGCATTTACTGTTTCTACAGTTCAAACATACAGTATTGAATGTATGTTTTATTGCCACAATGCATGAATATGGTAAAATGTGCTTTTTTTAAATGCATAACTGAATTTTAATAAGGGGTAACTCTTAATACTTATTATATGATATCTGATAAATCACATAATCATAATCTGAGAAAGGCTGAAGTCAGTTAAGTGAAACATATATACAGTAGCTTTGTCACTCTCCAGGTATTACTACATTTTAAGTTGCGGCTTTTCTTCCATCTGAATAAAACAATCTTCAAAAACATCCCAACATTAATTCTTAGGTAACTTCCTGAGAAGATAATACAATAATAAAAGCACTTCTGTGAATCTATCCCCTGGCTGAGACTGTGGATGTGCAAAACCCTCCTTCCCTCCTGGCTGTTTTCTGCTGTGACCTGCTGTACCACCAGCTCTATGAAGAATTACCTTCATGGTTGGAGGAGGAAACTCGATTGCTGCATCCATTTACACCGATTCTTATCTTATCACACCATAATGATCAATTAGACCAGGCCTACAGCACAAATTTCCCTCATTAGATCTGCAATCATCTAGTTGGATTTTTATCAAAGCTCTTTTGCATGCACATCTGCGCAAGGGGGAAGAAAAAAAGGCGTTAAATCTTTAGAAGTGGCCGGTTCCAGGTTTTCTTGACATGTGAGAGCACACAGGCATACACGCAGGACATCTATCATGAGGGGAGACTCAAGAAACCAGGATTTGTGTGTATTGTCCCATACACACACACCGTCAATAGAAAAGGAAAGGCATTCTCACAGAGTACTGCGACAGCATGCAGTTCTCAGTCATGAGTGTGTGTCATTCAACATTTATTTGGAGGATGAAGGGTGCCAGAAGCGCAACTTGTTGAGTTTAAAAACCCAAAATAAATGAAGCCATTGCACTCTGACCATGCTGGAAATCCCGTGTACAATGGTTTCCGAGATGTACCTGCTTTTAAACAGTGTGTGTGTGTGTGTGTGTGTGTGTGTGTGTAGCCTTCAACCCTTAAGCAAAACTGTACTGAAAGCTCAGCCCTGGATCAGATGGTTGGAGCAAGGAAGCAAAAAGAGGAGAGATGGTGGAGGAGTAAGGAGAGGAAGGAAAAGAAGGGAAGGGTGAAAGGAAAAAGAGGCAAAAGTGAGGGGTGATATGGCGGGAGAGCATCCTCTAAAAGGGGAACGGAGAGGGCATTAAAAAAGTGGGCGAGGGAGGGGAGAGGAGGAGGGAAGAAGACCACTGAAGGAGGGGAGGAGGCATCCTTTTTTCAGGGAGGTGTCATGCTGTGGAGGGTGCAGCAGTGGAGTAATTTTTGAGTTGCTGTAACAAACCTATCAGCCAGATGGTACAATTGAATTTGATAGGTTCTTGCTTTTTTTTGCGTTACTGCTTGCCTTTCTAGCTAAAGTGATATTTCACTTTGATATTAAATTTTCACTTTTTTGTGTTGGAGTCCACCAGCATTATTTGCCTTTGTTGGAACCTGTCACTGGTCAAACTATTCACATGTATTATATGTATATATATATGTGAAAAAACATGTTCAGGTTATCTTATTGCCTGTGCTGGATGATACTTTTAATTTCTTTCTATTTGCAGTTAATTGTACTTAGATACAGTAGAATAAATACTGACTTGTGCAGGTTCAGTGCTCCTCAACTTCAACACAGGTGTGAAAGGTTTTTTACCAAAGTAATATATCACTTTAAATTCATACCACCTGCATTCTGAAATCTGTGCATTAAAACACTTGTGTGTGCACCTTCCTCATCCTGCTCGCTCCTTGATTTACTTTTGCCGCTGTTGGTTGGTTTCCTTGGACTCTATTTACTCTGTATTTAGACTGCGAGCAACCACATTACCGTACAATGGCTGGTATGAGTTTCATTTTTATGCAGGACTCATACCAATAGCTACATATGACAGGCATTATGATGTAGACAGCCATGGTAAAAAAAAAAAAAAAAAAAAGTTAACCATTGTGAAATTGGCTAATGTTACTTGTTGCTGGCAATGTGAACACATAGTGACAATGACAGGAACATATTTGCTCTTCACTACAGAAATGTTGTTTGTTCAGATTAAATGCAAAGTGAATTTACAAGTCTGGATTTGTACAGTCTGTGTTTATTTGCCACAAACAGCCGTACAAGTAAAGACTCACTGGCTCTGGAGTGGTGCAAAATGTCTGCGTCTATTCTTTTTGTATGTGATGCCCAAGAAATGCTTCTCAAGACAATGTGGGATAATAGGCAACATGGAACTGACCAGCAAGCGAGAAGTTGCAGTTGCATGATTTCTTTGCTTCCAGTGGAAGACTACTGTACAGATATTAGCTAGTGTGTGAGGACTATGCCTGTCTGGGCGTGTTTGTGTGTTGCGGCTCAGACTCTTGCTGATCTCACAATTTATCAGGAACTCTAATTCTTTCTGTTATGTTCCTCAAGGGCTCTCTCCCTTTTCCTGTTTTATCTGAACCTTAAAGGATATGGCTGGCAATTTTCAATATTTTTTTTCTTGTCAACAAATCTCATGCGCAGAGCCAAACCAACAATGAACAGATCCTACTTAGTATTGTGTGTGTGTGTGTATCCAAAGCCTGATATATCTTATTCCTCTGTGCTGTAGACCTCCATTGTTGTCCAAAAACTATTAAAAACAATCATGATACAATACCACATTATCGTCAGCCAAACTGTTGCATCGGATGACTCTGAAGATTACGGTCACAGCTCGAGAGACTAATAACAATGATCACATTTCCAGTCTCTGGAGAGTAGTTCTGTGTAGGGCAGACGCCACTGCACATGTGCAGGAACCTGGTTCCATTTAAAGTGTTTGTACTAGATTGTTAATTTCTCAAAGAACTACAGTAAAAAGTCAAGCGGTTGTGATTTGAAGCACAACAAGCTAATGAAGCTCTGTAAATTGAACCGCATTCCTGCACATGCCCAGTGCGTCTTCCTTACACGGATCAATCAATCATCAATTCTGGACATGAGATTTGTTGACAATAAGAGAAAATTGGAAAATTGACAGTCATATCCTTTTATGATATCATATACATAAAGTTGCATTTTTTGCTCAAGCTGAAGCATTTTTAACTTTGTATGCAATGGTGCCATCGCTAAAATTTGCTTTGCGTTCAATCTGAACATACCTTTACAGTACATAGGGAATTAGCTCTAAGATTAACAGAGCACATTTTACTGGAACACATTCTTTGCCTGGGACTGACCCCGAACATCATTAACAAAGTTTTCAGTGATGCTGTCTACTGCATCACAGGTTGTGTTCAGGTTCATGCAGCCGCCAAGGCAGACATGCACTGATCATCCACAGAACTGAGGAGGATGCACACACGAAGCTGTCTTTCTCTCTCTCTCACTCACTTGACCTGTTTTTCTGTCACACGCAAACACACACTCAGTCCCTCTAGGGTGCATATATCATACATATTTAATTTATATGTATTTATCTATATACCTCAGCATAAGAACAAATCATTCCACCCACCACACTCTGCCCCAGCATGCCTCCCTCCTTCCCTCCCACGCTCAGTCTGACTTCCCAGGGTCGTGCAGAGGAAGGAGAGTTAAATACCTGTGCCTCCGGGTACGTTAACATGGCCAGAAACGGCGGATGAGTATGTGTTTTTGTGTTTTGAGTGTGCGTGGGTAAAAGAGAGGGGACGAGGCGATGAGTAGTTGTACCCTGGCGGTGTTCCTCCTCGTGGCAAACGGATAGCCTGGGCACTTAAAGGGTTAAAGGTGTCTGGGGCGCCCTCACCCCCACGGACTGACCGACTGGGACCTCCAGCCCGGAGGACGGGGGAGGATGAGGAGGCGGGTTCGGGGAGTGTGATTGGGTTGCAGGGGGGAATGTTGGCTTTTATGGTTGTTGGAGTGGTGAGAAAAAAGGGGGGAGCTGAAAGGTGCGTGTGGTGGAGTTTGGTGGGGCAGAGGGGTGAATTAGGGACTAGACGAGGGTGGAGGCCGGGGTTGGGGGGTGGGGACAAAGGGTGAGCAAGAAAGCAACGGGTACACCTCCTACTAACATATAGCAAGCTAAAATTTGCAACAAATTAATCTGATATAAACTGTCCAATTAGTGTGGTGAAAGGAGCAACTCCACAATCTTTCCTAGATTTAACAAATCTAAGAAATAATCACCCATTAAATCTCTTCAGGTCATTTAAAATGCTGTAAATTCACATAAAAGTAGGATAACCATCAACAAATTCTCATCTAGCATCATTTTAATACTTGCTTTGCTCTATGTTAGGAATAAGGAGGGTGTATAGGGGTACATGAATTGGATAGAAGTGCAAAATTTTTATAATAGATAAGGGGAAGCGCTCCTATGAGAGAGGGGATTGGAAGGTATCTGGAAGGAGGTGGAGGCATCAGCAGGAACCAAAGCTGTGGAGGGTCTGGGGGAGGGGATGTCGGTAAGCAAAGGTTTAGGGGATGAAGTTAGGGTTTTAGATGCAAGTACAGAGGAAGGGATGACTCACGGCCTGGTTGGAGGAAATATCAGAGCGGCATGGATTGGCAAACAGGGCACAGAAGGGAAGAAGGAAGGAGGAAGATTGGGAGGAAAAAATTTGAGAATGAGCAGGTGGTGTTTTATAGTGGTCACACAGTTAGGGGGAAGGGACGTTTGGGGTATTTTGAGGTGATTATTATACAGGCAAGGTTTGGGGTTTGTGGAGGGTGGAAGGTGGACGTACACTCTAAAAACGTTTCAGCATTTAAGGGTTCCTCATTTAAAGGAACTATCCAAAAAATTACATACTTGTTAAAGTAACGTCATAATTGTTTTAAAGGAGCTCCTCAGGGTACCCGCTTAGGGTCCTCAAAGATCGCAGCATCAAGAAAAAGCAAAATGCAACGAGGATCCCTTTTCCTTTTTAGAGTGTAGGTCAGAGGTTGGTGATGATCGACAAGCACGTTAGGAAAAGGAATTTTGTTAAGGATCATAGGTGATTGTCCAGATGAAGGTGGTGATGAAACACTGAGAAAGACCTGTTGATACAATGTGATGATGACCAATGAAGGAAATATAGAGAGATACGGAGAAAGTGTAGACTGCAGAGGGGATAGAGAAGAAAGACCTGAGGAAAGACCTGCTGATACAATGCCACATGTGATGATGACCAGTGAGGGAACAGAGAGGGATAAGGAGAATGTGTAGACCGTAGAAGGGAGAGAGAAAAAGAGACATTGACAAGACTGCAGAAAAGAGAGTCAAGAGAGAAAGAAAGAGCGGACCAAGACAGACAGAAAATAGGAGACAACATCAGAGAGAGAGACAGTGGACCAGAAGAGAAACAAGAGTGCAAATGCAAGAGTAAAAGAGAAAGTAAGATTAAGAAAAAGATAAAGGGAGAGAAAAAGGAAAGCCAAAAAGACAAAAGACTGAAGTTCAGCAGGCTGAGTAAAAGGAAGTGAAAGATCAACATTGCCTATCGGCGTATCGGAGGACGACGAGGGTCTTTCTGTAGATGGGGGGTATGTGTTTGTGTGTGGGTGGTGGAGATGACGAAGAGGAAGGTGGGGTGTGGGGAGGGGGGAGGGAGGGGACACTTACGTGAAGGCGAAGGCCACCAGAGCACCACTAACCACTATAAAGTCCAGAATGTTCCACAAGTCGCGGAAGTAGGAGCCCTGGTGGAGAAACAAGCCCAGCACCACCATCTGGAAGACACGGAGCATGCTCAGTACAACACACATATACACATGTATAGTAACACTCACACACTCACACACAAATCTGCGCACTTACAAGGGCACGGACGCACAACATAGATACACAAAATACAAATACATAGACACACACACACCCACACATTAACATTAACTGGAACAGAAATACACACACGCAAAAGACACAATCATACAACCATGCAAACAAAGGCATGGCAAAAATAAATCAGCACACACACACACACACACACACACACACACACACACACACACACACACACACACACACACACACAGACACACACACACTCTTTGTTACCTTGATCAACATTTCAAAAGTGAAGACGCCTGTGAAAACGTAGTCAAAATAACGCAGCACCTGCAGAGCAAGACACAACACAGTGAGATATAATTATCTAAGCAGAGAGACGCAGAACGATGAATCAGAAGAGAAACAGCAGGACAGATTAACAAAGAAAGAAAGAAAGCGACAAAAAGGCAGACACCAACAAACCTAGAACCTAATCCTAATTCTAATCTTAATCCTACTTAGATTTTCCACATTCAAATCGGCATTTCACAATATCTGTTCCTTTTCACTTTCCTTTTTCATTTAACTTTTAATTATAACTCAATTATCCCTTCTGTAGTAAGATATAAATATTCTATATTTCTTTTAATTTGTGTTTCCTGTTTTTCTGGATAAAATGTTTCTACACATTTAATATCCATAGCATTAACATCTTTTTTCCCTAAACATTTTCTTGCCATGCTTACTCAGAGTTTGATTGAAATCAGGTGACTTTCAGCCAAAAGGGTGTCCTCTCTTTTTCTTAAAAATGTAGTTTTGTGGAGCTTTTGAGCATAAAACCCAATAAATAACATTTATAATCTACACTAGCACTTTTGGCACATAAGTGTCATGAAAAATTATCAAGAAATTATGAAATTCACTACAACACATTTTCTTTTACAAATGTTTGTTGATATTTTTCTCATAAAAATGTCTAAATGAGTGCTTTGATATGTGCTTTTTGTGCATAAAACAAACAAAAAAAATGTATATAATGGGCACTTGTTTTACTATGGGTACTAAATTTTCATGTAAATATGATCTGTTGAACATTTTAAAATATGCTGCTGTACAGCTACATCAGAATCTGGCCCAACCCTGGTACATGATAAAATAAACTGTCATAATTATTGTTACCATATAATTAGCAACAAATTCACTGACTTAATCCCAATTTAAAGATTCAAATTGGAAGACCAAACCCTAATCTCTTTACGAGTGGGAAACTGGGGGCCAAAATGTCCACACATTTTGCTCATCTTTATATCCATTTTATCCTCGCAACAATGTAGGAGTACATACACTGACAGAAATACACAAACACACACACACAGATGTCTCACATTGTTTCTCGGTGAGTCAGGTGAGACAGGGTCCTCTGCAGCGAGGGCGATGCTGCTCATAGCGATGACAGACAGGATGCTGAACTCAAAATACTTCAGAGTCAAGATGTAGTGACAGCACTTCCGAAACCTGAAGTGAAAATACACAGATGAATATGCACATGTTGACACAAAAAACAGCAAACAAAACACACATTTCTAGGCCTGGAGAGAAAAAATGCTCATAACTTAAACAGGTGTTCTTTACACAGACGCACTGTTTTCAAATTGTACTAGCAGTACTAAGCTGATTTCTGTATTACAACAATGTTTGACCGAGGTGTTACACAAACACAAACACTCACGGGTTTGTGGTGGACATTATGAAGCAGGAGCTGTAGGGAGGCATGGGTTTAGGGCCGTCTTCGTCTCCTCCGTCGTCCTCCTCCTCCTTCTTCTCCTCGCTCTTCTTCTGGTCGGTGTTGGCGTTCTTGTTCACTGAGCGAAACAAGGAGAGAAAACAGACAGCGGGAAGGACAGAAAGACGTCAGCTTCACCAGAGCAAGACAGTAAAAACACAAAAAACATCCGCCAACATTGTTTTAAGAATAGAACAGAATAAGGCTGTTTTTTTTTTTTTTTTGCCAGCGTTAGCCAGTGAACAAATGTTCCTAAAATGGGAACTCCACCAATTTCTCATGCCAGAGTCAATTTAAGCTTCATGGGGAGTGCTACTCAGCCTGTGAAAATAGTTGTGTAATATCTACTGCGGCTCTGGAGGAGCTTTGTCGACTGACAAAATAGCCATGATGATGTCATAGTGTCGTCACCGGTGTAATCTCAGCTTAGACATGGAGGCTTTACAATTTTAACAGAAAGCCTGCGTTACAACCTGGTAGTTTGAAAGATGTGGGCATTTACTAGGCATGGAGGGTCTTACCGACAGCGACACAGGCTGTCAAGTTGCATTATGGGAATTGTAGGATCCAGCATTTTAGGATCCTACACATTTTAAAGGTTTGTCTATTGAAATGTTCCCCAACTTGATTGAAGTGCAATGCATAATCGCGGGAGTATTCTTTTAAGATGTTCATTGTTTTTAAGCAAGTGAACATCAGAGAGCATTAATCAAGACTGAAATGTAAAGACTGCAGTACAATTTGTTCACTACTGATAAGAACACATTCATGGAGGAGTTTAAAATGTGTTTATCTGTGAGGAGTACGGGGGGAAATCTTCCTACAAAATGCAACACCACTCTTATGTAATAAGTAGCAGTATCAGTGTGTTTTTCAGGCCATATGTATCGTACTACTAGTAACTATCTTCTGCCATCCTCGTCCATCACGATATTCTTAGAATGCTTGACATAAAGTGTGCAAAAGTTTGGACACACTTTCTCATTCAAGATGTGGAAGGTGTAGGTGTAGACTCCTACAAATACCTTGGAGTGCACCTAGATGATAGACCTGATTGGACTAAGAACAAAGAGGCCCTTTACAAGAAGGGTCCGAGTTGGCTCTACTTCCTGTGGAGGCTACGATCCTTCAACGTGTGCAACAAGATGCTGCAGATGTTCTATCAGTCAGTATCTAGTGCCATTTTCTAGGCGGTAGTGTGCTGGGGGCGTGGTCTGAAAACTGGGGATGCTAACAGACTGAACAAGCTTGTTAGGAACGCCAGCTCCGTCACAGAAGGTGGAATTGAGCTGGACGTCCTGGGAGCGATGGCCAGGAGGAGGATGCAAACCAAGCTGGTGAGCGTTCTAAACAACACCTCCCATCCCCTCCACGACGGGCTTGTCAAACAGAAGAGCACCTTCAGCAACAGACTAATCTCCACCAAATGTTCCACAGAGTGACACAGAAGGTCATTTCTGGTGGTGAACATCAAACTCTACAACATGGGATTAGACTGATGCTTTCCACCCTATGCTTTCTTACAATAACTGATAACTTGTTAAGAATTGCACTATATAATTATTATAATTTTGTATAATGTATAATAATAATGTTTCTATGGCACATTGCACACCTCATAATAATAATTCTACTCTTATTTTCTTATTAATCATACTGTATTTCATTACATATTATGTATATAATCACTGCACAATAGAAAACTATTTTTTTATCTATCTCACTACTCTCGTTTTATATACACTACGTATATACTGCACAATGTATAACAACAAACTTTTCTGTTTTATTATTTTATTTTATTCTGTTGTGTCTGAAGTGTGATGTGTGCTGAACGCTGCTGCTGTGACACTTAAATTTCCCTTGGGATCAATAAATTATTTCTTATTCTTAATCATTTGCCCAAAGCCTATAATTAAGTTACTGTTCATAAACAAATCCTTGCATTTATACATCACTGGAAGCCATTTTCAAACTTCTTCGGCCACATGTCAAAGTGCATACTGGGAAGTTTTGTCTACCACTTGCTTCTGAGTTAGCATTGGGAATCGCTACATGAACCAGCTCCCTCAATCCAAAATATGCAGGGGAGGACTTAGTAACAGGGCCAAAGTATTGGGACAGGGTTTTAACACCTGTGGTTCAAATGATGTGATTTGACGAAGAGCTTTGTCACACAACTTATGCCCTCATCTACAAGGACTCATCCCCCTAGAAGCCTACCTTGCAAGATGGCGTTGGTGGAGGGGTAGGGGTAAACTGGGGGCATGTCTATGCTTGTGTATTCAGGTTTGACCATACTGGTCAGGATTAGGCTGTCCATGCTGTGGAGCAGGGTGTGGGTATCTGCGTCGCGGCAGTTCAGCAGGTTGTTGACGTGGTCGGGGTGGTCTGGGTGGTCTGGTGGAAGGGCGTAAGGATGTTCGTGAGCGCTGGCCAGCTTGCTGTTGTTGCGGAAGTTGTCCAGGTCCTCATTGTACTGCTGTATGGGTCGTGTGGTGGAGAGGCTGGGACCGGTGCTGTGGTGCTCCCTGATGGAGGAGGAAGGGAGGAAAGAGAGAGAGGAACGGTGAGATCGGAGTAATCAGAGGCAGAGGAAAAAGAACCAGGAACGAAAACAAGGATGAGGATGGAAAGGATCAGGTGATGGAAGGAGTATCTCATCAAAAACACCAGATGTAGCACCATATGTCACAAGATGTGCACTGTCTCCTGTACTGTTACTACTAACACATACAGAACACACTGCTAAACTATTAATTAAAGCACAAAGATAAATAGATGCTTACTTTTTGCATCAAATGCCACAAACTGGAGGAATTCAAAATATGTTTTACACCCACAACACACATTTTTCCCAAAAATATGTCAAAGTTGGTGTAATGCTGGGATCAGACTACAAGATATCAGCCTGATTTTGGCTACTTTTAACTGGTCTGGGACATCTGGAGCAAAAATGAGAGCACCTATAACACCTCACCAGGCCCCTAAAGAAAGATCTCAGATCTATGACGTGCTCCTTGAGACTTTGGACCCCATGGTTGAGCCATTCATGATCATAAAAGTCTCTGGCCTCTCTTGCCTGATCACCTTCTTGTCACATCTTGGCAAATGTTTAAGTGCTTCCAATTTATGTTGAGCTACCAGACAACCAATCACGAGCCTTGCTGCTACAGAGCTTTGCACTCAGATGTTATGGCTTCCTGATTTCTTAGACAAACTTAAATAGCATTTAGTGCTCGTCAGGTAGTAGCGTTAAGGCTCACACATAGAGAAAATAAACCCTTTCTTCACTCACTTTCTCGTACGATGCCCTCTGCTTCTCTCCTGGTTGCCATGGCGATGCCGTCTCGTCTTCCTCCCCTCTCCTTCTTCGCCCTTCTCTCCTTCTCCCTCCGTCCCCCTGGATCTGTGTCTCCTGCCCTCCTCTCCCTCTCTGGCTGCCCTGCGGTGCTGTCTGGACCTCCTGTGCTCGTTGTTTCCCCCCTCTCCCCTCTCGCTGTGGCGTGGAGACACGCTTCGAGTCTCCCTGCCTTCCCTGTTCCTGTGCCGGTGGCCCCGGTGGCTCCTGTGGCTGTGCCTCTCCTCCCCTTGCTGACCCTCCACGTTACCCAGGGACGTGCAGCTAAAGCCATGCTCCATGCGCGTCTCCGTCGGCTGGCCCGGCTGCTCGCTGATAGGTCCGATGGCTTTCTGATGGTGATGGTGGTGGTAGCGATAGTAGTGGGCCGCGCGGCGGTAGTGGTCGACGTCTTGCCGCCGATATTCCTGATCCAGAGGCAGCTCACCGGGTTGGGTCTTGTTGGTGTTGTTGTTGCGGTTGTCCTGCGGGTTGACCACCAGCGGTCGGTCCAAGTGGGTCTTCATGTCACCACGTCCTTTCCGTGGGTAGGACACCTGGGTCAGGGGTAATAGGTAGCAGAGGGGATAAGCAGTTGCTCATCCTTAGAGATGTCTTAAAGGGTCTGTTCATACAATTTTCCATCTCTGAGATTTCTACTGCCCAAAAGGTAAATGGTAAATTCACTTGTGGTGCTCAAAGTGTTTGCGAAATGAGATTTGAAAAACTAAACAGCAACATGTTTCTCCAGAAACAGTACAACAGTCAACAGGACATTGTTTCTGGAAAAATATGTCACTGCAGAGTTTTTCAAATGTCATTTTTCACTGTTTTGAGCACCACAAACTTCCATTCACCTCAAATGGACTGGCATTGAAGCAGAGATCTCAGAGGCAGATATGTAAAAACCTGGAGAAATCAAACCAAACTGAACTGATAGATACCACTGGGGGTTAGTGAGAAAATATGTTTTGGGGGGGATTTTTTGGGAGAATTTGGGTGAACTGACCTCTCAAGTCCCACTCACATTGACAACAATTACTATCACAAGAACTTTAAACTGATGATATATTGCTATTCAAGCATTAACAAAATAAATATTTCCTATCCATTCCTTTAATTTGATTGGTTGGAAAAATATAACAAAAAATAGACATTTTATCTTAATTTTTTATTACTATCGTTATTCTTAGTTGTTGCTATCGATGTGAATGAGACTTTATGGTGCGATCCCACATTTGCTTGGGTAATACTGCCTGATCTTTTTTTTTTACATGTGTCACATGGACACATGGCTCTGTAACTCCAAACATGATGGATTTGCAGTAATTTACTTTCTCTCCAGTCATTCATCTCCTGTGACTATTACATTAGATGAAAATTATAAAATGTAAGAAAGACACAGCTCTATTAAAATGAGTAAGGAGCTGATGATTTTTTTGGTAAAGTGTATACCAAAAACATCATTCATATCATCATAAAGCATCAGTTCAAGCAAATCAGTGAAAAAAACAACCAACCATGGCATGGCCAGCCATGTGTCTACAGAAAGTCACTGAAATCCATGCATGTTTGAAACTGTAACAGTTTTCAAGGAGCAAGCTGCATTTCCATTTTTTTAGACTGCAGTAGCATCAAAGCCGGCACAACAGACACAGTCTAGGCCTACTTTGACCTTCATTCACTCACTTTATACCTGACAGTTTACTAACCCCTCCCTCCCCTCCCCTCCCCTCCCCTGAGCCACAGATATACACAGTTCGGCAAACAGTCCAGCATTTTTGGCTCCACATTAACAATTTGATAACAAAATTGTTACGAAACACTTTTGGAACCAGAAAATGACAAAACAACTCCGTCTGCAAACACACTGTTTGCCGAGCCATATCCAGTCGACTCCTGATCTTCTTTTTACATTTTTTTTTTTTTTTTTTTTGAAGTGCGTTACACTTCGCCCCGCTCCAGTTTTGAGTCTGCTGCCTTCTTTGGGTACAGCTCTGGATTTCTCTGCATGCCCCACTTTAATAATGCATCTCTCCCAAGCACGCAGCTTCAAGCCGTCCCATATAGCAGCAGCTAGCGCAATAATAACACTCTTTCACAGGCTTAAAGGGACATTACACCCTGAAATCAAAACATCTGTGAAGTTGCAGCATGACCCAGAATACACAGAAGTGAAAAAGCAGGTCAGGCCCTTGTGTTAGTCCAGTGTTTCCACTGCATGTTGAAACACATTACATACAGATGCCCTGAAATGTGATGCAATTCAAAAGCATTACTAGACTTTCAGTTTCAGAGAAATAGAAAGCTATGATATGATGTCTGCCGAATTAAAAAGTGTATTCGCAGAGAAACTTCAAATATTTGTATAACTGATATAAATCAAGTTAAAATGTTACTGATTTTATGTAAACTTTTTGAAAAGTTCTTTTCACTTTTGTTACAATCAGACAAGAATGAACTTCATCACAGGGTTTTGGTAAAACATCCATGTTTTCCATGTTTTTTGGAGCAGCCAGAAAAAACATGTTTCAATTTTTCATCAATGCAAACTCTTGGAGAACAATTGTCAAACACTTTCAGGTCCATTTTGTCCTAAAAATGTTGGAACCCAGGTATGATATCATGGTGATACAGTATATAGATATTTTGGGACCTTTATTTAGGTCACTAGAAACAAATGGCTGAATATTTGTTCACATTTAATATCAACTTTACATCCAGTTTTCAATTGACATCCAAGAGTTGTTCATTTAGTAAACTTATGAACATGATTTTAGGCCTTAATTACTAAAAGATGGATAATAATGTCCCTTTAAGAGGTTAAAATAACTTATCACTCTACACACAGAACAACAAATATCCACCATATATCAGGAGTAGACTGCATATATGTGTATATTTTGTGTCTTTTTTTTAGGGGGGGGGGATTCCTCACCTCCTCTCCCTCCCCTCCCACCTTCCAGTCATCCTGCTCCAGCTCGTTGTAGAGCGCCTCGCGACTCGTCATTAGGTTCTGTCGGCGGATCTCGCTCGTTCTCTGCTCCCACACCGACTTGTTGCCCTTGATGTGGTTCTTCTGCTGCTCTTTACTGTTGGAGGAGGAGGCGGTGGTGGTGAAGCGGTCAGAACGGAGGACGAGAGTATTTGGTGGAAGGGGAGGAAGAGAGAAAAAGAGAGGGAGGTAGGAGTTTTGAAACGAGGAGTTGAGGTATGAAAAATGATGGAAAAGGCAGGAGGGGAAACAAGTGACAGCGAGACAGAAAGAGGGATGAAGAGAAGAGAGATATTAAGATTAAGATGTAATAATTTCTGTGGGAAATTAGCATGCAGTAATACTAACAATATCCCATTAAAAAAAGCACATGAGAGCAGAACAAATTTGGTTATAAAGGTGGCCCTATATGCAGTCTGCAATTTCAATATGAGAACATGTAACAGGGACTTGAACGTGTGAATAAAGGAAGAAAAAACTGTGAGAAAATGACAGCGACAAGTAAGAATTAAAATACTTTACATACATTATGAAATACACCTTAACACTAAAACAACAGTTCCTTGAGGTTGTGCTACATGCTTAAACAGTCTGAAGTGTCTTGAGTGGCTGATATCTTCACCAGCAGGGCTAAAAAGATGCAGTGTTTCCTCACTGAATATGAATTACACTCTCTTACAATCAAAGACAAGTTTCCTCCACCTGGAAATAACATTTGGAAAATATTGGAGGACTACAAGTCTCACCTATCACTTTGAGAGTGTTACAGTTCGGGCTGTTTAGCCTTTATGTTGCTATGCTAAAGAGTTTCTTGCTAGCTACAGTGCATCTGATAGAGTTAGTCAGCCATTAAAGCGTCAGGTGAGCCTGGTTTAAGAATTTTGTGGTTGCTTGCTTACAGAAAAAAAATGTTAATGTGCAGAAAAATGTGGCAGAAATGGACCGGAGACAGAATGTCATGTTAGAAGACGGCTAGCCCAATGCTATCATTCATTAGGGCGGCATGGTGGCTCAGTGGTTAGCACTGTTGCCTCACAGCAAGAAGGTCCTGGGTGTCTCAGGTCCTTCCTGTGTGGAGTTTGCATGTTCTCGCCGTGTTTGCGTGGGTTTCCGCCGGGTGCTACGGTTACCTCCCACCATCATCAAAGACATGTATGTTAGGGTTAATACTCCTGTTAGCGCCCCTGACCGAGACCGGGGCACTGCACTGGAGCTGCCCGCTGCTCCTACATGCAGAGGATCAATTTCCCCACAGGGATCAATAAAGTACTTCTTCTTCTTCTTCAGTCAGAAAAAAAAAAAAACTTTTCGAAAGCTTCCAAGAGCTTGACAGGAGAGTGACTTAAAAAAAGATTCAAGGATGTCACTCTTTTGTATTACCAGAGCTGTTATTCAGCTGCTACTGCTGCTCATGCTAACTCTCTAATATTGTGCTTTTCATTCAAAACACACATGAAACAAGAACAAAATGTAAAATCCCTGTGCTGCAGAGATATGTCTAGAACGGTAAATCGATTTAATCGTGTCGTGGCTGAAAGGAAGCTCATGAGCTAGTTATCCACACTCATGTTACAGCTAATGATTGACAAGTTAGTGTCTAATTGACAAGCATCATTTTAGCATACAATTTAGCCGTAAAAAGGCTCAGCTCGTCACAGTGACTGAAGAGTCCGGCGACTTCTAAAAGGTGCGGCGGGTGTTTTTGAACATCTCGTTTTGATGTGTCCTATTGTCAGCGTTTCTGCTGCCAGGAGCAGATTTTACTGACTGCCCGCCTCTCGCTCTTCTTCACTTCACAAAGCCCAGAATCTGTTCCTTTCACTTCCAGAACAATCACTTAATCATGTTTTAGAGGACAAAAGCGGGGACAGTGGATAGTGTGTGTTTGTGTGTGTGTGTGTGTGAGTGCATCACGTGTACATGAATGCCTGCCAATCATAAATGTTAGGAAAGACAGCTGTGAGAGAGAAACAGAGCGTGTGGGATTGTGTATATACAATTTTACAAAAAGAGTGAGTGTGTGTCTGTGTTTGTATGCTAGTGTGTGCATGCACATGTATGTATGTATATGTGCCGTGTGTATGTGTTCTATGCTTTGTATGCATTCGTGTTTTGCATGGGTGTGTGTTCATGTTTCTCAGTGTTCAGGCATATATGTGAGAGTGTGTGTGTGTGTGTGTGTGTGTGTGTGTACTCACGCAGCAATAGACAGGTTGGCTGCTGACAGTGGGCTGACCTCGGCCACCTCCTTCGCTTTCTGCAGCGCTGTCTTCTGATTGGCTGCCTCTTCCTGTTCCTCCTCGTCCTATCGGAGAAAAAAAGAATAATTTCAAAGACACTGCTGGTTAAATATTGACAACATTTCCTGATAATTTCAACATTTTACATAATACAATTACAAGTCTGAACATAAGGTCAATGTTTGTTCCTAAATGGCCCAGAAGATATCTTTCATAGGTTACAATATATTTACTTTATGGCAGAAAATGCATATTTTGATAATCAAATAATTGTTTTTTAAGCAACATTTGCTGGTTGCAGCATCTAAAATGTGAGGATTTGAGGCTTTTCTGTGTCATACATGATAGTAAACTGAATATCTTTGGATTCTGGACTGTTGATAAAACAAAATCTAGTTGCAGCTTTACACGTTTTACTTATTTTTCTTAAAATAAGGGGGAGCGTGTATTTTTCTGCTTTGATTCTATACCTTGGTGAGCTCCTGGGCATTGGCCAGGTTGTCGACAGCGATGGCCAAGAAGACGTTAAGTAGAGTGTCTGAGGTGGCAGGAGTTAAGAAATATCAATGCAAGGACAAGCAGAGAGGAAGCTGATGGTTTCCTCAGTGGGAAAGAAAGAAGAGGAGGGGAAAAGGTTAGAAGAGGAGGCTGGGAGAGGAGAGGTGTTGGGTTGCAGATGTACAAGTCAGAGGAAGAGGAGGAAGTGGTATTTTTTTCTTCAGATTTAAAAAAAAGACATCTATGTGGAGCCGAACTGGACCAAAAAACAGGAAGATTTAAGTCATATTCTACATCTCATCATCATCATAACTTGTATGATCCCAGGCTGAGGATACAGTTGCCGAAGAGTGTGAGGACAATGAAGAAAATGGAGAAAACCATCCCTTTGTCGTTCACTCCTCCCTGGGACTCGATGCCATCATACATCACCATGTTCCAATCCTCTCCAGTAAGAATCTGCAGAGAGAGGACAAATAAAAGTTGTATAATTTGCTTTGTATGTATATTTTTTCCTAATTATTCTCACAAAATCCGCACGTTTTAGCATTTTTTCCCTGTTGTCCTCTTTATTTTAACAGAAGTACATTCTGAGCTGCCCTGGACCCTCTTTACTGTTTACTGTGCTGAAGTCCTGCAGCAAGAAACAGAAAACCTTCTTCATGTGTGACAATTAAAATCCTTTCATTAAAAAAAAGAATCAGAATTTTAAACAAAATAAACATTTCTCATATCATCCATTATAAATGTTATGTATGTTAACATTAATGTAAACCAATGTTGAAGTGAACTGATCTGAGTGGAATTCAAATGAGCTTAACAGAGGAGGTATGACATTAATACTCATTTTAAAATATCATAAATATGAAGCACAAACACACACACACACACACACACACACACACACACACACACACACACACACACACACACACACACACGTGGCCTCTGAGTCACTCCGAGACAATCAAGTAACACAAATGGCTCTTAACAAAAGCCGTCTCTCTAACTGAACACAGAGAACACAGAAACATGGAGACTGCAGTCAGAACTGAACAAGTCATCTGACAAACTGATGACATGACAACAATGGGCTTCATTAAATTTCCCTCTTAAAAAGAGCTTCAGCTGTGTTGAAAACGCTCACGAGTGTGAATGAGTGTGCTTACGCTCATGTTTGGAAAATACAGTAACTCACTGGTGCCTCATTTTTTAAATTCATTTGCACTGTAGAAGGTTTTTTTTTCATGTACACAGCTGAAGAAACTGACATGGAAAATTGGTTTTCATAAAAAAAATGTCTCAAGTGGAAAGTACGTATGATTAGTTCAATGTTAAGAGAATTTAACTATTAATCCTGCTGATAAAAGTAAGTATCAGAGACTTAAAGGCTGAGTGAAGAACCTCCAATACTGTAAAGACTGGATGACATGAGCTCATTTCTAATGTTTGACAAAGTCCCAATGGTAAAGATCATCACAATATTTATTTTCTTGTTGTTTTAGAACCATAAACACATCTATAAGTCTCTCTTTCCCACCTGAAACACTGTCATGATCGCTGCTGCAAATGTGTCAAAGTTAGTGGGCGGAGTTCCGGTTTCAAAGTTGAATCTGAAATGAAAGAAAGCGAAAAGAAAGTGAAAAACCACCAAGAATCATACACACACAGAAGAGAAACATGAAGTTAATACAGAGACAGTGAGCTCCGTTTTTTATGCGCCGATACTCACTGTCCACCAAACAGCTGCATCCCCAACAAGGCGAAAACCACGATGAAGAGAAAGAGGAGGAAGAGCAAACTGACGATGGACTTCATGGAGTTTAGCAAAGAAACCACCAGGTTACGAAGAGGAGCCCAGTACCTGAGGACGAGGAGGAGGAGGAGAAGTGGATGACAGGTAGGAGAGAGGAAGAGGAAGGGAGTAAGAGAGATGAAAGGAGGGAGGAGGACATGAACGATGGCAGGAGTCAAAGAAGGGAAACATGAAGAAAGAAGGCACAAAGAGGAGATTGTGATTTGAAAATGCAACTATTTACAGTAGATACAATGAATATATGGAATATTTAGACAAATTTAATCTTATAATTATCTTCAGAAACAATTTTGATGTTAATATCTTAAAAAAATGATAAAAAACAACAACAATATGGCAAATAATGTCAGATTTTCAACCATTCTCACCACATTGAACTATTAACTAATCTCTAAATAAACCATTAAACATATATTTTATGAATAATTCCAGTTAGTATGAACTTTTCCTCAGTTTTTCAGATACTTTCATCACAGACATACTATTTGAAGCACAGTAGACTTTTGATCAAAGTCAAAACAACACAATAACAATGATTCTAAATTAAATCGCTGGATGAAACCTTTTATTTAACCCCCCCAAAAAAAACCCTGTTTCATGTTCTCATTTTAACGTGACTTCAGCAGGTAGCCCCGCTGAGAAAATAAAGCCTCGTTTTCAAGTGAGATCCGTCCAAACGAGCGACGTCGTGACGAGCGGGGAAGCTACGCGGAACAGAACGGAACAATGTGCGTGAGCCAAATCCAATTAAAATCTCCCCTGAAGGGAGCGTCAAAGGAGTGTCAAAACCTCAAAACTGTTCAGATGTCACAACAGTGATGAGATTCAGACTGAAATACCAACATCTGATTTATCACAGTACAGTACAACAACATCAGGTTATCATCCTCATCCTCATTATCATCAGTGTCTCATCTGTGGAAGAGTCAAGGGATGAAATGCATGTTTGAGTAAATGTGTGTGTGTGTGTGTGTGTGTGTGAGACTTACTTGGTGACTTTGAAGATGCGGAGAAGTCTCAGAGCTCGTAACACACTGATCCCGAAGGATGTGCCCGGTTTGATGGTGGCCCACACTACCTCGAAAATACTGCCCACAATTACCTACACACACACACACACACACACACACACACACGCACACACACACACACACACGCACACACACGCACGCACACACACGCACGCACATGCAACATTTTAATTTAATCATGTAGTCATATCCTGTTGAAAGACAGATTATAATGTCTAGGGCCCAGATTTTATTTTCTAAATTAAAATGATGAGTTGTTGTGATGAGGAACAAGTAATGTTTGGTGCAGATGTGGATCCAGGTGTTGATCCAGGATTTCTTTGTCGCTAGAACATTTATTTAATTAACTATCTTTCAATGATTATCTATCACTGTGTGTTTTATGCAGATTTGCATTCTGATGGAAATGAAAAATTTTGAAACATTTTCTACTTATAAGAAAAATTATTGAGGATTGCTCATGCTTGGTGGAAGTATACACTGCGTCACAGCTTCTTAGTGCTTTACTACAACCGTTTCACTTCCTGTTTGAACTTTCAGTTAGTCTGTCACCCCCCGTATCAGCATCATGTAGATATGATGTAGCAGTCAAGCAATCACTGGAAGTCCATTTATGCCCAGTGAGATTTATGTGTTTCCTTGTTTCGCTGCTGGTTTTGAAATGGTTGGGGTTTTGATCGCATTTTTATCAAATCAGAATCCAATACTGAATCCAATCACATCAAATCAGAATTGTTCTATTTAATTATTTATTGGTTTATTTATTGGTTCTATTGGTATTTACTCTTAACTATGTAGGTTTAGCTGTCAACTGATTTGAGCAACAAATATTATAAACACGTAAAACTCAGATAAATATAGATTACATATTAGAAATAACTTGAATGTTTGGTAAACTGCTCTTTGATAACAGATTTCATAAGAGGTTTGTTAGACTATAAGCCAACAAACACAGTATTTTACTAACTTGTGACCAGATATAAAACAGAACCAACTATCTGAACGAGGCTCTGTTTGCAGGTACACTGAATTTCCGGATCTCTGCAACTTATGACAGCAATACCTGATCAATATTAACTCTGAAATCATTGTTGAGCTTTTTATGTAAATTTGTATTAATATTCAAATCAAGCTAAATTGACACAAACTGAAAAAAAAATTAAAAAATCTACATTTTGCAGACGAACGTACTCTGTGTCCACACCCGCAGCTAGTCCACTGAACACAGTATTACATGCTGTCACTTTATGGTGCAGCGTATGTCAGCATGTACAATGAAGTAACCTGCCAATAAGCATCTGCAACAATGCGAGCATGACAAATTAATGCACAGTTATTGCACACGTATCGGTGATAAATGCGATGCTGAATCCGTTCTGCACCGTTGTTCGTTTGTCGCAGAGCAACATGAGAAAAATCTATTCCTCAAATCTGTTGATTAAATGGAGTGTTTGATTTGTCATCAAAAGCTGATACTTATAAGATGAATGTTTTCTGGTCACTGTGTGTGTGTGTGTGTGTGTGTGTGTGTGTGTGTGTGTGTGTGTGCGCGCACTCACCACACAGTCAAAGCAGTTGAATGAGGAGTGAAAGTAGGGCTGAATGCCCAGACCATACATCTTGATCAGCATCTCAGACATGAACAAACCGAGGAAGATGAACTCTGCATAGACTGGAGGAAAAACAGAGGAAGAAAAGGAAAGGAAAGAAGAAAGGGATTATAGTAAAGGAGGGCAAGGATTAAGGGAAGAAGGAGAGTGCAGGGATGAATAGATAGGAGTAGAGAGTGGGGTAGATGTAAGGAGAGAGGAAGGTGAGAATGAAAGAGGGTGAAAGAGAGGATTTTACAGTTTGAATAAATGCTTCATATTCTCAAATTGTTGCAGTTTCTGGGAGCCAGTTTTGCACCCAGATGTGTATACATGAGTGTGTTCATACAGTGTACAGTGTGTGAGCATGTTTGTGTGTATTGATCGTTTCATGTGTGTGTGCACACTTACACAGGAAGTCGGACAGCAGCTCAGGCTGGTTGTAATGCACCACAGCCACACACATGGTGTTGAGGCCCACCAGGCAGAGCACCGTCCAATAGAAAGCCTGCGTCTTCACTATCTTGCGGATGAAGAATCGCATCCGTCGCTCCTTCTTACTGTAATTGGAGCCGTCTTTACCGCTCTTTATACTGGAGCGGGCGAAACCTGGAAGAGGGAAGGGGTGTGATGACCAATCACGTCTGTTTATAGTTACACTAGACTCATTTTTTAAATGAAATAGTTAGCTACTGAAAAACCTGCATTTGTGAAAACTGTGATGAAATTTTAGCTTTTTTAGCATATTTTATGTACTCATTTAAATATTTAACAAGTAAACATGTCACTTTCCATGAATAATGTAAGCACTTTGGCCACTAGGCAGCAAAAAGCATCATCCCAATGTTTTTTCTCAAAGATTACAGTGTCATAGCAGTTAAACAGTTTCCCTATTTTTCATATGTGACTTGAAACGTAAGAATTTGTTTTTGCTGTACAAACCACAGCACTGCAGTTTGATCTTCATACCTGGATAACTGATCTTTTCTTACAAACATCCTCACATGTCTCCGTCCCCTTACATCCAGTTCTTCTTACCTACTGCATCTCCTATGTTGTCCTCTCCTTCCTCTGGGTTCAGAAGTTCAGTCTTGTTGTTTTTGGTTTTGATGGTCGGCCTTCGTCTCGAACCTAGCGTGAGAGAAAAAGGATTCCAGTCTGTCACTTGTGAGTTTGCTGTGCTAAACTCAACATTTACACATTTAACTGAGCGGTTATGAAGTTGCTTAGCATTGTTAACTAAAGACGTTGCTAAAACTTGCATCAAGCCATCCCACTAGAATCGTGTTTTCAGATTTTTTGTCAAATTCTGTCTTACGTGATGAGAAGAGAAGATATGCATCATAATATATCTGAACGAATCTTCTCATGTCACAAGCTTTTCATTGTAAACCCTCAGTTCCCTCTATCTCTGTTCCTTCATACTCAACTGACTAATGTCTTTCACCAGTCTCAGCTACACACACACACAATAAAAGAGAAGTTACCATCAAAGTTCCCTGTGCCGTCTTCCTCAGCCAGAATCACCTCCTCTGTAAAAAAAAAAATTAAACAAGACATAAGATGTTTGGCACACTGTGTCTGCTTAGTAGTTGTTGTTTTTTTTTTTTACCCACATACAGAATGTGTATCCATGGGAACAAGCAGTGTGTGTGTGTGTGTGTGAGCGTGCGCTGACCTGCTTTGCAGATCCACTCCAGGTATCCGTTGAGCTCTCTCTCGATCTGCTGCTGTCGCCTCAGCTTGAGGAACTCGCTCCTGTTCTCCACTCGCTCTCTCTCTTTGGCAAATTCACTGTGGGGACATTTGGAATTTTTTATTGTATTTAATTATTAAAAAAATCCACAATATAAACATTTTTAGACACAAAATGATAGTAAAATGATCAGTAATATATTTTTAAAAAGCTGGGAGTTAAGTAAAACAAAAAAATACGACTCCAAAGAGCATGAGTACAAACATATAATATATTTAATAAAAGGAAAATGTCAGCACACAGACAGAGGACCATACCCTGAGAGTACACCCAGCACCAGGTTGAGCATGAAGAAGGAGCCGATGATGATGAGGGGGATGTAGTACATCCAGTTCCAGGCGCTGCCCTCCACATCGTTACTCTACAAGACGGAGACAGACACACATACAGATAGAGAGGTGTTTACAGACTGACCTGTTATTATCATTCATACAGTATATAAAGATGTGTATGTAGCACTAAGGGGTTGAACATTTTGCCCTTCAATATGCAATAAATATGTTTTTTTTTGTCTTTTACATCACTCAGTGTCACATGCCAGATATTCTCAACTGTGTTTGACGTAAATCTTTATCTGCTGCACAGATTACTTCCTCCTACCAGTCCAAAATAGCCTTACTGGTGGTTGATTCTTTGATTGTTTGTACCACCAACTGCCACTCTGCACTTTATGACTGGATTTCTTTGCAAAGAAGTAGTTTTATCCTCTCAGACAAGAAGATATTACCATCTCATGATATTCATCTATAGAGCTCTACTGTTTAAACTTCCAAACTACCTCACATCTCTTCTCACATTTCAGTCTTGTAACCATAATACATGATGTAGCTACGAATCTGGGCTGAACTACTTTCAGGTACTAAATGGAAAAAAACTGTAAACTGCCCTCAAACTAGATTCTTTCTGTCTCCTTGTAGATTTTAAAACTGTATTATCTGATGTTCTTTATGACTCTTGTAACTTCTTATTAATTATTTGTTGATTGTGGTTGTCTGGTCTTTGCTGTGTGCTTGATTCATTACGAATGTTTCTTGTTCTCAGGTCTCTGCTGGAAAATAAATCTCAATCTGAAGTTTAAATTGAATTAAATATGTAATCACTTTTAGGTAGTGTGTTAGTGTTGTGCAAACTAAACCTTTCATATGATTTTTTTATTGCATGACTGTTTGAAAAAAAAAGATCTTAATCTCGATCCAACTGCTTGGCAAGTAAAAGTCCGACTAACTAACCGAAGCAACTTTTCCTGCACTGCACAAATACTAAGAGGAGCTAAAGTATGCATATATGCTGGCTCAGAACTGACCCATTTTCTACCTTAAAGCCTGACAAGGGGGTGCAGAGATGGTGCGCTAGCGCGGTGTTACAGTAAAGCATCTCCTGCTTTCACAGACATCGATTGCTCTGAGGTGTCTGGTGAGCACGTCAGCAGCAACAAAATTGTCTGACACTGTGTCACATCCCTCTTTCACTAAACAAACCCAACTGACAATCAGAGAAATTGGGTTACTGGAGGAGATTGTGTTTCTGTGACCCGTGTAACGCTTTAATGGAACTATCAGCTGATTATTATCTACAGCTGGAGTGCTGCGTGCATGTGTTGGGTTTTATACTGCATGGTACAGCGCAGGCAGCCCGTTCTCTATTAAACTTTCATTGGTTTCCTCCTGACTGCCTGTGTGAGTGTGGAAGTCAGCCTCCATCCATCAGAAAAGATGTTAAATATAGAGCGAGACGGACCAGAATAGAGAGAGGAAGAGAAAGGAGGCGGAGAGAGAGAAGGAGAGCGACTCCGAAGGCAAGAAAAAGGACAGATGAGAAGATGGATAAATGAAGTCAAACAGAGAATGATAAAGAGAGAGAGAGAGAGAGAGAGAGAGAGGGGTGGAAAATGGGCTTTCGGACAAATAAAATGGTGTTTTGAATCAAATCTCAAACTACTTAATGCCTCATTTAACTGAATGAAATTCAAGCCAATCACCAACCTCCACACCCATCCACCCCCGCGAGTCCTTCACTGTGCTAAAACACATACAGTACAGTACAAACCTAATACACATCATAGAGAGCAGAAAGAACATTGCAGATTTCAAGCACAGATCACTTGATGAGGCAAGTTTGACTAAATTTGGGGTGATGGGAGATGTCTAAACCTACAACAGCACCCTGAAATATCTGTCTGTTTCTGGTTTACAGAGGAAAAAATATCTATATGTTGGGGTCAACATCTTACGTAGTAGAGCATGTCTGTCCATCCCTCCATGGTGATGCACTGGAAGACGGTGAGCACGGCGAACAGGATGTTGTCGAACTGGGTGATGCCGTAGTTGGGTCCGAGCCAGCCGCTTTTACACTCCGTGCCGTTAGGACACAACCGGGACGGCAACTCATCGCCACATGGCAATTCATCCACTGTCTCTCCTGATCAGAAAGAGAAGCACAGAAAGATCCACCATTACAACAAAAGAACAAACCAGATTTATTTTTGGATCTGAAAGCAAACTGTTCACGGGACCTGTAGTGTAAAGAAACTGACAGACTCTTCTCACAGTGGACATTTTGTCTCATTAAACAACTAATAACCAGCCAGCAGGGCCATGCTATCAATGTTATCAGTTACACTTGTGCATTTCCTGCTTTGACAAGTCAAAGGTCTGCTGTGAAAAAGGTTTGCAATATAGTACCCAGTAAAGGCACATTGTAATAATGAATTTGAATGTAGACACACTAACCAGAAGTCCCTCAGTACTAACTCTAAGAATTTGCTTGGGGAATATTTGTATTATTTTCTTTAATGTTTGAATTCACATGAGGTTTTCTCAAATAAAATCCCTGTAAGGCATAGCCACCAGTGACTCACTTAACACCAATGTGAGCTGATTGTACACAACTGCCACTTTTGTATACCTGTGTTTTTATCGTAACAGGTTCTGTGGAACTTTCCCATGTAGAACTCCAGGCCGATGATGGCGAACATGAGGATGGCCACGAACAGCAGCAGGCCGATCTGCAGCAGGGGGATCATAGCCTTCATAATGGACTTGAGCACCACCTGCAGGCCTGGAGGACACGGTGCAAAACAATTACTGAGAGGAAGGACTTGATTCTTGGTACAGTGTACATGAGTGTCGAATAAAAAGAACAGTAGTGGAGTAGACTGTATGAACAGCTGTGTTACTGTGCATTGTGTTGAGGTTGCTGATTCCCTGCCAGTGCATTGAATATGTTGAGATGTTTAGATACATATAGTGACTCTAGTTCCTTATTGATTGGCAACTGGCAATGTTGCCAAAGTGGCAGCCAACAGTTTGCACCAACAAAGCAATATTTGCCACCATTTCTTTGATAGTAGTAAATAAATGCACTGGTTTGTCATATTGGCTACTTGTTGTTTCCAAGTGACATTTTTGATACTAATAGCAGTTGGAGACAAAAAGGCAAAGAGTATACAGTACTATGTGAAGGAATTTGTATTGAAGCAATTGTAGTTAGCTACAATAAACAAGCCAGTGTGCGCACAAGGAAACACACAGCACTGCACTTACTGGGAATCCCAGACACCAGTTTCAGTGGTCGAAGCACTCTGACAGCTCGTAGAGTCCTCAGGTCAAGCTGAGACCCCACTGACGACAAAATACTGCAGAGACAGCGAGAGAAAGAGAGAGAAGAGGAAAAAAAAAAACAGAAAACAAAGTCAGTTTGACAGGAAATGCAGAAAAAATAATTACCACAGCTGCAGAATTAAAACGTTCAACACTGCTTCAACACAATATTGCTGATACTGACACTGATTTGTTTAATGTGACCACACCCAAACCACTTAAGCAGGTACCTTCGTGCAGTTTTCACTACTCTGAGAGATCCATGTTGCACCAATCAGTGAACTAAGACAATGATGAAATGGCTTGCTATCTGTCAGTCACAACAATTTTGTGTCAAAGATAAAACCTGGAGCATGATTGTACAGCTGCAAGGTCTACAGCATGTGTGCAGCTTCACCAATCGGATCATGGTACATAAAATCCAAGGATTTTTAGTTTATGTCCAATTTAAAACTATCAAATTAATAATTCAGGACAAATTAACATAAAAAATATTACTATATGTAAACCTTAAACCTATGTTTGTGTATGTGAATGATTGATTGAGTCACTAAACAGCATGTTGGCTTTTGCCACTCACTACTGCTACAATCCCAGTCTCTGTCATGACTTGGCTTCAGAGACACACCTCCTGTTCTGATGGCTTTGTATGTGTCTGTGTGTGTGAAGCTCTGGTGTAAAGTCAGCCGGAGACAGATTGGAAAATTCCATGCTCTGTCTTGTATGGGGGCGGAAGGCAGGGTCTGTCCAACAGGAGGGGGAGGGGGGGAAGTGCGGGGGCGTAGAACGGGGATGCTCTGAGGAGGTGGAGAGAGAGAGGGGAGGGTAGGGGAGGAGCGCAATACGTGGGCAGACTTTGACCTCCAGCCAGACATCATTAGAAGACAAAACAATCATTGATAATAAAATATATGCTTGTATATTTCTCACAAGAGTTTTCATTTTTGCACTCAGCAGTTTAGTGTGTTGACAGCTACAAGAGGAACAAAGAAAAAATAAACATTTTAACTTAAATACCTAGAAATGCTTTAAGTGTTAAATCAGTAACAAAGACACTGGATGGAAAAAACAGACATATTATATGTTACCATGCAATAAATTTCCATAATTACATCACATAATTAACTGAGTCACCTCAGTTTGAAGGTCAGGAGATGTGGTTGAAAGCACTCGAAAATGCTCATACATGGACCTTGATTTAAAGTTATTTTGTCCAGCTTTTTCCAAGAATGCACTTTCACACAATTGTTCACTTTCTGCGCTGAGAAAAGACTTCCACCGTGGTTAGTAACAGGACACTCTAACTGCAACTTCACATCAGTCCACTAAGCCAGTTTTTTATATTTTAATTTGATTCTATGTGCTTTAATGTGTCCAGTTAATCTGTATTGTACAGATTTATGTAAACCAACAGTGACAGGTTCACTCTATTCTGTGAATTAAATGTTGGGTAAGCTAAGTTAGGGTGTGTGAACTAATAACACAGTAATCATAAAAACACAGGGAAGTTTTCTCGACAGTCAAATGCAAATTTGCGATCTTCAATAAATCTCAGTCAGTCAGTCACACTTATCAGATCTCCCCCTAATTTTGTGCACTACTCCCTCAAATGCATCTGCATTTAGGAGCAAGGTGCACCTGCTAACGCAAACTTCTACACGTTTGATAAATAACATGCACATCTCCTGCACCAGAATGCATCAGAAATGAGGCACAAACAGCTTAGTAACTATATCACTTATTCCTGATAACGCTGTACGAGTCGTCCGCTGAGGATTCGCACCACGGAAAATGAAAGACGCACGATGATCGACCACCTTAAATTCAGAAGAGAGAAACCAAGAAAATAGACAAGAAACGGAGAGATTCAAGCTAATTGGAAGAATGGCGAGAGGTGCACAGAAACCAAATTTGGCTAAATTTTCTTCCTCCCTTCATCTCTCTTCCTGTACCATCCTTCTTCCTCCTCACACCCCCCTCCCCCCTTCCTTCTTCTCTCCAGGTTGGTTGCTAATTCCAGTAAGAGGTCATTTATTAACAGACACAGTACTGGCAGCCAAGCCCCTCATTCCCTCAATGGCTTTTTAACTGCCACAGCTAAAGGCCATGCTGCTGCAGACCTGAAAACACTGGACCTCAGCAAAATAAGCAAACAGCCTGAGGTCCAAGATGCAACAAGACACGTATTTAGATTATTGTCTGAGATGTTCTCTTTGTAAATGAGAGCACACAACAGGGTACATCACTAAAACTGCATATGATCTATAGGTATACTCTGGAGTGTGATTTAGAACATATGTAACCTTAGTAATACAGTACATTTTGATATAGTTGATATCACATATTCATTTTGTTCACATTTTTCTTCTCACACATTGCGTACACACTGATATTATGTAACTTTTTGAACATAATGTCTCATTTTTATCTCAGGATTTACAACCACACTCCATAGTTTTGCTGTAAACCATGTTTATTCATAATTTAATAAACTGTGATTGTGTTTTAAAAATGTAATTTTATGTTCTGTATTCTGTTGCTCCAACTGCTACTCTTTTATTCAGATCAATCTTTACTGTTCAGAGAGCTGGACTCATGCATGGATGAGGATGAAGCAAGGGTTTGTTTTTGATATCTAGAGTCTAAATTCTCACTTTTCTGCCTTTCTCTCTCTCTCTCTCTCTTTGTCTTTCACTCTCTCTCCTCTTTCTCTCTGTTTATTCTTGTCCCATTTCACTGCATCTCTTTTCTCTCCCGTACATCTCGTCGGAGGGCGAACGCAGAGCTTCGATAGTCATCCGTGCGAGACGGCAACCGTCCGCTTCTGCCAGACAACCCAAACCTCCAGGATGCAGTCACCCCTGGCAACGGCAGAACCTGCCCACAGTGCATCAGGGCGGCCAGTAGAGGGACCAGCGACTGTGCTGTCGGTTGTGATGGGGATGGGATGAGATGCAAGGGGGGGAGGTGCATGGGGGGGGGGGGGGGGGGGGGGGGGGGGGTGTAGGAGAGAGGGGAAACAGTGGAACAACAACAACATGAGTGTAAGGGAGGAACAGGTATGAGGTAGAGAGGAAGAAAACGGAAAGGAGCAGAGGAGGAAATGATGGCAGGCGCAAGAGAAAGAGGGTAAATGAGGATATGGAATGATTTATGATTACTGTTATGATTATTATTAGTCTAATTTATAAATTTGACTTTTATCATCATGACCTTTGCTTTAATCTTCCAATAGTGTCGAAGTACCTGCATTTACAAACAAATGCATAAGCTTGAAATGCCAAATTTTTACCACAGTATCAGTGACCTTAAATAAACTCACGACAGTCACGACAACGATCAGGTTTTAAAGCTGATCGTTTAATGGGTGTAAAAGGTGACTGCCTTTACTGTATAACAACCTGTCCTGAAAATGAGGCAAGAAAAGCTGTTACTCTCAAACCATAAAGACATAATGACGGCTTTGTGTCTATGCTGAAGAAAAACTTTAACCTTTAATGATGGGAAAAGAAAAGATGTAATCTGGTTAATTATGGCCACCATGTCACTTTTGTACAAAGACACTGAAAACATATGGCACAGTGATTCTTCATTAACACTGAATGATGAGCAGTGGCAGAAAAATGAGCCATGAAGGTTAAAGCACAGGCTATGTGGAATAAAGAGGTATGATGCTAACAATGAAGATAGCTTCATTAGTGTTAGCATTTACATTAGGTATAATGTTGTTAATGTTATAACTACCTGTATCTTCACATCATCTTATTTGAAAACTTCATCAGTTACTATGAGTAACATTACTATTGTGAAACTATATCTTTACTATAACCTCTCCGATATTCAAATTGTTTATTAGTGTTTTTACACAGCTATGAAACCATTAATCAGGTACCCAGTTCAATATAAGTCTTGTCTGGAGATACGTATTTGTATCTACATCCATATATTTGTATTTATGGTATAAAATAAATACACCTGCCATCTGAATAAAAGGACAGTGCTACTTTTTGCTACTGTTCACCTGTAATTTTCTGTTTAAATGCTAATTCTTGTACTGAACTGCCTCCCACAATTTTACTCTGTCCTTCAGCCACAGTTCACCCTAAACACTATGTTCAAAACTTACCAAATCATCCCTTTAAATGACAGAAATTCAAGATCATATGGGAGATTTGTCCTTATTACATTAAACAATAGAGATAGGGCGTCCCTGATGACATACCAACTGGGGATGGGAAGAGATGCAACTTCCCCACAGAGACACAGAGTGAGAGAAAGAGTGAGCAGATTGAAACTGAGTGATGGTCCTGTGTGTCAAAAGTGTGAGATTCAATCGCTGACAGAGAGAGAAAGAGAGAGGCAGACAGAGAGAGAGAGAGAGGGAGAGACTCCAGAGAGAAAGTGTGGAGGGAGAAGGTGTTTGGACAGTGATGACAGTGGCTCTCACTGCTGGGAAACACCTAACAATCAACCTGTAAAACGTGAACACACACACACACAGACACATACTGTTTAAACTGTGCTAACAGTGTGTTCACTTTTTCTGTGTTGCCACAGAGGAGCTCTCTTTTTTTGCAATGATGTACTGTATGGCGAGTGGATAGTGCCAATTTAAGGATGACCAGGAGAAAGAAAAGGAGCGGTCTACCCTTTGTCACTGCCAGACTGTGTGGAGTTTTGAATGAGATTGAAGAGATCAGCGGCGACATTAGTGCGAGTGCATGGTAGGAACATCTACCGGCGGCAGCTTAATCATAAATTGATATATGTTTAAACTAGGTACATCGATTTAAAACCGCACAAGTCACACGTCATCTCCATGAACGTCGCCTGGTTACCATCAGTCATGGACATCGCCAGCATTTTTAAGATTTTTGTTTTCATGTAGACTATGTGGTGCTGTTGTAAGGTGGGATGAGTTATGATTAAGGCAATTCTGTATGTGTTTTATATGTTATTTCACTTGCCCACAACCCGAAAATAGTTTTAATGCAGTAACTATCAAGTTAATCGTTAATGTAAGAGTAAATGACGTCAATACAGTTAGTATCATGTGTGTAAAGTTTGCTTAAATGTATTTATTATATTGCTTTTATTTTTTATTTCCCATGAACATTGAAGAGACACTAAATGCATGTAACATGAGGACATTGTCAGTAAGTTACACACAGATCCTCTTTTCCCACATAAATGTTACACAACAGCGTCCTTCGGTAGGTAATCGTGGCACTATCCACTCACCATAGTACTGTGCGGTACATAATAATTAAGCGATAATGCACTATACTGTCTGCTAATCAGTGTTGGTCTTAATAACTTACTTTGTACCGCATTGCAGTAGATTATTTGTTTTTTCAGTAACAAGTAGAGGTACTTTAAGGGATTACTGATTGAAAATGAATCATTAATGCTACATTACAGTTACTAGCTAATCCCAGTAATGCTCCGTTACTTCAACAGTTTGGGTTCACTTGTTTGCTGTCTTACCGTTAGCTTAATGAAGAGTGGCCCCGTTTGGCTAAAAGCTAAAGCTACAGGAAGTGGCTGTCTGCTGCTCTTTAATGGGAGAAAATTTTTTTTTTTTTAAAGTCTTTACTCGTAAAACCTAAAAATATATGTTTAAAAACACTTCTGATAAAGCATAAATATCACCTTTGTGTTGCTTGTTCAAGTTTGTTGGCTCATTTCTGCCCCTTGTGGCAGCTGGAGAGAAAAACACCCAGCTTTCCGCCCTTTGGCCTCAGGGTGCCGTAATGAGCCCATTATGGATTGGCGCACCAAAATGAGGCAAAGAAGACATCACACTCGAAAACTTAGTAAAACAATACGATTAATTTTTAAAGGAGTAATATTGTGGATGTAATACATCCATGAGTAACAGGCTATACAGCATTAATGTGTAAATGATTACATTTTTCAAGTAACTTAATGAATGAAGTGGAGATGAAGAATTTCAATTGATTCAATTAATTCAATTGATTCAATTAAATGAATCAGTGATAGCATTACATACTACATTAAACATATTCTCTTTTTCTAGTGTTAGTTTATTTTTTAATTATATTGCTTGTTAAAATCACGCTCATTGATTTTGTTATACACTATAACTCCCTCAAATCCCCAAATTTCCTTGCAGTTCACCACTGTTGTTGAGAAAAAAACCCTGTAAACTATATTTCAAAATATCAACACAGAAAATTTTTGCAACAGAGAAGAACAAAGACTGTGATGATGATGACAATGATGATGATGATGACTGATGGCCCTGATGATGAAGATCTTGGAGGTCACTTGCCACCCTAACTTTGCCTGGTCTCTCCCCGTTCACATGGTATTGCCATGGCAACCGGCGATTCCTCTCTTCGCCGAGTCTCCACGGTTACCGACCTGCTCTCATTCATAAGCGTTGCCAGGGCAACACAGCTCTGGCTCATTGATGGAATCTCGGCATTGCCGCAGCAACGGGGATGGGAAGTGGGTCTCCTAGCGATTGATTTTCAACCCTTCCACACCCCCGCATCCCCCACCCGCCCACACAACCACCTACCCACCCACCCACAAACACACACACACACACACACACACTATCCTTACTTACCCCCTCACACCCTGTTCTAACAGCATCTCCTGTGCAACTCCTGTGCATTGTGCACACATGTACACACATGTGCATAACTTCCCTTGGATGCAGACACACACACACACACACACACACACACACACACTGACCAAACGAGCGCAAGTGCATCCTTTTCCAGCTACAAACACAGATACACTCACATCAAATATATGTGTGTGTGTGTGTGTGCTCAATCTGCACACACACACAGTACGATTTGATGACAGTGACGAATGCAGCGCAGCCCAGGTAGTATGGATGACCCAATTTCTCTGCTGCTGCTGCTGCTGTTGGTGTGTTGAACACTAAAATTGTTGTGTTTTACAACATGTACACATACACTCACAAACACGTACATCAAATATAAGTGTCTGATTCTATATAGTCCTTGTAAAATCATCAGACAGTAATGTATGTAATGGAGGATATGCAGCAAGGAAAATAGTGAACTATTAGCATTTTTACACATTTTTGTTTTGTGGATTTTAAAATTTTTCTATTCACCTTTAAGGGATGGCAGAGCATGGCTCCTAGTTATATTTCTGAATTGTTAACCCTTCGTATTGACGTCTGATAGTTCAGAGGTCTAGACCGAAGACTGAAGTCGTCCAGCCATAGATACCCGCGGTATAGATTTTCATTTATTGTTCAGAGTCAGATTTCACTGGTTGACATCACTACTGCAACATTAAGTCTATCGTATGTCATCAGGCCATATCATGCTTAAATTATATTATATTTAATTATAACTGTGTGTCCATTGTTTAATTGAGTGTGTGATAGAAGCCATGGTGGGCCTTGTTTCATTACCGAATGTGGGACTATTCTGAGCGGTTGCTGCATTTCATTCACTGTGAGAAAAGGGTGGGATTGCAGTGAGCAGAAGTTTTTGATGTAAACAGCTTTGTTAGATGTGTGTTACTGGAAAGTAGAGGAAAACTGAGCCTTTTATTCATGTTTGAAACAATTCTTACAGTCCCCAGTTGATAACATACATGTGCCTGTGTGTATTATGTGTGTATTATGTATTAACGTGTTGTGTGTAATCATGCTACCACAGTGAGGCTTCTTTGGCAAAAAATAGTACAAACACATACTCACAACATGCAAGAGAGTGTGACCAACTCCAGCTAGTGACAGGCGCATGAGCTGTGTGTGTGGTTGCGTGTGTGTCAGCGTATGAGTGTATGGTTTATGTGTGTATTGTGTGGAAATAGTGTAGGAGTGCCATGTGTCATCACAGTGTGAGCTCCTGTCCCCTTAGTGTCTCCCACTGAGCCCTCACACCCCTCACACACAAACACACACAGACACAGACACACACACACACACGTGACGGACAATGTTCCAGTGTGACACGGTGCACAGTTAAGGGTTTTTAACATGTTCAAACATAATGTAAGGCATGAACAAACTGCTCCATGCATGTTGAAAAAAAACACAATCTATAGAAGGTTTCAGTGCGGTTATTTGGAACTTGAGTACGATCGCTGTGTTCACATCTGCCCAAACAAAATCGTACCGAAGGGGAAAATGAACAAGAGTCGCATCCAATTAGACAAAACAACGCAGGTTTGAAAAATGCTCTTTGATAATAGAGTTAGGTTGTGCTGATGTAGCCCGATCTAAAGCCACTGGTCTGAAGCCACAATCAATCAACAAAACCAATAGGAAAAACGTCAAACACTATGAAATCAAGACTAAGATTGTAAAAAAAAACTGAATTTTGTGTTGATTTCATTTGATCAAATTGAAAGGGACAATGTGGCATCTTTGCTGTAACTGTTTCACAGATTGTCTTATGAGTGAAAAGAGGTCCATGCAAAGTAAAAAAACAGAAAATCTGCCTAACTGGGGGACATTATAGCAAAATTATAATGTTTCTCTGGTATTTGAGCCTTTTCAGTAGCTGAGTACAGTAATAATATCCGTCCTGGCCATGACCAGATTAACCTGCTAAGAGACCCCGGGGCAAAACGTAACCGTGCCCCAGCTTCAAATGTGTGTGGAGCTGAATAAATGAACAGTAAACCCTTCCTGGTAAGGCGAGAAAACAAAAATGATTTTGCTCTGAAAACCTTTCACACCAGCTCTGCTCCCCCTATAGATATGGGACATTAAGCAGCACTTTATGACTGTTATGTCACCGCTCACCCCCGACCTCCGCCACCAAGGTGGTACGCCCCAATCGCTTTCCCTTATTGGGAGAGTCCATTTGTTAGGCATAGAGGGGAGTTATTGGGGGAAGGGTATGATGGTGAATGAGGGGAGATCATATGTCATTATGTCATCAGGCCCCTACCTCACACTTCATCAAAGACACCATTTTCTTTTCTCTCTGCATCCAAACGTCTCTTTTTATCTTCATCTCTCTTTCCGTCTGCTTGTTGCTGAAGTCTTTCATTGGCAGAGGCGGGATGGAAGCACTCTCGTCCTGACCACACTCTCCATCCTCATCCCCTCCTTCCTCTTCCGTTCCCTCTCTTCATTTTCTCGCTCTCGCATTATTGCTGATCTCAGCAGAGTGCTAACACTCAGCTGATGGACTCTCTACCTCCAACCCCCACCCCAAACTCTGCTTCTTCCCACCATCTCCAGTCTTTTCCCTTCATTCCTTTCTTTCTTTGCCTTCTCTCTCTCTCTCTCTCTCTCTCTATCTCTCAGTGCTTGTGCCCCCCTCGAGTTTGGCTTCATGTTTGATCAGGTGAGCGGAGAATGAAGAGAAAAGAAGGAGGCCAATATGTCTGATCTTTTGTTCCCTTACTCTCCTCCCTTCTCCTTCAGCTCTGTCATGTCCATCCGCCCTTTAATCACATATATGTTTTATTAACCTTTATTTATCCATGGGAAGGTTTGCTGAGCAGGCATGCTTATCGGCAAACACCCTTTTTTTTTTTAACAAAAGCACCTTGATGGCAGGTTTTAAAGTAATAATGTGTCAAGATCAGTGGACAGTCATTTCTTTTTCTGTGAATTAGTTGTTGAGGACATTTGTTCTTTTAAATTTGTTGTTGGACAGGTACAGTTTGACGCAAAAGGTGCCTTGCTCAAGAGCATTATGACGGTGGTAACAGCATGGAAAGTGTAATCTGTCTCAACTAGTGTTGAAGATCAAACACGTAACCTTTGATCTGCTTCTTGCATAAATTAGCTGTCTGTCATTCCTGATTCATCCCTGCATCCATCCAGATGTCCCTTAATTATATCTCCACTCTGTTCGTACACCGTTTCCTCTCTCCTGCTCACCCACGTCACTCTTTCCTGTCTCTATAATCTTCCTCCAGTTTTTCCATTCACCTTTCACTCTTTCTCTCTCTCTGTCTCTCTCTGCTGGGCCAGCTGATTGGCCCACCTGTCCCCCCGTCTCCTGCCAGCGTGACTCTCGGACCTCACGAGGGCACAACGTCTGGACCTCTGTATCCTTGTTTGTGTGTGTGTCTTTCCTCTCGATGTGTTGGTAGGTGCTTGTGTGCTAGTGACATGTCTTGGTGAGTGCGGTATGTGCGTCTTCCTGTGATACTTCATAAGAGGCTTTACAGCTTGTTTTGGGAAACAAATTCCCTGACAGCTGCTGTTGTGATGTCGACTGTAGGGTTGAAAACTCTAACTTGTAAAAGATGCACTAATCAACATTTTCACGTCAAAAACTGATGTGAAATGTGTAAGGTGAAAGGCATCATTCATACTGAAAAATCTAAAAGAGAATTATTACCCAACTCTGCAGATCTACCAAGCCTTTTGGCCTCATTTAGCTCATTATTTCGGATATACCGCATGCAAATTCCCTTCGTGTCAACCCTAATTTCCAATAAAACCACTGCATGTAGACAAAGTTAGTGACTAGCTGGTGAAGACAGTCAAACATCTCACAACTACAGAGTACAAACACATGTTAGTGGCACATTTCACACAGGATCTGGTTCGGATGTGTGGTTGTGTATCAATATTGTATTTCTGACTTCTAATACATATCAGTTAATCATTACACTCCTAGTGGACAGGCAACTGATTGTTGTTGAATTGAAGCTAGTTATGTGTTCTTCAGTTTCTTGTGGAGTGGCAAAAAATTTAACCTGTTTGAAAGCTAAAGTCTTTAACACTAAGGGCGTTTTCAAACATGCCTTGGTTAGTCCAGTTGAATTGGACTCTATCTCATTTTCTGTCTTGGTGTCATCTGTTTGGGAAGATCTGAACACAGCGGTCACACTCAGGAGTGGACAAAACAACTGAACCAAGACCCTTTGAGGGTGCTGGGAACATGAACTGACCTCTATACGACCCTGCTACTAGGTGTAATCTGCAAGTTTGAGCTGAACGGCTCCCGTAGCCAGGTGTGCTTTGTATACTGGGATGCAGATGAGTTAGCAGCTAGCCATGTTCAATCAAGGTCTGACCAGGACTAGCACAATGGAGAAGCTTTTGGCCAGAGGACCTTTTTCTGGACCTTTTTTGTGTGTTATGTTCTCACAACGAACCACTGAGATGGAATGAACATATTCACGTGGGTTTTAGTGATGCATTTTGGCTTGCTTGAATGTTTTTTGTGTGAAAAGAAACCAAACCAAGTTTACGAACTCATCCATTGATTTGGACCAGAGCAAACAAACTATAGGTTTGAAAACGCCCTAAATCGATCGAATGTATCAGTGATAAAATAATCACTTCCCAGTCAGGAACAGGAAAGTGTTTAACCATGTGTACTGACTTCTGCTGAGATGACTATGATATATGTTAAAATCACATTTGGCAGTTTACTGTCAGAGAGGTCAGAGGTCAGAAACAGGTAAAGAGTGACAGAGACGGTAGCTGGATGGAGCCAGTAAGGATTAAGTGTCTTGCTAAAGAACACTTCAACAGGACAGATGCTTGTCAACACTGTGGGTGTGATGAAGAACCTAACTTTACCCCCCCACTGTCCTCACATTGTGTGTGTGTGTCGGTGTGTGTTTGTGTCTGTAGCTCTATTTTTGTTCACAAGGGTGTGTGGGTGTGCACAAAGCACCACACACTGAAGCAGGCTTTTAACAAAAAATGATTTTGTTTAAAGGACATGCCACCAATTTAATGTCAGTTATTGATTTAAAACAGTTAGCTGATCACTTTCAATAGTTTTTCTCTAACTCAACCTTTTTCTTATGTTTGCATACTGCATTACTGAACTGTGACTGTTGAAACTAACACAAACTAACCAGTTGTTTAAGGTTAATAATTCACTTTCTGGTGTCCTGATGTAGAAACTAATTCACTCAAAAGGAGGAAACGGCAACCCATTAGCGCTCACCTCCACGTTGTCAATTACTTTAGTACATCAGGACAACGTTTGTGAAGCCTTCTACCCTTCACATGAGTGTGTGTGTTCGTATGCAGCAGCGGCAGGCCTGCAGGGTACAGAGTTGGAGGGTATAGAGGAACGTATAGGAGAGTGATGAGCCTGTAAATGACTGCAGAGCAATAATGATAATTGAAGTGATGGCAAAGGGACAATTTTCAGTCAGGTACTCTTCTCTCTCTCTCCCTCCCTCTCTCTCCCTCTGTGACCTCATTTTTCCCCCCCCTTGCTGGACTTCATTTCCTCTCTCTATGTTCATACATTATTTTCTCAGAGGAGCAACTGTACTTACTGTAACACCTGTGTGTACACTACCAATTCCCAATGTTTGAGTACATTTTCATTTGGTGTTGGAACGTGACCTGATTCACAGCAAAGTTAACTGAGGTTTCACTCAGTCAGAGGCTCAACAACCGTGATTTGTTTTATGTTACACTTTTTTTTTCCATCTGAAGGCCTGAGTCGATACAGCTGAATAAATATCTTTATGAAGACCTGTTTTATCTCATCTGCCCTGTTTCTGACGCAAACCTCAGTTGTGAGTTGTCCCCGTAGTGAGTCAGAGGTTCCTGTTTCTTCATGTTGACTTCTGATGTCATTTAGTATTTCTGCCAGATACACCAGTGACTCAGTATTGCATCTTTTTCCCCCTGTTTTTCTAAGCTCCTAAGGTGAGAAAGAGTTTTTTCTTTCTCACCTGAAGAGTTTGTCCCTTCTCTCCTTTAAGAGACTAACAGAGGCAGTTTCAGTCTTATGCATTTACATTTGTAGTTGGATTATGTTTGACAGTAGGGCTGTTTCTGTCTATCTTGATGCCCTGTATAGGCCAGTTGTCCATCGGTGCCCCTGAGTTTATATATTTTCATAGCCAAATAAATTTATGATATTTTAGTTCCATTCCACTTCATGCAACTTCAACTCTGTGTCAAATCATCATAGAACGACCCCTTTTCTGAGGGTCTTTCTACAATTTTTTTTTATCCCATTGTGACTCTATTTCCCAATCCAGGCAGCCAGGCAATGATATATGTTCATGCTCTTTTTGTACAATGCCCCATTGTGTATGAAAATATATAAAATAATGGAAACCAGCTTCATAAATGAATAGAACTGAAAAAATATGCATCCAGGTTTGTGAAGGCTTGTCACTGACCGCATACACAGTCTTGTGTGATTTATGTACTGACTGAGCAGATATTTATTTAAATTCAAACTTAAACTTCACGATGTCCAGAGCATTTTTTTGATTCAATATGTACTTTTATTTCGTATTCTATTTTGGTTTATGTTTTCCTAGATTATACAGCTGACTATGCACACCTGGGCTACATTTAAATTAATGAAGCAGTTCATTAAAAAAAGTGTGCTGATTTCGACGGGGTAGACAACATTTAAGCTGACCACAGCTGCCTTCCAAGACACAGCAAACTACGTTTTTTACAGACACTTTAGAGAATTAGAGAGGTCTATTTTTGAATACTGTCTATCTGAACCTTCATTAGGAGAGTTGTAGGGGCGTATATGGTGTCCTCTCATTGACTGACTGGCCCAAAGTCTACTGCAAATGATTAGATTACTGTGTGACGTCACAGCACAGCACTGAAAATCAATGGACTGCCATCCCTGAATACTAAATACACTAGTCACTGTGTGTGTGTGTGTGTGAGTCCCCTCTCCTCTTTTCCCCCCTCTCATTAATTCTTGTCCTCATCAAGTATCTCTCTCTCCAGTGTGCTTGCCAAGAACGAAGTCAGCACACATGTATGCACACGCACACACACATATGCACACTTCACAACACCGTGACAGAAGCTTTCTCAGTCACGACTTGCACAGCACAAGCACACACTCTCCTAGAATCCAAGCGAGAAAAAGTGAGACTGACACTATTAACACTAAAAATCTAACTTAAGTCTCAAGCGCTGCTAGCGGCTCCGAGAGGCTGCAATGTTTATTACACAACATGGTGCTAAACGGCATCGGCCATTATACCAATAATAAAAAATGTTAACTTTGTCTGGCGCTAGAAGAAAAGTCATAGAATAATTATAATCATAATGTAATTCCACGACTTCCCTAGTTTGGGTCCAACTAAGGACTTGTGTCTCACCTCCATCTCTTCCTCCTTTCTTGTTATCTCTGTACTGTCTCTAATAATGGCTTTGAATGCCCCAAAATACCTTTAAAGCTTAATGTTGGCCTTGTGGTAGCATTGAAGAAACGTGAAGTAAAGAAGGTTAAACTTCTGGAAATCTCATGAAAATCCAGCCATTTTTTTTAAAAGTATAGTACCTCAAAGAAAAATTGTTGTCATGTGGTTATGGTTGTGTCAATACAGCTAGGCATGCAGCAGCAGAGTCAGCTTTTCTGACGTTCAATAGACCTACATTATAAAGGGGACACAAAACTGTTGTTATATATTTTTTCATTCTCAGAGTATAGAAAATCTACTTTACTTCTACATATGTAATCTCAATGTGAAGTCTATAGTTGGAGATGGCAGATTGAGACACTGATGCACTGATGTGATTGTCCTTGTAGAGCAACTTTCATTAATGAATGGGCACCACCAACAGGTTTTTTCCATCTTCACCACACACACTTTTGTACTTCAGTGTTTGTGAGAACCAGTGTTGGGCAAGATGACAAATTGTCAAAGTAACTGTTACTGGGATGAGTAACTGTAATGTGAGTACTGAATATCACATTGTAATCCCTTATGCTACTGGTTACTGAAAAATTAATCAAATTATTGTAATGCGTTACTGCCCAACACTGGTGAGGACCTTCGTTAACATAACTCATTCCCCTGCTCGCAAATATTTACCACCACATCTGCATGCTGAGTCCAAATCTTTACCTTCACCTTAACCTGAATCCTCTTTTTATAACCTTTCCATTCATTCATTCAACTTATACAGGGATGGTCCAGTGAGAATAGTTTACTCTCTTTTACATTGGTGCTCTGTGTACACAAGACAGTAAAAGCATAGGTGTTACCAAAAAAAAAGCAAAAAAACATTCAGACAAAGACTAAAACTTAAAAAAACTGCAACAGAAACAATAAATTAATACATCTGAATACAATGATCAGGGAAATAAGCCAAGTTCTCCTTGCAAGAAGCTCAGTTTTAAATTTGAGTACATCCAGAGCAAGCCAATCAGAGAGTTTTCATATACTGCAGAAGATCAGATGCAACCCTAAAGCCAAGTCTTAACCCTCAAAAAGCCCTTCTGGAGAACTCAGGACTGGCCAAAATGTCTTAACTTCCCAACAGATCTTCACTCTCAAGGTCTTAAATTGATCCTCACATTGATAGGAATACACGAACAAACACACACACACACACACACACACACACCAAGAAAACATAGTAAATATATGCTAGCTTCTTGCTGCACGCGTTCATCCCAAGACCTTGCATTCAATTAAAAATGTTCTATATTAATATACATGAAGACTTGAATTATGACTATAGTTGGCAATATAGGCCAAGCATGGTAATTGCGTGTACACTTTCACTGTGTGTGAATACAGAAATACATTATGTGTATATGTGTATGCACCATAAGATAACAGCAGAGTGTATTATATATGTAGGCTGTGCTGAGTGATTGATCATAGGGAGCAGGGAAAAGCAGGTTACTGCAGCGCTCGCTCACACACACACACACACACACACACACACACACACTCATTCCCTCTCTGAGCGTGCTCCTCTCGGCGTTTGCTCTTTCTCATTTCCCCTCTCTCTCCCCTCCCCCCCCCCTTCTTCCGTCTCCATCTTTGCCTTCCCTCCTCCTCCCATCCTTCCTCCAAACCTCTCTCTCTCTCTCTCATTCTCCATACATCCCTCTCACCACCCCCGTACCCCACCACCCATCACTCTTCCCTCCTTCCTGTGGTCTTCCTCCTCTACCTCTATCTCCTCCGTGCTCTTCGAGCCTCTCATGCCTTCTTTAACGGCCAAACCCATCTTGTATTCTCTCTCTCTCTCTCTCTCTATTTCTCTGTCCTGTTATCCAGAGCCCAGGGGAACGGAGAGACATCGTCACGTGTCCTCTACTTCTTCCACCTCCTCCTCCTTTTTCCACCCTCTGTTATCTAGCTGCAGTAGTACAGCTCTACTCTACTGCTGCTTTGGCAAGGGGAGGCTTCATCTCTCTGTCTATTTATTGTATCTGTGTATCCATACCACGCTATCTATCTATTGATCCATCTACAGATCTGTGACAAATTAAAGGTGAAGCCCACATAAAATGGCAGGGGTTCATATGAGGAGTCATTTTAAAATGTTGGAAGGGAGAAAGTTACAGAAATTGTCGGACACAACCCTCCCAAATCCGATGTCAGAAAGATGTTGAGGGATGTGGTTTCAAGCCTGATGCTTATAATAAGATGTTGTAGCATCATGAACAGCTTCAATTCCTTCACATAGAATCTACAAGTTTCTGTAACTCTACTGGAAGGATGAAGACGTTTTGGAGTTAAGATGATGATGGTGGAGAGTGCAATCTATCACCTTGTTCCTGTAGATGTCTGTCTATCTACACACCTACCAAAGAAACTATCTAGGTACCTGCACACACATAAAATGTCTGCTCATATTCATGATAACATTTAATCAAATCAAATTTTCCCCAAATCAAAAATTCCAAAAGGATATTTATTTAGGATATGTTATGCATCATCAGTTTATGCTGCTGATACTTGTATGTGTGCTTGCCTGAAAGTCGCTTTTCAGGGAGCAGGTTTTTGGGGCCAGATACCTCTTGCTGTGTGTGTGACTTGACATTACATAACTTCATAGTTTGTCGCTATGAATGTGAGGTTAGTGGCTACAGAGCAGGGGAAGTGAGAAAACAGATAAGAAAGAGCTAGCTACACGCTAAAAAATTACGAAAAAAGTTACAATAGTTTGCAATTCTTGCAAGCAAACACTATACGGTCAACCAAAAACTCTGCACTGCCTTTTCTTCTCTCTGCCCCTTCACTATTAGCTATTTATTAATATTCATTATTAGTAAGTTATTCTTTATAATAATACCTTTCACCTTATTTCCACCTTTGGATGCAAGAAGGCTGAAAACTGCAGGCGCCCCTCCTGGGGACCCCAGGTCTGTGAGTCCATGGGGTGAGCGGTGGGTCCCTACGAGTGAGGCATGTCACTACCTTCAGTGGTCTTTTTTCCCCCAAAGAACAAGATTTCACTACATTCAGAGAGTTTGACAAACAACAATCAACTCAAAGTCTCCTTATTATGTTTCTGTGGGAGCTTTCAGCCCCATGTGAAAGCTGAAAGCTCAGGAACAAATCGAGTGAGACAAGAAATTGTCAAATGACTATTTCTGAGGTAAGGAATGACCCTTCAAGCTCAACATTCAGAGAGTATTGCCACTCAGAAGTTTAAGTAGTGTTGACATCATGCTCTACTTTTGTGGCAGCAAGTGACATGCCTCTCTTCTAGGGACCAAGGAGGTCTGCATTTGGACTTGTTGGCTAGACAGTCTCTGTTCTAGCCAACATGTTTCTCACAAGTTGCTGCCTTCGAGCATCTCATGGGCATTTCCTGTCGCACAACAAAGTAAAGGTGATGAAGACATCGCTACATGTTAACACACCTGTAGCGAGGACTGGCTACATTTCCCTCTTGCTTGCTTCTACGACATCTTGCGATCATGAATGACAAGATGAAGGAGCTAAAGGGGTTCGAGAATGGGGCTGAAAACACATCAGGGGTGATAAATATGTGTCATATCTGCTGTCGTAATCTGGTATTGGTAGTGTAGTGATTTCACATATCATCCTAATAAAGTATATTTTAATTAAATGGAGAGAGAAAGAGAGGAAGAGAGAGGGAAGGAGGAAACTCGGCTACCACCTTCTCAGCTATTGCCATAACAACAAACCCACTCCCCCATCTCTCGGAGAAGTGACATTTCACTTTGCCCTGGTTGCTGCTCCCTGCAGTGCTGCTCTGATCCAGCCTCTGAGTGTGTGTCTGTGTGTGTATGTGTGTATATGTTTGTGTCCTCATTAAAGGAGGATAGCGACTGAGGGGGAGTGGCCCCTGATCACACACGCACACCTTGTCAAACCAGACCTCTGCTGTGTCTGTGTGAGTGTGTTTTAGAGAGGGAGAAAAGAGAGGAAGTCCTGCTACGATACGATGCACACACACACACACACACACACACACACACACATACACACACAAACACACACACACACAGATTCAGAGTAAGATTAAATGTAAAAATTGAGATCTGTTATCTTTACACTTTGGCTATCAGTGCTAATAAAACATACTGAATTCAATTGAAATGAGTGTGTGTGTGTGTGTGTGTGTGTGTGTGTGTGTGTGTGTGTGTGTGTGTGTGTGTTGTAAATATACAGTATGTCTGTTTGTTTTCCAGGCTTTCTCCCTTGACAAACACTCTATCTCGTTACCATCTCCACCCATCCCCCTCTCTCCTCCTTTCTCGCTCAGGCAGCCATATTTAGATCACACAACAAAAAAAAAAACACACACACACTCACACACACACTCACGCCACCTGTCTACACACACCAGACTCAAAATTAAGTAATAAGCGAGTAGATAATACTCATTATTTCCTGTCTATGCAGATTTTTTTTTCTTTCTTACAAAAAATGCCAGATTTTTGTTTTCCCAGATTGTATGTTCCCACACATTCTATTTCAGATGACTCTGTCTGGTAGAGTTTCCAGAAAACAAGGCCACTGTGCACTGCAAATGCTATTTTTTTTTATCTGAATTTGTTTAATAAAGGAAATAGATCCCAAATATTTTTTATAAGAAGAGAAAAAAACCCTATCAATAGGTGAATTAGAGAATACAAGTATACAGTAGATTACAATGGATATTTAATATTTCTATGTAATATAAATAAATACAGATCAGTCAGTCCCTAAAAACACCTGAAAATACACCCAAAGCACACACACACATACACACACTCACTCATTCATACACACAAGCATTAAATAGAGTGAACAGTCGTCCTGGAGGTTCGTCCGGTGATGGAGCATGAGAGGTTTTTGCTTCCTCATATCAGCAGTGATGCTTTCACTCAGTGGACACATAAATGTGTGCTTTTGGCAAAAACCTGATTTCAGAAATGTCCGAAAATAGACATATAGCTTCCTCCATCAGGGTAAAAAATGAAGAGAAACCTGGCAAACACACGTAGACTCATTTGTCATGTAAACCCTTAACTAAGTTTTTTGAACTTTTTTTTGTGTTTGCATGATGAAGATCCAGAAAGAGGGAGGTAACTCTGCAGAGTAACAGTTGTGTAGAGTTGTGTGATGGATTATTTTAATTATTCAATCTGGAGAAAAGGTAAAACAAACTCCCAGTACCTGATTGCCCCAACAAAGCGAGGGTTAAAGGGTAAACAGGTAGCCATGTAAACACATCCTACACCTTTTACTATGAAGAGCAGGGTACACATTAGGTACCATGTGGACAATAACAAAAAAAGTACACAAATAAAAAAAGTCAAGAAAAGAAAAATAACAATTTCCTGCAGGAAAATTAATTAATAGAAACATTTAAGAAAAGTATTACACAAAAAAATGAAGTTAAATAAGTCATAAGGTTGTAAGAGATGTTACTGGACTCACCCGGTGAGCACGACCACAAAGTCCATGACGTTCCAGCCGTTCCTCAGGTAGGAGCCCTTATGTAACGCAAAACCCAGAGCCAGGATCTTTATCCCCGACTCAAAACAGAAGATGGCTATGAAGTAGGGCTCCGTCTCCTCCTGCAGGGGAGGGAGGAAACAGGAGAGGAGAGAAAAGAGGATGGAAAGGAAACAGGAGAGAAGGGTGAGAAGGAAGAAGAATGAGAAGAAGAAGAGAAAAAGAAGGTAGGTGAGGAATAGAGGGTCAGTGTGGGGCAGATTGTCAGTCAGGTTGTGCTCATGTGGACGTTATTTTAATGAGATAAGTGTACACAGTTCTCACAATTACTTATTTGGATAAGTATGAAGAATTGTGAACCATTGTGAATCAATGCAAGTATTGAAAAAGCATCTTAACTAAAATGTCTTACCCAAGAGCGAACATAAATAACCTAATCAAATATACGAAAACTATTTTACAATAATTTATGATATTGTGGCAAAAAATAGAGCTGTCACTTTAGATATATAACATATATAATATAACATGTGTAGATGATATAATATGAATCACATTGAGAATATAGTTCTGCTTCTTTGTTTGTATAAAATGTGTTTCTTTCTGTGTTTGTATATTTCTATCTGTAAACACTCAGTTTATGCACTGCATATTTGTGCATATAGTGCATTTGTGTGTGTGTGTGTGTGTGTGTGTGTGTGTGTTACCAGTCGTTCCGACAGAGGTGTCTTGTCTCCGTCGGGAAGGTGCTGTTCCAGAGCCAGGACGATGCAGTTTGCAATGATGGTGGTGAGGATCATCCATTCAAACGGAGTACAGCTGGAGTTAAGGCCAACATCATCACCAACAGGCAGCACACACACACACACACACACACACCTCATTTACAGCATGTGTACATTACAATCATTCACACTGGACAGAGCGATCCACTGCTGGTCAAAATTTCTCAACATATTTAACAATATTCCTGTGTTATGTAATTCTGGTGGCCCGGTGCCAGAACTTTTGTGACCTCTTTCCTTCTCTCTTCGTGTGACACTGTCCAATAAATCTGCTGAAGGAGGAAAGTTTCTCTGTGCTCCCTTTAAATCTGAGTTGAAGGCGTGTACCTACGAGTGTGATTTGTGACATGACAACTAATTTGAAGCCAATCATACAACTTATACAAGTGTGATGTGGAACTTTTTTTGTGGACAAACCATATCAGGCACAAATTATTATTCAAAATTATTTTATATGTCTTAAAACATGTCTTGAGGGGATCTTTGAGCAACATACCACATAACTGTCTCTCTGTAGTCTCTCTCTACAACTGTGACAATACAATAAAGGCAAAAAATGACCCATGCCCCTTGATATAGAAGTTGATGACAAAATCACATTCAGTAAGTTGTCTCAAAAATGGTGATAAATAAATAGTTAAAAATACTCTGTTTTTCTTTGTGTTTGTGTGTTTTTTCTATCGTTTTCCTGTAAATCACATTGTGGCTCATATGTTTGTTTAAATGTCTCTGTAAATCCAATTAACTCTGCTTGAACTCCAGTTGACTTTGATTTCACACTGGTATGTAAGCTCCTGTTGTCCCTTTATATGTGTGTCACAGCTCTACGTGGCCATTAAGTCACTGGAAGTTCCTAAATATAGAATTTTTCAAGCTCAAACAAAGACAACGCGAGAGAGCTGAAGATGTGAACGCACCGCGCTAGCGAACAGAAGAGCGGCGATGACTGACGTGATTTATATTTTAACTTGAAACGAGTGAGTTTATCACAGCTTAACATGAGAATAAAATTCCTAAACACACACACATACACAGTGAAACACACGGGCTGACTCACAGAGGTCGCCTGGTGGTGCAGCCAGCTTTTCACAGCGCTCCATCCAGTCAAGTGTGTTTGTATATGCTGTGGTGTGTGTGTGTATGTGTGTGTGTATGTGTGTGTGTCCATGCCTGAGTAATGGCTGCTGGAGGGGCTAAGATGACTGGATACATCCAGACAGATCAAGCCTGTGCCTAATTGGCCAGTCATTATCCTGTTAGCTCGTATATGTGTGTATGTCTGCGTGTGTGTGTGTGTGTGTGTGTGTGTGGGAGAACATGTCTATTGTCGTGTTTACCAGATGCAACGTTGACATTGACACTATGGCCGGAGGACGGCCTCTCTCTGTGTGTGTGTGTGTGTGTGTGTGGGATAAGAGGCTGCTGGTTGATGTGAGAGGATCAGACAGGTCGGTCTGAGGAGTACACACTAACAAGACAACGGTGAACTACGCTGCACATGCTCGCTGGCAGACACTTACTTGTGGTGCACGCAGCGGTGGAAACGGTGCACCAGAACATACGGGAACATTTAAGAGCAGACGTTGAGGTAAAACAGCATTTTAGCTGAGATTTTATAAGTTTCCTTGTTATATTGGTGAAAAACTTCCTATGTAGATATTTTACACAGTTTGTAAAGTATAACTTCTGCTGCTGAACATAACCTGCCTTCAGCCCAATTATCAGGCCCTGTAGTGCACAGTCTCCAGTTACTCACTTCACAAATAAGCAGTATGTGTGTAGAGTTAGGTGGCGTTCAGACTGATATGAGCTCTGCGTGAAAAGACGCAGCCCTCTCGTTCATTTGAGCAGTGCGTTGACGTGATGGGGCTGCTCCAAACTCATTTTTGTGGGGATGTTTTTAAATCTGTTCAGCTTATATACATATACAGTGCATATTGAGGAGACAAGAGGAAAGGAGAGGAGAGGCTGATATTCTATCTGCTGTCTCTCCACAGATCTCTATTTTTTGAGTGGCTCTAATAGAATGACGGTTTGAGAGCCCTTAAACTTAGTCAAGTCAAGTGAAGTCTATAAAATTAGCATACATATCAGGTCAATTAGCTAAAATTAGCTGGTCAATTAGCCAGTTTTCTTCTTCTTCTTTTATATCTGGGAGATGATACACAGCTACGTCGCTAACATGCTGCCATCCAGTGGGCGGACTCACAGTGACCATGCTTTAGTACTTATTACTGTCTGTTATATGAAGAGTGGATATATTGTAAACAGGTTATTTTGATTTGACTTCCTTTTCCATTTAGTTTATTGATTTTTAAAAAGTTGATTGAACTCCTTCTCCCGTTCTTATGTTTAGCTTTGTTTTATTTTATTTTTGTCAAATCGCTATAAGTAACCGTCCTATCAACTCGCTGGATTTTGTTGCAAATCAATCTACAGTAACCTTATGCAGCCCACAGATGTGTGTGTGTGTGTGTGTGTGTGTGTGTGTGTGTGCAGACTACATACTAGCCTGCTACAGCATCTATTATTCAGCAGACACACACTCTGCTGGCCTAACAACCTGCTGAAAGCAGGAGGTAACACTCCCTCTGTGTGTGTGTGTGTGTGTGTGTGTGTGTGTGTGTGTCTTGTTTCCTCCCATTTCTTCACCTCCCTGCAGTCTCTTTCTATATCTGTCTAGCTCTTTCTTTCTTTTGTGTCTTCTTTCCCTATTTCTGTTTCGTCTTCTCCTTCTTCTCTTGATCTTTATTGATTTTCCTTTCATCCGCTCATATCTTTTCTCTCACCATCTCTTTCTTTTTTTATTTTTTTAATCTCTCCATCTTTCTTTCTCTACTTGTCTTATCCTTTTTCTTCCTCAAGCTGACTGCAAAAAAGTAAACGACCTCTTTCCTTTTCCTCTCTTCCATTCCTCAATCCATCAAATTTCATCTTCACATCTTTTTTCCCCTGAATTTCTGTCTCTTTTATTCTCATCCTTCCATCTTATTCCTTTTTTTCTGAGATTGGGAAAGACAGACTAAGTGAGAAAGACAGACAGACTGACAGAAAGAAAGAAAGAAGCAATTAGAAAGCCGATTTTTTTGGCAACAATATTATTGGTGAACACTGCAAAAGTGTGTGTGTGTGTGTGTGTGTGTTCCTCTCTCATTAATTAAAATGGCTTTCTGATGGCCACAAACAAGCCCTACCCTGCCAAATACACTGACCACACACACACACACACACACACACACACACACACACACACACACACACACACACTGTCTCTCCTCCTCTTTTCACTCTTTATCTCTTCTTTCCACTGCAGGCGGCTACTCAAAGCAAACAATTAAACACACACACACATAAAACAGCATGTATGCAAACACCATGAACATCGACACATATGTACACACACACACACACACACACACACACACACACACACACACACAATGAGAAAGAGAATATCCCACATCAGCAATATTTTGCTGCTCTGCTGCCTATTACTGTGTACACACACACACACACACACACACACACAGACTATGATACTGCCAGCAAGTGTATTAACTTATTACAGAGAGAGAGATGACTGGTATTTATGCACAGGTTCCACTCTTCAAGCTAAATTTCAAAATGGCCGGATATGAGCAGGAGTAAGTAGATTAATGTTAGACAATAAGTCATCACACTGTACTGGAAACATGTCTTTTCCATTTCTTTAAGAAGACTGATGTTAAAAGAGTTATAGGTTTTATTATCTTTTATTTAAATTGTGGTGATGTGTTTTTAGATTTCAGGATTTTATTGTTTAGTTTTATGTTGATTATCTCATGTTTCTTTGTCTTTTAACATCTTGAGACCATGTTGTAAATCATATCATATCATATCATTATAATCAATATAAGCACATGGTTAAATCATCCAGGTATTAATATACAGATTTATGTACAGTAGACATTAACCATGGACTTAATTTGGGCAATTTAATCACAGTTTTTTTAAATAATATATTTGGGCTACATGATGACCTCAAAGGACAGACCACATTATAAGCAGTACAGTAATTACACCAGTATGATATTACAGCCGTACACAATTATCCTTTATGATAAAACTTCTGCTACACCTCAATGAATCCACGCCAACACCAGAGTTTACTGTATGTACAGTATGTTCATCTATGGAAGAAACCAGCATCATTCTACCTTTCATCAGCGTATTCGCAGAAAATAGATGTTTTATAATAAAGCTCTTGTGCTGTGGACTGAAGAATGAATAAAAAACAAAAAAGAAGACAAAAGGAAATCTCTCCAGTTTGGTGATGCAGTTTGAATCCTGTTGCTGAAACCTGGATATGTACAGTAGATGCCATTACCTATGTTACATTTTCTGTTAAAATGATAGCTTTGGTTCTTTTTGGATGACTCAATGATACCTTCTTGATTGACTTTTAGCTGTTTCTCTATGACTGAAGTCCTGGTTTTGAACAAGGACCAAGCATCTTGCAGGCCTTCAGGTTTTGTTTACTTCGCCAGAGATGAAATAAGGTTTGGTACATATACAAAAGGTGACTCAAGAATTCCCAGAAGCCATCGATATCACAGGAGTAGGGAGTAGTTATCAGATTTGCCGCTAGGCAGCGTATGCCTACAGCATATTGGGACTGAAAGGGAGAAGCCACCGTGGAATAAATCCATGAAGACTCACAGGAAGCTCCGGACACACTGACAAAAAACACACAGTGTGGCTGCTTCGTACTCTCGTATGGATTTAGGACCAGTTTAGGACAAGTGGAGGACATTTCTCTTTGTTTGTTCACGTTAAAAGTAAAGTAAGGGATTGTTGTTGGCCTCCTGACTCATTTTAAAAAAAGAGAAAGAGAAAAAACAGATAGAGCGAGTGAGGAGAGGGAGCGGCGGTAGCGAAAGCAAAGCCGTTAATGAGAGAAATAAAACATTATTTTCTGACCGTTTCACAGCAGTTACGTTCTAAATCAGAAATAAATAACCATCAAACACTCAACAAGATGATTTACTGCGGAGACAGACGCTCTTAGTTTCAGTTTAATTTTCCTCCTCTGCGTTTCTCTCTTTTCATTCATTTATTACATCTCGACTCACGCGGCAGTAAACACAAAAGAACAGGACAAATGTGTGTTGTTGTTGTTCCCTCGTTTGTTAATGCTGCATCTCAAACGCTGCCATCGTTTTTAAATTCCTCATGGGTCTAGTTTACATGATCAACCTGGTTCCTCAGATGCCGGCGGAAACACAAACAGGACAGCACTACAGGGACTGAAAAGTTTCAAGTTTAGTCCTTGAGATAAGTTCCTCTGGACCCAAAGTACCTGGAACTTTTGGTGGAAACGGGGTTAAGGACATTTTTAGGGTTTTTTTTTCAATATATGCATTTGTTTTCCTCCCAGTATCACAGTGTGTGGGTTTATTTGGGCACTCACAGGTGGTGAGATAGATGGTGCTACATCAACAGTGAAATCAACACATACCCTCATATCTACCTTTAATGTTTCATGTATACAGTCACTGTAGTGAAGAATTTCCTCCTCAAGGACATTAAACTCTATATTAAACTGCTAAAAATCATCCCTCTGTCTACACACTACAAGCCCAAACCTCCACAAAACTACCCACACCTATTTAAATGTGCCCTGTGAAAACTTTGCTTGTGTATACGCGGGGTGTGTGTGCACCCGAGTGTGTATGTGTCTGTCTGTGTGTGTGTGTGTGTGCGCGTGTTTTCAGCTGATGAGGCATTCCGGTGCGGCGCTGAGGTTGTGCTTTAGGGGAGCCGAGCCTGATGAGGGGGGAGATTTTAAATCACACCAAATGAAGCTTTATCAAATAAATGAAACTGTGTAGCACTCGACTCAGCAAGAGTCAGTTCCTTTATGGGAGTGACGCAAGCGCTCGCTCGCTTTCTCTCTCTCTCTCTCTCTCTCTTTCCCCCTCCCTTCTCCTTCGCAAACATGCAGAGAGGAGAAATTGCACAAAAAAAGGGGACATACAGTCAAATATCCTCCGAATTTTAAGTTCATATATGGTTTAAATAGCATCCTGTAGCTGATGCACAGAGGAAGAACAGGCTACAGATCATTACAGACAGTGTGAGATAAGGCAAACATGCATCCGTTTGAGTAACTACACCCAGTCTAATATCTAGCAGCCACTGCATGCTCTGCAACACTTTGTGCTTTAGAGACCGTCCTCATCGTTCGGTCTGTAAAATGTCAGAAAAAGGTGAAAAAAGTTGATCAGTGTTTCTCAAAGTCCAAGCTGACGTCCCCAAATATCAGTTAACAATCCAAAGACATTCAGTTCACTATCAGGAAAGACTAAAGAAACCAGAAAATATTCATTTGTATTATATTATATTCATTTGAAAGGCTGGGACCAGTGAATTTAGACATTTTTTTCTTAAAAAAAAGGACTAAAAACAATTAATCGATTAAAATAATTGGCAATTAATTTTTTGTTGACCAATTAATCAACTAATCATTGCAGAGCAACAAAGTTCATATAAGGAGGATGTTGTGGTGGATGTTTGGTTCAACAAAACTATACTGTATTTTTACATTTTATCGTAAAACAAATATTTTGTTTAAATTTTTTTTTAATTTTTTATCTTTAAAATGTGAATTTATTTAGTTATTTAGACTAGAATTTAGACTTTATTTTTCCGTTGTGTACTCCTCGGCAACAACCTAGTTTTCCCCACACGGTTGAATAAAGTTCATCTTCTCCTCTTCCTCTCTCACACTCTTCCTCTCTAGATTATCCCTCCATCTGCCTCTCCTTCTTCTTCTCTCCAGCCGTCAGTTTGGCTGCAGTCAGACTCAGCAGGTTGATCGCTCCTCTCTCTCTCTCTTTCTCTTTCAGACCCTCAAATCCCCCCCCAAAAAATCACTCTACATCTTTCTTTCCGCTTCATTCTCATTCAGCCATCTTGCTTTCCTTCCATCCTCTCCTCCTCAACCCCGCCATCCAACTCCACTCTTCCTACTCCTCCATGAACCGCTATATATAGACATGTGAAAGATAAAAGGGTGTGTCTCTCTCTCTCTCCCTCTCTCTCTCTCTTTCTCCTGACCCCAGCTCTTTTTGATTTGTGGAAGAAGCTTGTTTTTTTGCAGAATATCTGCTGTGCCACTTTGCAAGCTGGTAATGAGAACTGCATGGATTCTCTCTCTCTCTCTCTCTCTCTCTGTAGCACACACACACACACACACACACACACACACACACACACATCGCCATCCCTCACTCTCTCCTTTCCTACTGGGCTGAGCTGAGCCATTGTATCCACCATTTCCAAACTGAATGGAAGCAGCACACAAACACTCGCCACAGTCATATATATATACACACACACACACACACACACACACACACACACACACACACACACACACACACACAAGCGTGCATAATTGCACAAATCACTCACACAGAGCTCACACTCAGTAACACTTGCAGCATCTTCCATGATGCAACTCAAGGAAAGAGTCTCTGGGGTGTGACAGCACACACACACACACACACACACACACACACACACACACACTCATGCATTACAGAACATTTAACTCCAGAACCGGCTCTGATCACGGCTTCAGATGGGCTTTTGGGTGCCACCCACCTTAAAATGACGAAACGCCACAACAGCGTTTTTTAGTGAACACTGAAGTCATCTCGGACCAAATCTCTCCACCGTTTACTGTAATTCACTGTCTACACAGACAAGACCAGAAATCAAATTATATCAAAATAAATCAGATTAGAGTAGATCAGATTTTAATTATCACTATGGGAATTGGATCATTTGGGGAGCAAATAAATGTACTGTACTGTCCAAAAATGGAGAAAACAAATGTATGCATACATTTCAAAAGAAGACGAAAAGAAGGATAGAAACTAAGACAATATGAAAATAAATGGAGGTACAAAATTGTGCACATGAGAATATAAAATGTGCAAAGTCAATATTTGTTGAAATGTGCTCACAGCAGATTTAAAACATCACAAAAACTACCTTTTTTTTGTGGTGAAATACAGCACAAAAACTAATCATCTTATCATTTACACATGAAACTTCCAGCATTCACAACCGCTCTGCTGACTTCTTTTGTAGGTCAACAGTCATCTGGAGTCCTGCTCTATATTAACAATCTAGTCGTCTTCAGAATGATTAAATGTAACGGCTGGTTATTTATCAGCTGCAGACGACAAAAAAAGGTTCGTTTCTTATTTTTACTTTTTCAGTTTTTATTTCTCTCCATTCGGCCACATCACAAATCATGTTTTTGGCTCATGAGCATCTCAGCATTACCACTGAAATACTGAGACACCTTAAACAATCCCACAAAGTGCAATTGGCTGTAACTAACGATTATTTTCATTATAGATGAATCTGCCGATTATTTGTCAATGAATCGATCAATCGTTTGGTCTATAAATATAATGAAAAGTGACCATTATAATTTTCCAGAGTCAAAGGTGGCATCTTAAAATGTCTTGTTTTGTTCAAAACTCAAAGATATTTAGTTTACTATCATATATGACAAAGAAAAGCATTAAATTGTCATATCTGAGAAGCTGACACCAGCTAATTTTTTGCAATAAGCATTAATTAATAAGCAAGATAATCATTTTCTAAAATAAATGTAGTGCAGCAGTGTAACTACTTCATAGTTTCCAGCAATGTAAACTGATTTTTTTGAATTGCTACTAACATTATTTTGATTTTTTAATATCTCAACAGATCTCAACTGCAACAAGATCTCTCTCGTTCAAAAAGCCCTGAATCCCTTCCTAAACCCATTTCTTTTCTTTTTTTTCCTAATCATCCAGCAGCTACCACTTTCCCATATCTCCGTCCATTTTTCTCATCCAGCCAGAGGCGTTTTATCTCTCCACCATCGCTCTCTGTTAATCTTCCCCTTCTTTTTCCTCTTTCTTTCGTGCTATCCTGTCTAAGTTAAAGCTCCTTCTCTTTCGTCTTAATCTGGACCGCTCGTGCCGGAAGACACTCTTGCACTGTTCTTTCCCCTCCCTTCTACCCTTCCTTTCTCTCTCTCTCTCTCTCTTTCCCTTCATCGTACGGTCCTAACTCAGCCAGGCTGACGGCTGCAGCATCAGCATCCGTCACCAGGATGGGAAGAAGTGAGAGGAAGAGTGAGGGGAAGGAGTAGAGTGAGTGAAAGAATAAAAAATAAATAAAAATGGAGGAATCAGAATAAAAGAAAAAAGAGACGGAGGAGGAATTAAGTAGAGAATAAAGAGGGGAAGGGATGGAGGAGGATAAGATAAAAGAAGAAAGGAAAGAAGAAGAGTATAGGCAGAAGGAAAATCATAAAGGAGAGAAGACAAGAGGATGTTAAAAAGAGGAAAAGAGTGAAAGTATGAGGGAGAAAAACAGAGGAGGAGTGGAGAAAGAGGGAGAGTAGGAGGTAAAGGAGAGAAAGTGGGTGAAATGGAGGGAGAAGGTGAAAGAAAGAAGGCAATAAAAAGTGAAGAAAGGGAAATAAAGGAGGAGAGAGGGAGGGAGTGATGGACAAGAAAGAGGAAGAAGATGGAGGTGAAGATGACAACGAGGAAAAGGAAAGATAAAAGAGAGACGCAAGAAGAGACTGAGAAAGATGGAGATGTAAAAAAAAAAAAAGGAGAGATGGAGGGAGTGATGAGGTAGAGGAGGGCAGAGGAGAGCGAAGGGGAGGCGGAGATGGGTGGAAGAGTAGATGGAAGTGGAGATAGACAGAGAGAAGGAGGAAGAGGAGGGAGAATTGCAGTATTTTTATCATTCTGAGTGAGTGGGCTCCATAAAAGTAGGTTACTGTCAGCAGACAAGGAGAGGCTCACACACACACACACACACACACAGCTACATGTACCATCTCCATTTTAGTTCTGCTGAAGCAGCTGCAGTATGTGTGCATATATGTGTGTGTGTGTGTGTGTGTGTGTGTGTGTGTGTGTGTGTGTGTGTGTGTGTGCGTGTGTGTGCCTGGAGCATGCTCAGTGAGCCACCAGCTAAACTGTTGGTTCCAATGTGAAAATACCAAGTGAAACAGTGGATGTTTAAGAAAGAAACACCGACGGCCCTGTCTACTAGAAATTACATTTATATACTGATAAATTGATTTCTCAATTACTTTAAATTAGCAAACATAATCCCTGCCTGGATTACATTCACAGGCAACATTTTTTACTAATGCACTACATTTATGTACTGCACTAAAGTTGTAGGGAGATGGTCGAGGTGGATCGTGGTAGAGATGTGCAGAGAGCCAAGTGTTTGTATTTGTATCTGTATTTGTTGAGGCAGCAAAATTATTAGTATTTGTATTCAAATACAAAAGTGGAAATAGGCGTACCAATCCTTTTTTTTGTTTTTATTACACTTCTAATTTTAAGATGTTAAAGTGTTAAAATAAGTGTTCTTCAATAAACTAATCTGCAAAGTAGGATTCCAACACCGGTCTCAAACCCCGATCTCCCAAGCAACAGATGACTGCTCACTCAATTTGACCTTTTTTTTCTTCCTTGAAAACAAATAATTTAAAGAATATTTGTACGCAATAAATATTTGTAAACACCCAATTTTTGTGCTTTTCCGGATACTATATTTGTATTCGGCTCCACCCCTAGATGGTGGGCGTACAAATCACAGGACATTGAAAACGGACGCTGGGATTCACATCCTGAGTCCCGTGTTTAGGGTTAGTGACAGTGAAAGATCGTGGTTTTAGCTCAATATTAATAAACATGTTGTATCTCAAGTTTTTCTGTTTTAAACCAAGACCATTATCTTGGCCAAATTACTGTTTAGTAAGCATAGTAGTTCAAAGTTAGCTGGAATATGAATGTCACTTTTTGTTAAAGGAACACCAAAAACCTACCTTTTCAGTATAAAATACCTTCACCTACAGGGATGAAAGTTGGCTCTGCAAGTTTGTATCTCTCTGTTTCATGAAGGACTGCAGCCGTAGTTAACTCTATAATCCATATGTACAGTTTGCTCTAATCACTCCACAACATATACAACAAATTACTCTACAATAATTCTGTATCACGCTATCACCTCCTCATAGGAAGTAGCTTATTTAGCAATTATCTGGCGAAGGGATGACTGTAGGACAATCGGTATTCTGTTTCAGCCAAAGCCGGAGATACACTTAACTTATAAAAGATTATACTATATATAGTAATGGTTGAATATGACTATTTTTACTATATTTCATTTTCGAGAGTAATCTGAAGCTTATGCTTTGTTGCTGCTGCATCCACTTTCCCTCCAACTATCCTGTCTTCCTCCCCTTTACCTAATGACATCTTATGTTTGTCATAATGCCAAACAGCAAACCACAGATAATATCATTTAGCTTTGACGGGAAACAATGATAGACCATGAAAGCTATATGGTTCTCTGAATGTATATGTAAGACATGAGATTACAGTCCAGTCTTTACAATCCATCAGACAGGTGCAGCAGGTCTGTTGGTTCAATGCTAAGTTAGCAAACATGTACATAACATTGTGGTTCATTATAGTTTAGCTTGTACTTTTGTTGCTGTAACTGCTGCGAGTGCATATCGGGCGTTGGGTGTAAATTGATTTCCTGAAGAAATGCTGCTGCTGATCACAGAGTGACTACAATAGTATAAAATCCAGACATGCTGCTGACATAGCGTATGAGAGAAAATATATGGCATTTAGCTGTAGGGTATAAGCATCTTCTGGCTGAATTGCATTCTGGTCTATATTGTGGTTACACAAAGCTCGTTCTACAGCGATAACAATGATTCCCTTTCAAACTCACTTAGTTGAGTTGGAGTTGGAAATTACTTAGTTGAGTTGGAAATATCTCAGCAGCTACATTATCTAATGATAAATGAGAAACATAAATAACTTTTATTTAACACTGCTAATATTTAAAGTGGATTTCTTTCATAACAAAAAGACACAATACACATTCATCCCTTCAGCTACTGGTCCTTCCGATGACTCAGGTGAGGTTAATCAAAGGGTAAAATTCAAGCCCTGCCCAAATCTATACTGTGACCTCATAAACAATTACTTTACAGACACACACACACACACACACACACACACACACACACAGTACATGCAAACAAGTTCAGGCCTACAGGTCGACTAGGCAGTCAAAGTCAATGAGATCTGATGGAATGTCAATGGAGCTGCAGTCGGAGGAATCGGCGTACAACACACACACACACACACACACACACACACACACACACACACACACACACACACACACACACACACACAGAGGCAAACACAGTGTTCATGCACACACACACACACACACACATACATAGGTTTGATGTGTGAAGAGGTGGGCTAACTAACATCCCACAGCGTCCTGCTAGCTCAGCAGCCGTAAAACTGTCAAGAGAATTGATGACCAACTAGTCTGTCTTCACACACACACACACACATACACATACATACAGTTCACCTTAGCCACAAATCTCAAACATCCCATCCTCCCCTGTCACTTACTGAACACACGTACATGCTCACGTGTACACACAAATATGCACTCACAAATGCTCACATGTTTCACATAAACTCTGCGGTAGAATTGCTTCTTTATAAAAAACGTACAACTGTGTGCATTAAAAATTTCATATCAGAGGGACACAACACCTCTTCAACAGCAGGTTTCGGTTGCGGAAAAGCATTCGAAAGATGAGTTGTTGGACAATACAATCCAGAGGACATTGTTTAAGGCATGTTTAAATTTGGTCAGCACTAAAATTCTTGAATTAACCAAACAAAGCAGCCTCCATCATGGCCAAAAACCAATATGCAAGTGACTTCCAGTAAGATGTGGTACCAATGATGGAAATCAGATGCTGCCTCCTAAAAAAGTTATCAGCTCTATTGCTACTCATCTGGTCTAAATAGCCAATATGACATCCTGCGACATGTATCTTGGTGGCAATAGAGAAGAATGCATTGAATCATATCAGCCATGGTGGTTGCCACTTTCTTCTCCTATGTCATGTCCATCCAGGCTCACTGCAGTTTGTCCAGTTTTGAAATGTTCTGGCTCAATATCAGTGGGTGGTACACCTAAATTCAGTTTTCAAAACAATCCAGTCTAACTGGGGATAATATTCCAATAGGACCCTGGAATAGAGTTCACAAATTCCATCATCCATGTTTGTTGTGGCGTGTAATGGTAGGAAATCAAGTTAAAGCCTTTTTGCTAAGGGGATAAAACAAGACAAACTACAGACAGAGATTCACACGTTGTAACATAAAGTGTAAGGGTCATCTTCAGTCATTTATCAGGCTGTACTCTACAGTTCAGCATCCTGGACCTGGTCGTTTTTTTGTGTAAAGCTTTGGGCTCGGGTCGGGTTGTAGTATTTTCAAATGTAGCATTAGTGTTAGCCTGGCAAGCTAGTGGTCGTAATGGTTGAAATATGGACTGAATGAAAGGGGAACTTCTTAGAATCCCAGATGAATGACTTGTTGTGAACCAATAAAAACCTCCAACCTTCCTCTATAACTCTGACTCTTAAGGAGCATCGTGATTGCCTGTACAAAGTTCTGTTCTGAATCAAAACTGTGTAGCCTGTTGTCAAGTTCATCTAGAGTTTACCGGCCAGATTATTCTGGCCAATATTCAAAAAAGTCAGAATTAATCTACTAAACGATAAGGTAGGTAATTTGCTATTCTGAGATGCTGCAGTGTTACATTCTGGTAGTTGATTGCATTATGTGCAGTGCCAATAAACCGACGTCTAATCAGCTGGTAGAAGATATAACGCTGTACGGTCTAGTGCTGGTGGGCCGCCGTGCCATATTCTGTGTTGGTCTATTGCCATCACATTAGTTATTTTTTTATGTGTGAGAAAGCCTTGCCAAAGCAATCATATAACTTTGTCTTTGAAGAAAATTATATTGACAAAAATACAGCCTTGGGTCTCGAGTCGGGGCCATGTGTGGGAACAGGCCGGTTCAATTCAATCAGGTTGGGTCAGAAAGGCGCGGGTAAGGGCCGTGTAGCACTCCAGCTCTGTAGCATTAAAGGGAGAATATGAATACTGCAGTTCTACAACTAAACCATGCTAGGTTTTTTTTTTTTTTTTTTTTTTTTTTTAGAATGAGCTCAATAGTTGGATTATAGGAGTCCATGTAAACAGTCAGTAGTGGGGATGGGATGTCTTTGCTCTGCAGCTTTGGCTGATAAAAGTGTATTTCTCCACAACAATCCTGCCTATAAGCACTTTTACTTGATCCAAATTCAATCCAACTACATGTGTATACTGCAGCTTGCTGGAGGATCCATGTGTGTGTCTGATGCTCCGATCAATGTGATTCAGTTTCTCTCAGCTGTCTGTGGCAGACGGAGGTTATGCAACGTGAATACATGTTACTAGTACTTCTACTACTGTTACTAGTTTGATTTCACACCTTCTCTGTCACTTTTCTTGTATGCTGCTTGCTTGAATCGCACATCTATAACGTGATTTCTCTTTTTTTCTTCCTCCTTTTCACCGCTTCCTTCCCTCGATATGTCTTTCTGCATTTCCTCATTCCTCACGCTTCCTTAAATAAAAGCAGCTTGTCATGTTATGTCAATAGTTTTTATCCTGTATATTGTACTACCCGCATCTTTGAGCTGGTATATAGATAATGAGTGTACACATATGTGTGTGTGTGTGTGTGTGTGTGCGCGCGCAAGGTGATTGGCTGATAAATGATGAATGCTCAGGAAATGAGGAGTTCAGCAGCAACGAGAAGCAAACACATGACATCAGCAGCTTCTACATTAGTCACCAAATCACATCTGCAGAACGAAGCACTATCCCATTATTTAGTACACTTACACACACACACACACACTCAGTACAGTACCTACATGCACAAGCAAGCATGAGCATGAAAACACCCTCAAACATCACAGACATGTAGAACTGGAAACAACCACAGGGAGCCATAGCTACAGGGTACTAAATATGTATGTATGTGTGTGTGTGTGTGTGTGTGTTGGGGGAGTGTATTGGAAGACAAAGCTGGTTGTGCTCGTGCTGCTGTGGTGACTCATCAACCCAGTGAATCACACAGAGATCTGATTTAGAAACAGACTGCATCCACCTGACTGCTGCTTCCACCGGCACACACACACACACAGAAATACACACACACACAGAGATACACACATATGCAAACACACACACCTACACACACACATTTATGCATACTCCCAATCAGACGTGCAAAATGTACAACGACAGACACTTCTACATAGACTGTTGAAGACAGATTTGATGTTTACTGGCCTGAAATCATCATTATTCTACAGATAATATTCAGTATCTTTAAACTACTGGTTTTCATGGTTTAAAGAATCGAAGCTGTGTTTCATTCTAATCGTTGTTGAGCCACTTCGACGGTATTCATACAGTTACAGGGACATTAAAACACCCCAGTGAAACCAAAACTAATTATGTTCTTTCAGTGTTAGCTGCCCTTTAAGACCAGCACAACTATTTAAAGGAAGGAAAATACAAACTGTACCTACTAGAGCTTCTAAAATCTAATTGAGCAAGTAAAATAGTAAAAACAATGTGTAAAATAAAATTTCATTGTACGTTTTATAAACTGACGTCATGTAGCCGGTGAAGAAACACTACCTAACCTCCTCAAGTCTACAGATTCTTTGGTACGTCCGTTTATACAATTTCGTTTCAAATCCACTGAACTTTATTTTAAATTGTAGTCAACATCTGTGAGATGATGACTTTCTGGCATTTGAACAGATAAATATTGCAGAAAAGGTCAATATAAAAAGTGAAATATACCCATTCTGGTTATTTTCTGGTTATCTGTGCAGCCGAATAAATGTCTTGGTTTGGAATATTTCCTTCAATATCCCAAATTTCAATGTGATGTTTTCAAATGGTGTGTAGTATCATTATGAAACTACATATAATTGCATTATTTTTGATGGTGACTCAAATGACTATAATGTAAAATTGTCTCTCAAAGTGCCAAACTAATTCAATTATGAGTAGCCATCTCTGCAGCTTTTAGCTTCTGAAAAGTCACTTAATGCAGCTTCAACCATTTCAGACTTTTGCCTAAACGTGTCCATCTGGGCATGGCTTGCTATTTTGACTTGAAATTTCCAAAAAAGTTCCTGCACAACATAAAGTCTTAGTGATTGGTGCGTAGGATAAAAAAACAAAAAAATATTGATTTAAAAAGAAAACCAAAGAATCCTGCACACTGTCCATCACTTGAACTTACTTTAATAACAAAACGTTTCGGTCCTCAGACCTTCATCAGGCAACATTCAAACATTTAAACAAACCTGTTATTTCTGACTAAAATAGAAATAAATTGTATATATATTAAACATATGCTAGTTACTAAACTGTGCTACTGAATGGAATACATGAAACTGTGTAAACATATGAAAATTTCACATTTTTACCAAAAAAAAATTGAAATAGCACATCCTCAAGCATTTAAAACTAAAACTAGTAGAATATTAGAAACATGAAGGTGCAAGACTTACAAAAAGCCAAAACCAGCCTGGCATATTGATAAAGCAAATGGTCGAACCCTTCCCACTGTTTATGTGTATACTGAAAGGCTAAGTAGCATGCTAAATAAATGCTAAATAAATTAGTAGAAAAAACTAAAATATCAAACTATTGATTGATTACTGCTTAGGTCTTGTCAATTTCATTTAGTTCATAATATAGTATATGATATGGTTTATTATAGTGTTTACTGGGTTCATTGTGTTCTTATATTATATTTCTATTGTAAATCCTGCCTACAAACAAAATCCCTTTTAGGATTTGACCATGTTAAAACTGAGCTGAATTGTGCCCGCAGATAAAGTCAGAGAGACTTAAAAAACCTTTAATAAGGAGACGTCAGCCGGTTATTCTGCCTCCTTGTCCTCCTTTAACACTAAATCCGTATTACACTGGATAAGTCTGCAGCAGAAAAGAAGCCTAACTTTAGCTCGCTCGCTGTCCCCGATGATTTTGACTTCAGCTTCAAGGGATTTCGGGGCGCACTGATCTCTACGCAAAAACCTTTCAATTACCAGGTGAGCTCAAAGTGAGGAATACCTGTCTGCCTCTCTGGAAACGTTTCAGAGGAGTAGACGAGTGCAGGGATGTGTGGTTCAAATAATTAGCCCAATACCAGAGTCCCCTGTCGCCAAATAGTTAATTAAAATCTCGCCCAGTGTGTGTATATGTGTGTGTGTGTGTGTGTCCAGAGGATTAAAGACTGTAATTATAATTATGTCCCCTACTCTCTGTCTTTTTTTTTTTTTTTCCACCTTCTCCTAACACATACAGTTTTCTCTTGGTATTTTTACATACACACAGATTTCTCTCGCTCTCACACACACACACACACACACACAAAACACTCTGGACCACCATGGTCCAAATCAGCGGTAGTTTTTTCTTCCAGTTTTTCATGCCAGATTCTAAATAGTCACATGAACAGAAGGCGAGGTCTCCCTGTCACCGTAGTGAGTCAGGTTTTCTGTCTGCAGCTCTTATTGCTCATGTTCTGAGTCGACTGTCTTGACTAAAAATTCAGCATCGGTTGAGATAAAGACAGAAATGTACACACGCTAAAGCAGATGAGCAGTATGAGATGATGACGCTATTATTTTGCATATTATATATGTGTTCTTTTGTGCTAAAATTTAGAGTCAGAAGATTTATTTTGTAATATGAGACAGGACATAATCTAGACTTAATGTTATTCTGATTTTTTAAATAGTAGTTTGTAGGAGTGTTCCAAGAAACATCTAAAATAGCTTCCTATAAGGTACACTCCAGTAGGAATACAGTAAAGTTGCCATGGTAACGGTGTTCCTGTTCCAGTTGATCAAATCTTGATAACAATCCAAACTGATCCTGTTGTATATATATATATATATATATATATATATATATATATATATATATATATATATTTTTTTTTTTTAGAAGGAGAAATGTGTTTGGTTACATGAATAAAGCCGCAAGACAGTAGATACTGCAAAGTAAATATGATGTGAATCATCCGGTGTGAAGCAAAGCAATGAATTAATATCATCATGTATCATCACAACTATTAATGTCATTTGTTCAACTGAAAACAGGAGATCCTCCAAAGAAACACAAGAACATCAATTGTTTCAGCAAATGCCCCAAAAACGACAAATGCTTTTTAAATAATTAATGCTTTTTATAAGCAGATAATTGATAATATTGTAAAACACTGTTGTAATCATTTAAATGATGTCTTCATAGGAGAAGTTATAATTGCTGATAAATAACTTTCAAACTAATGATTCATTATCGATTCATCTGTCGATTATTTTCTCGATTAATCGATTAGTCATTTGATCTTTAAAATGCCAGAAAATGTCGATCACTGTTTCTCAAAGCCCAAGACGCATCCTAAAATGTCTTGTTTTGTCCCGATCAACAGTCCACAACCCAAAGATATTCAGTTTATAATCAGAGAGGACTAAAGATACTGCAAAATATTCATCTTTGAGAAGCTGGAACAAGAGAACTTTACCATTTATTCTTAAAAAATGATTCACCAATTATTTATTTTAGATTATTTCTCTGTAAACTGACTAAATGATTAATTGCTCTATTATAAACTATTTATTAAATGTTTGTATATAGCTTATAAATGCTAAATAGAGGGAGTTACAGTGTTACTGTTTACGTTCCAAAGCTCTCTAGTGGCTGTAGGAATTATGACTTTGGGGACAAAGGAAGAAATTGTGTGACGTTATAAAACTATAAAGTCTGCAGGGGGACGATGGGATGAAAGTTGGGTCACCATTGGTTTATTCTAATCTTGACTGCGATTGTATTTTTTGTGCTTAACTAAACCTTAAATGCAGTTGTGTCAGATCAGAAAATTGTATGTATTTGTGTAATGGTGATTTATTTTTATTTAGCGGTTTTGGAAAACACTGATAAATGTTGTCAAGCTGAGTGGGGGGTCAGATGATAAAACAATTAAATGTCGTTACATTTGGAGGACTTGTTGGACAGTTTTTTTTTTTTTAGTGTTTAGTTTTTAATATTTAGAGCTTTTAGTATTTAGTCAAGTATTCTCATGGTGCTGCTACAACTATACCTGACTGTTCTGTGTGTTATTTGGCCATTTTGTTACTGTTTATCTGTTTATTTATAACTGTATAGTTGACTATTATATTTGTATAACTTTTTTATTAAACATATATATGTTTATTTATATGTATATTCATATAGTTTATCTTATGTGTTTTAAATGACCTAATTTTGTTCTGCTGTGAAAACTGCTGTCAAAAAGCTCTCACTGACTAAATTTGACAGATTTAATTAGTTATTTTTAAAATTGATCCCCCTCATTTTTTCTAGTCAAATATTGAGATCATTATTAGGGAAAAAATATCCTTTTAGACTTTTTTAATGCAACTGTTTACTGGTCTTACAAAGCTGCATACTGTAATAAAGGAGTGACTTTTTGAACTCCAGCTGAGTGAAACGAATTTCCTCTGACATCTTATCACCCACTCATTAGATTAAATATTGTAAAAGAATACTCACAGGTATATGGGAAAAATATTGATCACAAGGTATTTAATCAAAAACTCTATGGTTTTGTCAATATTGTCTTGTCTGATTGAGAATTATTAGTTTGTACACAGTATTATACTGATGTTGGTATATTGATATTAAACAAGCATTTATATTAAAATGCTGCCGATTATTATCTTCTCATCTACATTTCTCACTTTCATGACTTCAGTAAATATAAGAAAAAAAAAATCAATAGTTCATGACAGGTATTTTATTTTGAAAGATCTGTATTTTTCATTGTATGGTAAAGCACTGGTGGCATTGTAAAGAATATCCTTAAATCTCAACCATGAGTCACATCCGTCTACCTCTCCTCTACTGTACCACCCCGAGCACACAGCAGCTCTGTGATTGGAGGAGCCGAGGGAGACTTAATGACATCAACGTGTTGCCCTCTCTAGTTCAAACAGACGACCTTTGACTCTGAGATCTGAGGCTTGTATTGATGTCGCGACCCTGGCTAATGTAGCCGGCCTGCTGATAGACTGAGATAAGAGTCTGTGTGTGTAGACACTGCTGAGACAATCCAGTCCAGCAGACTGATGCCGCTGAGTTCAATTAAGGCTCTAACAACATTATTACGCATCGTTTCTTTACATGGAACATAGTGATAGAAGATTTACTCTGGAGTGACATTAGTTATTAAACTTTTGTATTTTCTAGATTTTAATATTTTGGCTCTTATGCTGCAGGTTGACTCGTATATTTAGTTTGTTGGTTTCAGACGTATAACAAGCAGATTATTTCTATCTATTGCTGCACAATCAAACCAAGTGCAAAGTAGACGTCAAGGTGCAGGTGCACGTCCCACTTAACACCTGATTATTCCATATATATATAGTTTAGATCAGTTTTCAAACATTTAGGAAAAAAAATTGAGTTTCGTCTGTTATCATTTTGTCTATGGCTCTTTTTTTCTGAAGCAACTCATCAGAGAAGTTTGTCTGATTATAGTTAAGTATTCTTACATTAGGTGAAGTCATAAAATGTTACAAACCTTTTGTTTTATTTTATTTTATTTCTTTTATCATTTCTCTTTAGAAATGTATGCTTTTTTTGTGCCTTCTGTGGGAATAAATTGCCGTGTTATTACCAAGCTTGAACTTAAGCATAAGGCATATTTGAGTGATAGCTCACCACTATGGACTGTACTAGAAGAATTAATTACGAAAGTGCAGTATTTTGGGAAAAAAGAGCTATAGGTTCGCATTCAATATTTCTAATAATGTAGAGTGACTGCTCTGTGACTGATGAACAAGGACTCAAGCTTGCTGCTGTTTGTAAAAAAATCAATCTTGTGGTGAAGGTGTCACTATTTTCAAACAGTCCTAACCTTATAGTGAACTGAAATCTGGCTTTGTGTTACGGTTGATGAGGTTAAGATCAGACGGACATTTGTTTGACCTCTGGTTCCCCTCCTGGACGACCTCAGAGGTCACCAGACGGGGTCGGGGCTGTGTGGTGGCTGACAAACAGCTGCTGATGCTGAAAATACCTCCTCCTCATCCGTCTCCTCCCTCCTCTCTTTCAGACTCACTCTCACCTCTGACCAGACAGATGGAGATAAATTATTGAAAGCCAAAAGATCATTGTGTCATAATCAGAGATATACATGTAGTATGCATCAATGAATCTAATCACTAGGGATAGATGTGGAATACCAACAGTTTCAGACTATAGTTACTTGTGTTCTTTTAAGCAGTATGTCAGCAATGAGCTTGTTAAGTACAATATTATAGAAATAAAGGACAAAAATACACAATTAAGGACCAAGTTATAATAAACTGCAATTATCCTTTAAGATCTGTAAGGAAAATATAACACTCATTCAAGGTTTTACAACTGTGGTCAGCAAGAAACACCAACTGCCCACTATTTAACTAAAAGCCAAAATCGTCCCACTATATTGGCAAGCCATTATACTGGTCTAACCCCATCACACACCATAAAATCCACCCTGAAAGCCCTCACTACCCTTTACCTAATTAAGTGTCATGTCACTTATCCATCTGTCCCCCTCCCTCCCTCGTTCTCCTCTGTCACAGCACGACTCTCTTCCTCTCAGTTATCCACTCATCCTCCTCAGCATCTTTGCCTCCGGGCTCCGTTGATTGACAGTCGTACTGACCCCAGGGCCCACCCTCTCGGAGTGACAGGACCAATCCCCTGGCTTGGCCAAGTGACACACTAACGTGGCAGACTGGTTGTCAGGCTGATTGGCAGCCTGCTGATGCTGCAGTGTCCCAGTCAGCTCAACTGGACTCTCAGCCTGGCACTCTGTTTAGTTTGCAGAACGTTGATGAAACGCCCGCTCCGGTCCGGATGAGGAAAACTTCTTTTTTTGGCGTTCTCGGGATTAAAGGATAATGAGATGATAGAGGTTTTGCCTCAGTTTCACTTGCTGTGCAGTTGCTGTTGTTCAGTTATCTGGGGCATTTAGGGTGTGTGAAGGTGCCTCTAAAACTGTAAGGAGGTTATGCTTACACCTCTGTTTCACCATTTATCTATTTGTTCGCAAGATCTCACAAAGTTATAACTTTTTGCAGAAAGTTGGGGACCACCTTGGACCAAATGATAAATTGATGTAATTAAGGTATTGATCTAGGTCTGAGATTGCCATTAAGGGAATTTCTACTGACTGTTGTCCATTTACTCGATTTCTTACATATACTAAAAGCACAATTTTTAATGCAAAATCAGAGAAAAATAGTTTAGAGTTTATTTGAAATTGTGCCCACAATTATATAGTTATGTTTTATCTTAGTTTTTTGGGGGGATCAGGATAAAATACTTAGGTTAGGTTACGTTTTTGGTCAGGATTTCTTCTGTAAATCTTCTTCGTTAAATCCACAAGGTCTAAACATTTTTATACAGCTAACATATTTCTCCTCATATCAGGCTCATTGGTAGGAAAATATAGTCTGTATTGTAGTTAAACAACACTGTATTATGATGCACAACATGCAGTATAATTGGAAAATCTCATTTGGAAGAATATTTCTGCTTCTCATATAGTGATTTGCTGAGTGTTGCAGGAGATTTGAGCTCTACTGAAAGTCTTCCAGCAAGTCTTCAGGTACAAGATGCTGGTTTAGCTCAGTCTCATTGGACCAGAGAGCATTCGCCCTAGTTATGTGTCCTTGAGCAAGACTCTGAATCCTTTCAGACGGTTGAATAACCAACCTTTGACCTATAAAACCAACTTCATTAAAGCCTGGACTCTTTCATTTTTATCAAATGACTTTTTAAATGCCTTAATAGCCCATTAATTGTACAAATTAGTCAAACCACTGACAAGATGGAGGTGTTGGAGATAAAGACATTTTCACCTGATACAAATATTATAAGCCTTCTATTGTCTGTTCTGTCTTGTATTTACTCTAAATATATCCCTGTGCAGTATATGTGTGTCACATCTGAGAAAACAAATCAGAGGAGCAAAATTACATCTTGTTGCTACAACTTCAAAGCATTCAGGTGTTAAAACCCCTGAAACTCAGTCCAAACTTGTATTTGTAATTCTTGTTAAGTCAAATTATTGTAAAAATAGTGAATGACATGAAGCAGATATTGCCCACTTTTGTTTGGAAGACCTGAATGCAACGACAAAAATCTCACTGAACACTTTGGTGTATTTCGACTTTGACTCTCCATTATTGGAAACTGTTGACCCTAAGAAAAAAGGTAAGGTTGATTTTTTAAGGATCTTTTAAATGTCTCCCTGAACAAACCAGCTTTTTTCACCCCTTTTTAGTTGAAAATATAATGTATTATGTTGGATTTTCTTCATATTCCAAATGGTTTGCTGACTGTGGAAACGTGCGACTATATGCAGACGATACTGTAATCTTCAAAACTAATTCTACATGTCTGGTGGGTAGATAACCAGTAGCACAGAGTGTGTGCCAGGAATGCTACTCCTGGGCGACAGCATTTATTAGGTACAATAAATCTGATATTGTATAGTGTGAATGCAGCACATACTGCAACATTTCTACGACTGCACCATCAGAAACATCCCACATATTTATCTAGATAGAGAGATAGATGGAAAGACAAGAGAGGATTTAGTTTAGGTAAGGCGCACGCAAACACACTGCTATTCCACTTAGCCACAGCAAGGAATGATGGGTAATGGAAAGAATAGCCTATAGCAGCTGGGGACCATATACTGCAAAACAAAACCAAGCTTCAAATTAGCTTTTGATATACACTCGCTCGCTTGCAGAGCTCGCACACACTAATAGGACGGCATAAACTGCACTTGCAGAAACACACTCACATACACACAAACAAATGCCAAGAACGCACAAGAGCAGCAATCACACCTACACACACTTGCCCACACGGACTGTAGTGTAGACTCACACTCACACACACACACACAGAGATGCCTGCACTTGGCCCTGTTTCTGGGGAGAGGCGCCCTGGGCTGCAGGGGGGAGGAAACCAGCTCAGATCAAACACACACTGAGCCTGTCACTATTCCTTCATTCCCCTCTTTCTCTTTTTTTTTCTCTCCATACCCTCCCCTCCCTCACTTTCTCTCTGCATATCTCTTTTCCTTCCTCGCTCTGTCTCTCTCTGCTCCGATCTGCTCTCCACACTGCAGTCGACAGCAGCCAGAGAGTAAAATGGAGAGGGGGGTGTGGGGGTGGGTTGGGGGAGGGAGGAGAGATGTAGGAGGGAGGGGAGAAACACTCGGAGAGAAAGGCTCAGTCAGGAAGAGCTGGAGAGGAGAAGAAGAGATGAAGCGACAGGAAGATGAGGAGCTGAGAGCGTCGACAGTTCTCCTTTTTTTTGTGGTAAAATCCTCGCGCTCCACGCCTTCCCCTCCTGTCCTTACTCAACCCTACGCACCCCTCACATCACAAACACACACCATTCCTCTCCTTATCTATCTGAAACCTCGAATAATGTTCTATTGCAGCTCAATTACAATAATTACGATCATTAAGGTGATCATTTCCCGACACCACCATTCATTACTTTGGCAAAATAACTATTAGAAGCAGACTGGCGGGAATGGAGGGGAGGCTGACCCTGCACCAGAGACATAGCGCCCTCCCCACTTTCATACATTCAGCTGCCATTGTAAATGTAAGGTTGCTGGTTCAAATCCAACACTGTTGAATTGAAATATATCTGCAACAAAGTCTCTCAAAATTAAGCAGAATTTGCAAAGCCCCGCCCCACCTATTTGTGGTTATTTTTGTAACAATTGGTATTTTACACAGAATTTAAGAAAAGCAGTCTTCTCTTTCTGGCAGATTTTATTAGCAGCAGTAGCTAGCTAGGTAATTAATGTTAGCTCAATTAGTTGTTTTCTCCAACTGAGGTGTTTTAAAATAAGAACAACAGACTGAGAATTGAGGATAAAAACTGGAAAAAAAAACACAACCCTCCAGCCTTTTTAGATGTTGAGTATCATTTTTATTTATCAGCTCCATGCAGAAACTCTCTTCATGTTAAGAAATCCAAATCTCGACAGTCCTGTTGTCCCTAGTTACCGTTGATAAGCTACGATTTGACAACCATTGTCCGAGGGAGGGTTAGCAATCGATCAATTTGAACATGAATAAGATGACATTCACCCAATATCCATCAATATCAATCCATCTGAAATATTTTACTTGAGTAGCACAAATTAGAAAACACATTTTGATTTGTCAAATGTGACCTAATAGAACAAGAGGCCCTCATACCTAAATGACAAAATGTCCAATCTGACCAAAAAGGATTCATTCGTCAAAAGAAACCAACATTGACTGTTGGTGGGAAACAAATTGCAAACTGGTCTCCAGTGTAGATAGTTGAGTGTACATTTTGTACACTAAACTATCCACGCCAACCTCTGAGAAGTTTTGCATCACTTTAACAATATCGCACTACTTTGCATGACCGCAAGAGGTCGCTTGTCAGGAAAACATACAACACAAGTCAATTTAAGTGTTTGAACTAATGGCCAATGCTGTTTTTTTTGTCTCTAATAGGTTTAGGCAGCGTAAACTCTGCTTAAATCTGATTAAAGAAAGTGTTCAGAATTGTTACAATGAGCTGTAACATGTGGATAAGTAGCTGTAAATGTTGGCTAACTGAAAAGGAGAAGAGCACTTTAGATCAGCTGATGAAATAGCTGCTTGAATTAACAATGACAGACAATGGTAACGAAAAATTTATAAATGCGAATAGTGCAAATGGAATAACAAATATCTGTCTCAACAGAAACCCTTTTGTCATCACTGAACCTGAGTTCCTGAAACCCCTCTTTAACCTCCACAACCTCAAATTACACCGCACTGTTTCAGTGTCAAACTACTCCCTGTTTGTATTTATATCGCCTCCACCTGACCCTTCACTGTTGTGGAAATGTTTTTCTCTCAGTGTTTGTGCACGGAACACACGCTTAAGCATTTTAGGACATCATGTTCTTTTCTCTCAATTTCATAACGCTCCCTTCTTCCGATCTTTCTTTTCCCTCTCCACTACAGAACATCCAGGATATAAATAAAAATCTAAGTTTGGTCCGCTGGAAGCTTTTGCACGCTCTGTGATGCATCAAGGTGCCTTTGAGCAAGGCAGGACAACTGGGTGTTTACTCAAACCAATAACTTACCATCATTTCTAATTGTCTAACATATATTTTCATTGTATAAATACTGTATAAAATGAATAATGCATTTAAACTAAGTATCATCAGATGACTAAGACACCTTTTGGGCACCTGAGAGGTAGACCAGTGAGCTGGAGATGAGACAGTCTACAAATATAGAAACCCACCCACATACAGTACAGAAACAATGCCTACTAATACGTTTATTTTCTCATGTGCAAGTTCAGGCATTGTGCAGGTGCGACAAAGAAATGCTGAATCCAAACATTCAGAAAATGAGAAAATGCACAAACTGAGAACTACCCCTTTTTTTTTTTTGGAAATGTGAGGATCCAGAATGAGAAGATACCTGGTTCATGTGTCCAGAGAGGAAACCACTGAGGGTGGTAAAGAGGGGGAGTTGGTTTATAGAGCCTCACTCTCCCATGTGTGTTAAAGCCCTCCCCGTTGGTATTTAGATATCAGTCCTGCCTCAAAGGCTGGTTTCTTCTGTGTGTGTGTGTGTGTGTGTGTGTGTGTGTGTGTGTGTGTGTGTGTGTGTTAGTTTGCGTGTGTTCTAGTGTATTTTCATGTGTATGCGTGCTGTGAGCGGAAAAATGTAAATGTGCTCATGGCTGAATGAATACAGTATGTGCATGTTCGTGTGTGTGTGTGTTTATGGACACCTGCAAGCCTGCGTGTGCATGTGTGTGTGTGCATGTGTGTGTGTGTATGTATGAATGGCTGAGTGTATGGGGTGTACACAACATGTGCGTGTGCATCAATCTCAATACCCATTCTCCCTATTCTACCTCTCCCTTCTTCTCCGTCAATAGGATAAAAAAAAAGCAAAAAAAAAAAAAAAAACGCCACCACTGTGCTTTTCAGCAAAAGCATCTCAGCACCAACACACACACACACACACACACACACACACACACACACACACACACAGGCTGGCTAAAGGCCAATCAATAATTCACATAGTGCAGATTGAATGTAGATCAGTGACTCAACATGGGGGGAAAACACTATGGCTCTCCACCGCTATCGCTCTCTTCCTCCCTCTATCGCTCCCTAATTCTCCTACTTTCACCACATTTTTGTCTCTTTCCATCTTTTCTCCAGCTCTTTCTCTCCTTACCACACTCTCTATCTTTGCTTTTCTCTGTCTCTTTTTGCTTCTCTCTTCCTTTCTCCACCTCTTTATTTTATTCAACCTTCCATCCATCCCTTTGTTTTTCATTTTCCTCATTCTTCCTTATTCCGACGTTTAGGTTCTGGCTTCTGATTCTGTTTTGGATCCAATTTCAGGTTGATAAAATAATCAGATTCACTAAGTAGCTTGATGACAGCCCAGAACGATTGTTGGACTGCATTTAGCCCTGTGTTAAAACAATACTGTAATACTCATAGACAGGACTTTACAACTCTGGAAAGCTACTGCGGTGGCAACTGTTCTTAAATTGCGACGATCGCGAGGTAAACAGCAGAAACACAGTGTTCACGTCACCAAGTAATCCACCGAGAATGTACGCTCGCATGTATGTCATTGGCCAACGCAGTAAAAGTTGAATCTTTTGCGTTGTTTTACTGCAGCTCTCTGTGTTGTCAGCCCTGCTGCCCCCATTCAAACGAATGAGTTGGCTGCGTTTTTTCCATGCAGAGCTAAAGTAGGTCCAAATGCCGCATTAGATTGTTTGTGGGCAGTGTGCTTTGTAGTTTTTTTCAGTTTCAGTGCTTTTGCTAGTTAAACTTCTATGCATATTATATCACTGACTCCACTAGGGCTGCATCTAGCTTAATCTGTCAATACTTTTCTTGATTGATTGATTGATTAGGAGTTTGTGTGACTCAAAACAATTAATCAATTATCAAAATAGCCAGCCTCTGTCGATCAACTAATCATTGCAGCTCTAGATTCCACCTCTCATCACTTTTTTTTCTTATCATCTCTTAATCTTAAACGCTCTTTTTCTCTATTTTGCTCTCTTTCTCCACTAGTTTTTTCCCCTTACCTGTTTTTCTTGTTCCCTCCTCTTTCTTCGCATTTTTTCCACCTCTCCCTCCTTCCTTTTCCAACCTTTCTGTACCTCACCTTTCTTAATCTTTCCCTCTTTCTCTACCTCTCCTCACCTTCTTATTTCACACTCATTTCACACGATTCTTGTCACAGTAACAGACGACAAATACCTTGTGGTTTTACGTCCAAAAGTTAAAATTTGTCTGGAGTTATTGTTCTCCCGTCATTGATTTGCCTTGACCTGACCTCGTCAATAACACACTTGCATATAATATGCAACAGAAATCACACACACACACACACACACAGAGGTGGCAGCCCACACACAGAGTTTAGGAGAGGACAGCAGGAGCATCGCATTACACCACAGTGAGATCCAGACAAAAACACACACTGAGGGAATTGACTGAGGATCACGTATCTAGAGTAGACTTGTGTCAAAACAACCATTACTATGGTGCTTGTCTGTCTGTCTGTTAGGATGTCGTATCCAGTAAAGAGGGAGACAGTTGTATACATGTAGGAAAGCGAGGCGTTTCTCAACATAAATGACGCATCATAAAATGGCTTTTATTATATATTTTTCTCATATATGTTAGATTTTCAGAGGAACGACAATTCCTCTTTAAAGGAGACTATTCTTGAGGTGGAAAGAAACACGACAGTGACTATGTAAATGCAGACTTTGGTGAGAATTCCTGGGAAATCAAATCAAATGAACATATCAGTATTTTAGGACTTTCTACATTATTTCACACGTATTTTGGCATTTCTGTACTATAATTTCTCGTTATTTATCGACTAACGTATGCTGATACCAATACATCTATAATAAGCTAATATCAGCCTCTAGTGTGTATGTGCACAAATGTATGTATGTATGTATGAATTTGTATACGTACAGCAGGTGTAACAAGATGTCTTGTCTTATGTCTAAAAGACACAAATGATATAGTGCTACTATTAATGATTTATCATGGCAGAGGTTGAAGACACCAGTCCTCAGGGACAGAAACTGATCCAGAAGACAAAAAGGCACAGTTCTTGTACTAACGAAGGTTTCACATAACATTTTTAATTCTAAAGTTTGTATTTCAGTTGTTGCTGTACTGCAGTAATGTCATATCGTGGCATCAGCGTTATCAAAAGTGTCATTATGTCCCCAGATTGTATTGTGGCAAATGAGACAGAGAGAGAGAGAGAGAGAGAGAGAGAGAGAGAGAGAGAGATTGCACACTGGAGCGTGAATGTCCCAAATGGTGCTTTTTTCTGCCAACCACTGGGCTGTGTGTGTGTGTGTGTGTGTTTGTGTGTGTGTTCATGCATATGTGTGTGTGTGCTGGGATGCAGCAGAGCCCCCTGAGGTAAGTGATCCTGCTGAACAGGTGTTACAGTATCACCTACCCCCACCCACTCACACTGACACACACTCACACACACACACACACACACTCACTCACACACACACACACACACACACACACACACACAACACAGAGCTATCAGAGCCTCTGTCAGCCGTGACTGATCTGAACGGATCTGCTTGCTCCATGCCAGACGGATGAAGCCAAGCCACCAGCTGACCTATCAGTGCAAAGTGGCAAGTCGACACAATTTGAACAATCTCACGCCTCCTTTAAAAGGTTGAATATGAAACAACAAACACACACACACACACACACACACACACACAAACAAACAAGTCTGCACACACACCCCTTTAGACCGACAAAATCTGCAATAGCACTGAAATTTTTAATTCAGCAAATAATTAGTTGATAGGCAGAGAATTACTCTTGACAAGATTTTGGGATCGGAAGCGTTCTGGTTTCCGTTTCAGTTTCGACAACTTCTTCAGGAACATGCTTTTGTTGCATGCAGGTAAACAGTCCGTGTGGGGAGCGAAAGAGGCAGAACACACTGTCTGAAATGTCATCTGGACCTAAAACACCTACAGAAAGTATTGATGTTTGTTTGTTTGTTGGTTTAAACTGTTAACTGAGTGTAAACTGGCTACTTATGAAACTACCTGGTCGTAGACGTCATCTCTCAACTCCAACTCCATTCTTGCATCTCAAGTTGCTAATATCAGACTGTAAACAATAACAGGAAGAAGAAGTCTTGAACCGGATATCCGCTGGCTACACCGGAAGTCCTGAAACATTGGCCGTTGCCCCCAGAGGATAAATCGTTGTCCGATGAGCTCTGAGATTGTAAACAGTATCAGTCTTTTATCTCACTATAAATTAAATATCTTTGAGTTTCAGACTGTTGGTTGGACAACACAAGCAGCATGAAGGCATGGCATCACTATGTTTGGACATTCTGAAAGTGATTCATTGAAAAAATATCGGATAATGTGTTTCACTAAGACATTGTAAACGATGAATCTCGTGAGTGCTGATTGACCAAGGCCGCCGCTACTCAGTTGCAAGTTACTTAAGACAAGGTGACATTCTCCTGTCTGATTAGTCCAGAGGGGGTTGGAGGTCTGTCTTTAATCCTCTCTCTCTCTGTCCAGAACTCTCTGCCTCTCTCCGCTCGTCTTCCCCTCACATGATACCAGGCATCGTTGCCAGAACCCAGCCGAGAAGTGTGAAACCCACACAGACAACGAACGCCCAGGACAGATGGTCAGAGAGAGAGAGAGAGGCAAATATATCATCACCTTCTTTGATGCTAGACTGCTTTGACAAAATATACAGACTCTCTTTTCTTGTCATTTCATGTCATGATTTGGAGTAAACTAAGAGTAAAATGAAGAAGAAAAAGAAAAGTGAGAGAAACAGGGCCAGTGGCTACAATACTGTAAGTGTCAAAACATGTTGAAGTGTTGAAAATTGTGTAAATCATATGGTATAGGACTGACACAACGAATTCAAACTAACATGTAACTTGAAAGACTTAACACAAACACGACCCACGTAACTGACATGGTTTCTTAAAATCGTGATGCCTTCACTGTCTTACTTGAGTACAAGCTAACATTACTGTAAGTTAGTTGTATTTTATTTTATTTAGAGTCAGCAAACAGCATCACCTTTATCAGTTTTTCCATCTATGGTGTCAAATCCAAAATTTCTTCCAAACATTATCTGTTTGCTAGTTTTCTCTATTTTGCATTAACGAAGAGAACAATGAAAATCTGCAGGTCAGATATATGATGCACGTTAGGAACACCCTCAGCTGCTGTGCAAAGCTTTGTGCTAATAGATTATGACTTTCAAATCTGAATAAAGTTCTAATTTCAAATAAAAAGTGAGAGCACTATTATGATATTGGCTTTCCAGTCTGTTAGGGGGCAAAATCACCTTCGTTAGCCAAATCAGTAGAACGTTTTGACTCATATTCCAAAATTCAGCGACAAGAAGGATGTAGATATGATCTGGTTTTGAGTGTTTATTAACATCCATATCCATTCAACTATTCAATTTCAATCCACACTGTAAATCCCACTGAGCTTCTCTCAAAAAGGGAACATTTGGAAATATCCAGCCTGTTCTTGTTCTATTTACGATCTGAGTTATGTGTTGTTATTCAGTCACAAACCTTTTTTGTTCCACTTTTGAAGTTTTTAAGTTCACTCTTTCTTCTAACTATCTAGTCACATTTTTCTTCTGCTTGCACAGGTGCAGCAACTAAGTCTCAAAATGAACACATACTGTATTTATATAGAGCAATAACCCACTAACCATACATCAAATTAATTACTGTAACAAAAGACAGAAGCATGACACTAATTAAATTCTCAGCTACATGTAATTAATTTTATTTTTTTGATATTAACTCTGATATTTAGTCAAATTTGGCTCCTACACAGTCACCAGATCTGAACCCAACTCCAGACACTCGGACTACAAAGACTGCGCTGCATTTTTATATAGCGCCTTCATCCAAAGAGCTTTACAGTTTGCCTCTCATTCCACCCACACTCACACTACCGTGCAAGGTGCTGGTCTAACCATCGGGATTCAGCCTCTTGCTTAAGGACACTTCGACATGTGGACAGAAGGATCTGGGGATCGAAACCACTAACTCTGTTTCGAGACTTGTAGAATAAATTCCAGAGAGCATCAAAGCTGTTTTGGAGACTTGTGATAGAACATCTTACCAAGACTCTTTATGTTGTTTTTTTTTTTATTTGTCACCTATCTGTATTTTGGACATTGCATTTTTTTTCACATTTTGCACACTGCTTTATGATAAATAATTCTCCCACCACGGTATCTAAGCTGAATTAAATTAAGAGTGACAGAAGAGTAAAGACAAAATGAGAAAGAAGAGAGAGAATCAGAGGGTAAGAGAGAGAGAGAGAGAGAGAGAGAGAGAGAGAGAGAGAGAGAGAGAGAAGATGGAGGACAGAAGATTTAAAGCAGAGTTGCAGGGGGAGAAGTGCAGTGGAGAAGAGAAGATGAAAGAAGTGTAGAGAGAGAGAGAGAGACAGAGAGAGAGAGAGTGTGTGAGGGAGAGAGGGGATGGAGAAGTGCAGGCGGAGGGAGGGGAGGAGGTATAATGAAGTCCTCTGGGTCTCTAGTGGAAGAAGCCACAGCGCCTGCCAGCCAACACAGCCTGGCTCTGTGCAGATGGTGGCATGCTGGGATATGCTCAGTTCACTTTCAGATCAGGAAGTGGATCTTCTTTAAATTTGAAAATGTGCAATAAGAACGTAAAAGCCGTTCAGATTCAGTTTTATGCTGATGTTTCTGTCTCTGTGTCTGTATACAGAATATCTGAACTACTGTACTCAATCAATTGTTTACTTCTTGTTTTGTTTGACCAGGTGAAATCGATGCCATTTGAACTCAGGGAGCACCGAATAACAGCCTCAAGATTCCTAAAAAAGTCTTTGTGCATTACAAGTGATCTGTAATGTAGTTCAAGCAATAATCAATCATTGACCAATAATCTAAGTGTGCAAAAAACTCCAAAATGCAAGGATTTACTGGTGCAAGCAAATGGATATTGACGTCTTATATAGCAAGCACAAAAAATATGTTCATTTATAATTTACATAAACCAATATGTTTTGTAAAATCTGTAATGCTGCTGCTTGTGTGTTTTTTATCAACATAATGAGAAATGATTTAAATTGAACATATTTGTGAATTATTAATTCTATCTGCAAACATTCACTGTCAACATATTGTATGTTCCGCACAAGGTTTGGGAAAAAATTGCAATTTTTTACATATTGAAAAAAAAAAAGGCAATAGTAGCCTAAACCTGAACACATGTAGGATGCAGGATTCAAATATTGGTTTCTGGTGTCAAAGTTGTGGGATTTTAACAAGCAAATATCCACCAAACCTCGTCTATAATTATGTATAACAATATAACACTTCATCGATTGGATAAAAAATAAAAACTCTTACATAAATCAGGAAGGAATTATGTTTTTAATATGTATCTAGCAAAGCAGGTAGAGAAGACCAAGATCAAAGAAGAATAAACATACATCCATGCTGGAAGTTACCACCTACTACTAAAAGCTACACAATTTTTACTTTACAATTTTTAATAAAATGAAGTGATGTTGAAGCCAAAAACAAAATAATTTTCACCTTGTAACCAACCTGCACGAACTGAAACTTTTTGTTTTTTTAAAGAAAGCTCTGGTCTTTAAGAGTGTTACGATTGGTGAACAGATATCAGATGACATCTGGATATCTTTTATAATTTTTTAGAATAAAATAAATTCTTAAATTCTCTGTCTTTGTTGACTTAACTGTACTTATCTTACTTATATTCCTAACTCAAGTAAATGTGTAAATTTTACCCTCCACTGTCCTGTATAAGCATCACACTGTATGATATCAAACTGTATATATTAAAAGAAAGGAAAGACAGCGAGAGGAAGACAACAAAATGAAGACAATTAATAAAGGAAAGAAGAAGAATCTCTGTTATGCAGTGATCGATATGATCTTGTGGTCAGTTGTATTAATTCCAGATTCAAATAAATTGATTTAAATCTAATGTAGATAATACATCTTTACAGCATGAAAAGCAGCAGTCAAACACACAACACAGCACAGCACTATCTCACACAAACACACAGGCAACTATCATGTGACCAGCCTGGCTCTCACACCGTTTAAGGCGTTACATGGCTTAACGTCGACTCACGTACAATGTCAGACTACCTCTGGGAAGCGGAGTCCAGGTGTGTGTTTCAATCAGCTGATGATGGATGCCTTCACTGACTCTCAGTAAATATGAAAAATGACGCTCTCTCCCCTCAAATTCAACTCATGCGATCAATTAAATTATAGCTATAAATAAAACACCTTATTTTTGTAAAATAGCGCGTGACTAATCTTTTCCTTCTTTTAACTTTTAAGTGCTTTTCTGTTTTGTCTACATTTTATCTGTTTTTTATTCTTGTAATTGTGGTGGAGTTACAATTTGAAATATACTGTATTTATAAAAGATAATTTACAATTAAAGTGACTTCCTGATTAACCGGTGTTGACCTGGGAATTCTCATGAGCAGAATCATACTTTAAGATTACCTTAAAAGACCCACAGGGAGGCAACTCAACCTCTCTCACTATCCTATCCTCCTACGCGCACAAACCAGCCGCCATCACTGAATGTGTCACTGAGTTGTGTGATGTGTGTGTGAAGTGCAACACATTACTTTTTTTTAAAATAAATTGCAACATTCCCTTATCTAACAATTTGGGGTTGTGATTTCCTACATTTCCCACAATACCTTGCAAAGGCTTGTAGTTTTTGCATTTACTTAATTGTCATGTAGGCAAAGAGAATGATAATGAAATCAGTAGTGACTGTGAAAGCCAGAGATGTTTTTAAATTAAGAAAAAATCAAGTGTTACTCTTGCTGATCTTTTCTTTTATCAACAACGTGAGAAACCATCCTATGACCTCTGACCTCTGTGTGCGTCAGCTTGTTTTGGTAATTTGATTAATTGCATAAGTGTTTGGGAATATGCAGCACTGAAGCACAAAAACCATAAGCACTTAAAGGCAGTTCCTACATTATTATCTGATTTTCAAATGCCATATTGTAGAAGGACTCTATGTTACAATGTTGTTTTAAGACCTTTATAGTATACCTCACATCATGTATGTTACCATAAGTGTTTATTCAAATTACAACAAAATAACTGACACACAGGAACTTACTGGATGGGTTCTGGGCAAAATCTCAACAAGCAGGAGCATCCTTGTGGACTGGTGGTCATCACATAAAAACAACATCCCTGGTTCGAATGCAACTGTGGATCTTTGTTGCATGTCTAAACTGATTATAAGCATCTGCCATATGTACTACGCTATACTTGAACGTGAACAGAAACTAGAAGGAAAAGTCAGGTGGGGGCACAGCTCATGTTTGCCCTGGGGCCTACTAGCGGGTTCATCGGGCCATGCTTTTAAAATTTCTGCTATCAAACTCTATTACAGCTGCTGAAAATGCCTTATTGTGGTGTCACATAGTGTACAATTGGCCGGTTATCTACTTTTAAAACCACATTTAAAAAATGAAACAATATGGAGTGCCCTGGTGGCCTGAGGGTCTAAAACAACAACCTTGACATCTTGCCTGTCCTTCTGTCAAATCTTTTAAGTTCTTTAATGTCTACCTGAGGCAAAATTGCCAAAAATATACATTATAAAACTAGAAACCACGGTACACTGGATTTAGCATTCTTTTTTCTTTAAACCAAGACTTGATGCGAGGCCAGAGAGTGCTCCAGGTTCCAACGGCAGTGGACTGACACGTCCTGACAATTACAGCCTTTTCCGCTGCTGTCCTGTAGGATGAGCCACAGGCCGTCCATATATGGTCAGTAGTAATTAGAGAGAGAAAGCGGGAGAGAGTCATTTCCTCTCCCTCTGGTTGCATGGTGCTTAAGCCTTCATAATGCTGACATCAGCGCTCTGAGTACAACTAGCCCCAGCATAAACACACACACACACACACACACACACACACACACACACACACACACACACACACACACACACACACACACACACACACACACACACACACACACACACACACTCAGGTCACTAACAGGTTCAAGCTAAATGCTGCATTCAAGATGCATCTTAATCACCACCAGCATCATCATGATTGTGATTGCTGGTGTCATGACAGCCGACATCATCATCTACATCATCTTTCATTCCATCAATGGGAGCCTTATCAGATGACCTCGGGGCCAACGGGGGATGGACACGGCAGTGAGAGTGCAGTGAAATCATCTATTCTGTCATGTACCCATCAACACCACACTGCAAAAAGCCATAAAACATGTCAAACACACACACACACACACACACACACACACACACACACACACATATATATACACACACACACCCCTTGAAAAAAACACATCATGTAATATATCAAAAACACAACAATGCAAAAAGCCATAAAACATGTTACACACACACACACCCTGAAAAAACACATCATGCAACACCTCAGGTGTTGGCTAATTCAACATCCAACCACTCCACTCCACACTAGGCCACACCTCGCACACAACACCAGCAAACACACCACACCACAACCCCAGTACCTTGGCTGGCTGGTCGGCATTGCTTATGAAAGGATATGGCCATTCGGTGATCTTTTTGGCGTACTTCCTCACCACGTTGTCTTCGCTGAAGAGGAAGAGGGAGCGGTTGACCGTTAGGCAGCTCTGCCGGACGGGTATGGGGTTGTACAGGGCCATGGTCCGGGCTCTCTGGGCCATCGACTGCTTGTACATCCGCTGCGCTCCGGGGGGCCCCCCTTGCCTGCTGCCGCCGCGACCGGGCCCCCCTTGTCCGCCGGCACCCCCGCCACCACCGCCACCACCACCTCCTCCTCCTCCATACCTGTTGGGTAGCTCGTCTCCAAAACGCGCCATTCTGCAGACACCAAACGCCAGAGGTTAGGAAGGAGCCGGGGGGGAACCTCAGAGTGACACCTCCACATGCCACCACCCCATCAGCCTCGGCTCCAAACACACATGCAGAATAGAGTTGGGTTTGGCTCTTTCTCTGGCTTATCTCTCTTGTCTCTTTCTCCTCCTATCTATCTGTGTCTCCTTCCCAGATCTTCAGCGCCGAGAAGATACCTCCATTTGTGTGTGGAGAGGGAGGAGGAGGGAGAGCAGGAGGAGGAGAGGAGGGAGGAGGGAGAGCAGAGGAGAGGGAAAGCGCACGGTGTCTCTGATCGTGTGTTTGGAATATGAATGGGAAATAGAGCGTTGTGTTTATGTAATTTCTGGCAAATCAGTTCTCTGACAGAAAGAAAAACACGACTGGTTTTATTGGCGAGTGAAGAAACTGTCAAAAAAATGTTCTATCTATCAGAGCATCAGCGTTTTTCTCTCCGTCGAAAAGCAAGGCATCCTGTTTTTATTTTTTTTTGGTTGGGAAAAACCTCTCCAAGAGTGATCCGGTTCTTGCATCTCAATAGGCAAACAGATCGATCACCCTAAATACATGCGATAAGGATGCATAGCTGTGCGTTTAAATAAATATTGCAATCACCTCCACTAAGTAGGCTACCCTAGCATGGAGACTGCGTCTTTTCCCCCCCTCTCAACAGCCTAGTGCATCTTGACAGGATCTGCAGTTGTCTTTTTTCTCCTCCCCCAGGTCCCCTTTTTTCTGCGAGATAAAAATAGAAATAGATAAGAGTGAAATCTTTAATAATTCATTTATTCTTGTGCCATATATCCGCAATGTTTGATGTGGCACGGCAGATATCCCTGCTGCCACCTCTCACTGCCACCACGCCACTCGGGTTACACGCAAACGCCAACCGAGGGGGGCTTCCCCAAAATCCGAGCCTGGTGACATTTGTTGATATTTGGTGATGGACGGTGCGGCATCCCCCCTCCTCCTCCTCCTCCTCCTCCCCCTCCTCCTCACCAAGGCGTCGGTCACTGATTTTGGGCGTGATTGCGCGCACTTGGAGACGAAAATACACCGGTCCTCAATCTATCAATTTATATCTTCCCACACTTCCCCCCGAATAAAAATGAGTTGATGAAATGAAAAGAAAAATAATGTCCACAGCAATCATCTATAATCCAAGCTTGGGAAAACAAGAATCCCGGACGAGTAGGATCCGGAGGAGCAGAAAAAGACCACTGGGGGAGGCAGCATCATCACCATCATCAATTCTTGGTCGGAAAATACGACGGCGGCGGTGCGGGTGTGTTGAAGCAGCGGCTCGCATCTTCTCCGCCACCGGGCAGAAACCGTGCACAATCCCCGCCCAGCAGCATCGCCCCGAGGCTCCCCGAACCAGAGAGAGGCGGCCAACCCCGCAGAACCACAGAAAGTCCAGCGTCTCTTCTCTTTCTCTATTGCTCTCTCTCCCTATCCCTCCCTCTCTGTTTTTTTTTCTTTCCTCCCTCGACCCCCCAGGGGGACGTGAACCAACGCGAAGTCGGTCTGGAGGCTGTATTCCCGTGGAGATCAGCCTTGGAAACGAAGAAACCCGACGAGCGGAGCGCTTCTCCGGCTCTCTTGCGTTCAGTCAGCCGTCGGGGTTGAGCCGCGCACTGAGCATCTGATCAGTCTGACGGGAACCGAGCGCCGCGCGCAGATCCGTGGCCAAGCCTTGCAGCGCACGACGCACGGCGCCTCCCCGGAGCCTCCCCCACTCCAACCCACTCCCCATAGCGCAGGACGGAGATGTATGGGCGTCAGTTGGGTATGGCAAGGTACGGCAACGCGCCTTGCCTATAGCCCAAGTGACTCTAAATCTAATTTTACAATTGTAATAAAGAATAAACACCAAGCAAAAATGGACCAAATTTGGTTGGAGGGCTAAAAGACATCAGATTTCTTGACTAGTGTTACCTGTGAGCCGATGTTTAGGACTGTTCATTTATGCTTCACTTGTTAGTCTTGGAAATACTGGCAACTACCAACGATATTAGTTGACGGGTTTTGTGAATTGAGGCCCCTTGGGGAGATGCTGCTCACGGCTTCCTCTCATGGTCGCCAAGTGTCAAAAGCACCAACAGCACAGTCCAATTCGCCCCGTTCACTGTTTACTCAAACCCACCCGGCCGAGCAGAAGGCTTTGCCATGAGCAGAGGGGGTGGAGGGAGGGGGTGGTGGTAGTGGCGTGGAGGGTATTTACAAGAAATGGTAAATGACTGTGGATGTATGGTGAATAGGTGAAAAAACTGATTCCAAAAATTTGATTTAGGGGCCACTTTTGGTCTCCAGAGTACTTCCGGGGATTCTCTCAGCAAAATGAGGGGAGGGTTATTTCAGTATGTTTTGGGTAGTGCACAAGGATGATTATTGTTAATTAAATATGTCCCAACTTTTATCCCCCATCTGACAGTATAGACTGTTATGTAATTCTGTACCAAGCCAAATCTAACAATAAAAATGCTCAAATGGGATTCCTTGGGACAACATAAGAAAATCTGCAATGTTTAGCTCGACTGCCACATGATTTTGAGCTTATACTGTGCACTTTTAAAAAGGGTTTAATGAGCCAAGGTTTTTCTCAACCCATAAACGTATGAAAACGAGATGCCAATAAACTAAGTTGGACCAACATTTCATCTGCACGGCCAGGAGGAGAGTTGTGAGAGTTTGCTTTTTAGAGGACGCACTGTTATTTTGAGGACATTTTGAAAGAGGTTTTATCTCCCTTCATTCCTCCCTTCTCCTCCAAGCCGTCTGTCAGTCTGGCTCTGGCATCTGAGTCGTCTTTGATGCAGTTCAGCAAGCTGTTTGCTTGGGCTAAACCGACCAAGCTGTCACCTCTCCAGAACAGGAAAATGAAGGTGGTGGCGGTGGAGATGGGAAGGCAGGGTGGTGTGTGGGGGAAGTGAAACCCAAAAAAAACAACACTGGCCAGAGAATCCCTTTCAAACTGAGTCTTTGAGATATTTTTATTTAAGGAAACCAAGAACAACAATTGAGTTAAAGAATGTCAAAAAGACCAACTTTGGTAACTTAAGCACTTTGACGCTGTCCTTGGTCCTGAAACAGTAACTGAAAGCTTTCCAAGGCCTTTTGGCGCTGTCCAAAGTGCTGAAACAAGAAAATAAAGCTCTGAGCACCACCTGCATGGCTTTGGAAGAGATTACCTTCGTTGTGCATCAGGGTGGGTTAGTTACCTCCGGCCATCTGTTAAATGCTGAGAGGTATCTGCAATTTCTGGTCACCATTTGTCTCTTCTACACCAGCTACTTTGGCGGGTAACCACCCATCATTTGGAGGTCTGATTCTGTTCTAAAAGTCAGTTGGTGGAGTATTCAAAGTGGTCCATACTGTGGATTTTGGGATGGATCTGAAGGCAAACTGAGCAAGACTATGTAGAGTCAACAAAAACTTAATGAAAGGGGATATCTTAGTGGTGTACAGTGTTCAGTATAACTGCAATATCATCGGTTCTCTGCCAGTGTTTCCTTCTCATCAATATGAAGCACAAATGTATGTTAGGTTTTTCAGTATACAACACAGATACTGTGGGGCGTACTTTTCATCACGCAGAAAGGACTGTATGACAGTAGCATGAATTGAACAAAAAATTTTCATACATTTGTCATAAAGGTTTGAGTAAGTAATACCCACTTGGTCAAGAAAAGTAGGGGCCTTCCACGCAACAGTATGATTCACTCAGGTGCTTGTCAATGACAAGCACATCAAAACTCAGTTCAACTTAATTCTTTTTTTTTTTTTTTTTTTTTTTTTACATCTATTTCAGTTTTTTTTTAATGTACTGGAGGAACAATGTACCTTGCTTCTGCAGTACCTGTTTCTCTTCATCTGCCATCCAAATGAAGCACACATACAATAATTAATTTGGTTGTTTAGTTGTTCACAAGAAATATGCTGTGGACACTGGAAAAACACTGATGAAGTTAATCTCGGCCATAAATTAAACAGTTCAAATCATCTACACTGAAAAATCCTATTTGTGTTGGTCTTATATGTATCTTCATATATTTTATGAGGATGGGAAGTTGAGTTGTTTTGCATTATGAGTAATTTATCTCTTATAAAACTCTTCCTGGGCTCTACTGTTACTCTGACACCATACGGTGTACATAACTGACTTGCTGTAGTGGTTTCAGAGCTATGCTATTATTTACAAGATGCCTTTTCAACGTCATAACGTGTGTGCATCACTAGATTTCCTTGTCATCTGATTCCCGTAGACTAGTGGCTGCTAACAAGCATGATAAAAGCCCGTTCCCGCTGACAGCATGGGAGAGAGAGTGAAAGTGAGTGTCGGGAAGAGGTGGGTGGTGGTGGCGAGATGGTGGGAAGGGGGTGGTGGTGGACAAGCCTGCCTGTGATTTGCGCAATCACAGCAAACCACGCGGTGGTCGGATGCCAGAGATGACAAGCTGCCCCCATCACTTATTGATAATGAGGACAGACTGAGAGGAAGGTGATGGCTGGAGACATTTCGCTCTCTTCTTCCTTTTCCTTTTTGTTTTTTGCACACTGGCATGCCTCAGTTATCACTGCTGCTGCATGCCCATGCAGCTTTCCCAGGCTCTCTCCCTGTGAGTGTGTGTGGGTGGGTGTGTGTGTGTGCTGCTGAGGGAGTCGTGCTGAGGCCCTGATGCGCAGCATTGTCATTCAGGGAGCGTTCACACAGGCAACCCCCGCAGGAAGCCCTGGCACCTCCCCCTTGAAATGACGACCCCCCCCATACCCCTTCCTCTCCTCCCTGCTCCCCCCTCCCTTTCTGCTCTCTGATCTCACTCAGCAGGCCAAAGCTACAGAGCTGTCTGAGAGGTAGAGAATGAGAGAAGAAAGAGAGACAACACAGCAGGATTAGGGCCAATTCACATTCAACTTTAAAAAATGAAAATAGGCATTATGATTCACTTCGGGCTCACAATGTCAATTCTAAGACTTTCATTCCAAAATAAGATTTATTTTTGAGTGAAAAATGGTGCCAACTTCTCCATGCGAAGTACTTAAAAACATAATTGTGCTTTATAAAGGATAAGAAAAAACTTAAAGTGGCAATAAACGTGATTTTCATCTTATTGAATTAAACTTGAAGCTGAAGTGGTCCCTTAAATGCAGCACGGGATTTTCTTCTAACCAATGAGGAATCAGGTAGTTTTAGATCCACAGAACGATCCTCCATCGTTTTCTGAAGTGAATCTGATTGCGAGGCTGCCATGCAGTGCCAACAGCTTGTTCTCTTCACTGACTGTAGCAGCTGCAGTTTGTTATATTACTTTTCTTTTACTCTAATGGCTGTGACTTACAGTAAAATAGCTAAAATTTAAAACTCTTAACAAAACATAAAATTAGCGATCTAAAAAAATACACCCCAAAAATGTAAGATTGATGAACCAAAACACTAATCGGAAAGCTGCATTGAGTTGCAGACTGTTGATTCTCAGTGTAATCAGCAGTACTAACAACAGTGTCATGTTAAAATGAGTCATTTGTTTCAGTTTTCATGTAAAAATATTGCTTATGGAGCTGATAGTGGGTATAAAGAGTGCAGATAAAGTCCATCATAGGGAACTCTGATCTTACACAGCAAGTAGTTTATTCAGCCTGTGAAAACGATTGTCTTTTGTTGCTCTGAGAATAACTCTGATAATGTCATGAGGGTTATCTCAGCTTAAAAAAAGCCTGTTGTACAAACTTGACATTGAGTGGAATAATGGAATGTATGGGATCCTGTGTTTTTGGAGCTTGACACATACTAGTGACTAAACGTTGGGACATCAGGGCTATCAGGAATATCATTTAAATCTGTCTTGCAAGTCCCCTCATTCAATGGAAGTGTGAAATTGCTTGAACAGTATCCTGTTCCCACTGAGCCGTGTCATGATGCCAGCAGACTCAAATCTTGATCTGCTTTATTTCCCTAGAATAATCCAACCCAGTCTCACATCAAAATGTGTAATGGCTACGTTGGTCCACAGTGCAATAGCGTCTCTAAAATTGTGAGATGCTTGGGGGTTTTTTGTTTGTTTGTTTTTTTAGGCCTATCCTTTTGTATTGGCCTGCATCTATGTCATGTGACTGTCAAGTTTCTTTCTGCGAAAAAAAAGGCTGAGATTCCTTTTATTCTCAATGAAAAATGCAATATTTTAAGATAGTTTTCGGCATTAAAATGGACTGAAGCCTACCCATGGCAGACAACCCAAAACAGGAGTCGAACGTGCCAAGTCCACTCAAAACACAATGCTCTTCCCTGACCCTAACCTGCCTTAGCACTAAATTGCATCAAATCTTGTACCGTGGCCATATAAACAGGATAAAAACGGGGTTTTCAAACTGGACTTTACATTTCACATCCCTCATTTAATCCCTGCATTTGTCACTTTCATATATTTTATCACACACTGTAAACATGATTTGTTAGAATCAAACTTTTATAGAAAGCATAGTTAGAAATGAAAGCGTTTATTTTTCATATTTCAGCTAAGGTATGTTTATACTAAGCTTGACATTATTTTAAGTTACCCACAGCACCATCTGGTGGTGAAAGCATCAGCTTCCACAGGGACTCTCTCATTAGGGCTGAAAACAGATCTTGCATTTCATCATGAAAATAAGGTTACGTAAAAGTAGGCCAAGTCAAACAATATGACCTGAAAGGATTTTTGTCACTATTTCCACAAAAACAAAAAAGTAATTGAATAAATAATAAAATAAAATAAAATAAAATATGTAGCCTATTGAACTTTCTACGTGTTCTATGGAGCTTTGCCTGGGCAATCATGTCCATGAAATGTGAAATTTAAAACTTTGTCATAGGACTAAACCAAATACATCATTGGAAAGGTCTCAACATGGAGAGTAACATACTGTCAGTCTGAAGATGACACATGGCTCCTATTGACCTCTGAACCTTGAACCTGGTACATGTTTGAAAGCTTATCATTCAGCAACAGGAGGGGCTACAGACATAGGACCAGGTGTTATAGATAGCTTTTGACCTCAGCTGTCATGTGGGTATGGTCACTGTTGATCACCAACTGGGCGAGCTGTCAACTATGGAAAAAAGTAATTTTCACCCATTTAACGATTAGAATCTGATAAAACCAATGTGTTTCCCGCTCTCTAAACCGCCCTGAGCTACCTGCAGTTTGACACGGCCAACTTCTAATTATTGAGAATATATCAATGTATTTAAAAACTAAAATTCCCATTAGAGACACGCCATAGAAGTTGTTATGAAGTGTACAAATCAGCCGGCGCACTTGTAGTTCTTCCGGTTTCCAGAGTTGGGCTGTAATTATGGTTATAAAAATTGTATCTTTATCAAATATATCTACTGCAGCCAAAACGTACATTATACTGCATCTAGATGATCAGGGTGAAAAAAATCAAGAGGATGTCAGTTCATCTGGGATAGTTTAGCTGGTATTGTAGAAATGAGTTTTCGAGTTGTGTTCACTGTCGGCAGGAGTTATGCAAACCTTCAAAGGATCTTTTTTTTTTGATTATGGCCTGCGCATGCTGTTTAGCCCCAACTGCATTAAAATAATTTAGTTTTGTTGAAAAAGTCTAGGGGGACTGTGTACATAAAAGCGCTTGGAGATAGCCTAAGTCAGCTACAAGTCCCAAACTGCATTGCCTCAAGAAATCAGCCAATCACAAAGCTTCAAATTGTTGTACTGTATAATCAAATCCCCTATCCCCTAGCTTCAAAGATCTCCCATTCCTTAACATCAACAGCGCAGAGGTTCCTGAGCAAAGCACCTAGCCCCTACTGCCACGAATACAGTCTTTCAGATCTCGGTAGAATATTGTGGTTTTGCCTGAAAGGTTCCAGGTATGAATGTATACCTGTGGGAACATAAGGCAGGCTGGTGATAAAAAAGCGTCAGCAAAACCCTGCCCTGGATACAGAATGGTTTGAAAAATGAAGAAGCATTTCTGAAAAAAAAGGAAATCAAAAAGTGGCACTACTAAACCCAACCGGGGTCACTGACACTACATCAGCATGAAGAGGCGCATCCAAAGGCAAAATACAACTTTTTGTACAATTATGACAAGTGGGACCTAAAGGGCTAAAAACATTTTGATTCGCTACAACACCACCAACTATTGCTGTTATTGCTACTGTTACTTGTTCTCTTCTTGTTCTCGTCACTGCACATCTGCTGTACGTGACTGAACATGTGCCACATCTGCCATGTCAGATCGCTGGTTCTTTGTCTCCCAATGAGAAAATGTTTAACAAAGTTTCATGTGAACTAAGATTAATTAGAAATAAATAGAGATAGACATTTTGTCTATGAGAACACACAATAAATAAGATTTTGTTTAAAGTTGACTGCCAGCCGAACACACACACACACACACACACACACACACACACACACACAAAATGATCGCAAGGCTTCATTGATACCCCCTTTCCACCAACATGAACCTAGTTCTGGGCTGGTGCTGGTTCACAGTTGGTTCAACTTGTGAACCTTCTAAGTACTGGTTGGCTTTTCCACGGGCTGGAACTGGCTAGAGATCCACGTCATTACGTCACTGTATACATCTGTATGCGTCTGTGCTTTACCAGCAATGCTAGCGCCAACTTCAAGCACAACAATCAAAATGGTGGACTACGTTGTATGCAAGTGTTGCTGCTGGCTTTGTGAGCCTACATGGGCATCCACGACTGGTCCAACGCATTTGAAGAAAAGTAATTACCAAAGACGTTGTGATTCTTATTAAAACTGAACGTAAAATCTTAATGTTAGCCTTTGTTGTAAGCTAGCTCGCTAGGTCAATATAGCTAGCTACCTAGCATCGACTATACTGGTATCATTCACATTGCAGTTGAACAAAGCTAATAAATGAATGATACACCAATTTCTATCTTTACAGGTAGTCTTGCAGCTGATGGCAAGGTGGAAGTCACCTGTTGTCTGGGCCCACCCACGATCTCACCACTGGTGGGACACAATTGTTCCAGATTTCAGCTCTCTAAAATTTGTGCAGAATTTCTGTGTGTCCCAGGAGTCATTCAAGTACATCTGTGGTTGGGTCGGGCATGGAGAGAAAGAACACCAATTACCGTTTGCGTGTCCCAATCTGAAAGTGGGTGGCAATTGCCATCTAGAGGTGGCCACTGGCAGTGAATACAGGACCACTAGCCATCTTTTTGGGGTAGGTCTCAGCACTGTTCAGGATTTCTGCAATACAGTCATCATGGTGCTGCTTCCTGCCCACATTACGTGTCCTGATGCTGACAAGTTGGTAGAACTGGCCAATTTCTTCCATAATTGTTGGAGAGTACCACAGTGTGTTGGTGCAATAGATGGAAGCCACATTCCAATAATAGCACCAGAGGAGTATCTTCGAGACAATTACTGTACAACTGGCATTGTTGGATGGCATTCAATTGTTCTGCAGAAAAGACTTTTGTGGATGGCAAAGGTCTTTTCTGGGATGTGTGTGTTGGCTGTCCAGGGAGCGTACACAACACAAGAGTACTATGACAGCCACATTTGTGGCAAATCCTAAGTGACCAGGAATTACTAAGCCAAAACAAAGTGACCATCTCTGGCTGTGATGTTGGACATTACCTGATCAGTGACCTGGCCTACCCCATGCAGACTTTGCTCATATAGCCCTTTTCGGACACTGGCAGATTGACCCCTGAACAACACACCTACAATTACAAGCTGAGCAGTGTATGATCGGTTGTGGAGATGTCTTTTGGGAGATTAAAAGGAAGATGGAGGTGTCTCCTAAAAAGCGACACCTGCAAGCTGGAGCTGAGCAAGAAAATGGCACTGACCTGCTGTGTGCTTCATAACATTTATGAGGAACATGGCGACAATTTCACTGATGAGCACCCAGCCTCAGCCTCCTGTTCAGGCATTACCCGAGCATAGTAATCCAGAAGGGGCTGACATTAGAGCTGCATTAATGGAGTACTTTAAGAGAGGGGATGCGATTTTTTTTTTCTTACAGAACCACTACCACAGTTTTGTAACCCTACCTGTTCTGTTTTCTTATATGCGTCGGGGCATTTATTCGTGGCCCTGGTACTCTGACTGTTTTTCCTTTCATGTCCTTGGTACTCTGGCCGATTTTTCCAGTGCCCCTGGTACTCCCTCAGTTTTTCTCAAGCCCCTGGTACTGTATAAAATGCTCAATATGATTGTATATATTCAGTATACTATCAGAAATATTTTTTTATGCTTAGCTGCTTCCAAAGACACTCTCTTATTCAAACTCATTTGTGTGGTATAATGAGCAATAATAAAATCTATTGAGTGATAGGAAGGTTTTAAATGAACTATTTTACATTATTTTATTTCAACTTTGCGACATTTAGAATATAATTTTGAGGATTAGCATGTTTTAAGATGTGAGATATTGGTAATATGCAGCATTAACAACCTTAGTATTAACGTTACAATTAAATCACTACCTGTACATTGTATTTTTATTCAGATGCCCCATTTTTTTCTCCCAACCTCTATCTTGTGTGTGATTACGAGAGTGCTAGAACTTAAAAGCATGGGTCAAGAGTTAATTTGTAAGGCAGTTCAGACATACCAGCTACCTCAAAGACCTTTGTAAAATAGGTTTTATTATCTTTTTCTTTGTGCACATATTCTCTTTGAATACAGACTCTCAGGTACATGGTTCAAGTTTCAAGTAAATCGGCTGAGTCAAAAACATCATTTTAAATGTAGAAAATGACTGAACATCCTCATTATCGATTTCTGCCTTTAGCAACCTCTGTGGAAGGTTCGGCTTCCATCAGTATAGAATTACTTTTGCTATCAAGTACAATGAGGCATTATTAGACACAGCTCCCTCCATGTCTTCCATTTCTTCAAGTTATTCAACCGTTGTTTACAAATGTTGCTTACTTGCAACATATCATAATATATGTATTGTTTCTGTTGATGAAGCATACTGAAGCAGGCATGTCTGTTTAAGAAACTGGTTTATTTTGAAAAGAAAATAACAAAAAAATGTAAAAGTGTTGAGTCCAGATCACTAAACATGTGCAATCTCAAAAAACTTTTCAATAAACTTTAAACATTTTAGTGTTGTTGATGTGCAGTCACTTGTGGGATTGAGCCTCCTTCATCGTCACCATGCATCCCATGAGCCCAAGCAAAGCACTTGTGCACTTGCTTCTATTTTCTGCAGCAAGGAGTCATTCATGTCCTTGCTGTGCTGCAAGAACCTTTCATCTGTGCTCTCCAGAATTGAATGTTCAGCTACCTGCCACAGTCTTAGGTGAAGAAAAATAAAAACATTATATCAGAGCCTGATGGTAATATAAATATATCTCAATGTTTGCGTAGCATCTGGTGTGACAGACTACTATATACTCAACACAACAAGTCCTATCCTGTCTGGCCTGTTGAGTTGAAGATGAGAAGCTTTGAGCTCCTGAGCTGCAAGACGGTGGTGGTGATGGTAGCTCTGTGTTGGCATCAACGTTGACGATGGCAGACAACTCTATAAACAACAAAAACAACAAGAGAACAGTGCAGTGAAGCCAAATGTTAAGTGACGTTGGTAAGTGAGCCAATGGCAATGTTAGAAAGAAACATGCTAACGTTAGTTATTGTTACCAAGGTTATGCTAGCTGGCTAGCTAGCTAGCTGTCGGTCAGCTAATATTACCCAAGCAAGCATTGCTACTAATTTCTAACACTGATGTTATGACCGTAACAAATTAGTGAAAAATTAGTGGCTCGCTAAACAGCTAAGAAATGCATTGCTGGCTAGCAACAAGGCAAAACATTTGAAAAATAAAACTTACCAGGATCAGTGGAACTTTGCAGCAGCGTACACTATCGCCTCAAGCATAGCTGTTGCCGAGTTCAAGGCTCCGATGAGTTGGCATAGCTACTGGTCTGTCATCAAGGACAGAGTCGAGTACATCGAAATGGGGGTTTCTCCGACCATTGCTGCTTCACCCGAGGTCCTTCTTTTTGTCCCTGTCCTCCTTTTTCAGTTTTTTGAGTTTGTTGTGTATTTTTTCAACGTTTCTGTTGTACCCTGCTGTAGCCATCTTGTGCTGTATTGTTCGAACACCGGTTTTGTTCTTAAAGCTCCCTTGAGTTTATTTTGAATTTCTGTTGAGGACCACAATGCAAGAAGACAGTTTGTCTCCTCCACAGACCACTGCTGCTTCGATTTCACATCATACTTCAGCTCTGTTTTTTTTTTAAAATGGTGGTCTAATTGGTCTTGTTGGTCACAATAATCCTGCCCCCAGCCCCTGACGTAAGCAGTTCTTTGTTCTAGACTAGAAAAGTTTGGTGCCGTCTGGAACCAGTTTTCCTGGCCAAGAGCTGGTTTGGCTGACAAAGAACTGGTTCGAGATTAGGCACTGGCTTCACACTGGCCCTCAAACTGCCTTGGTGGAAAAAGGGATATCATAATGCTGACTAGCTGTGTTTTACTGGACTCATGTGTTGGAAGAGAACGAGAAGCTTTTATGTAACATTTGGTCACATGGTGCTTCTTTGAAATTAAGAGCCTGTGTGTGTGTGTGTGTGTGTGTGTGTGTGTGTTTGCAGAGTACAGTATATTCAGGAAACTCAGCTCTAAATGCTCATGATCATTATGTAAAGTGTGTGTGTGTGTGTCTGAGAGAAAGAATGGTGATGGTGGGGGTTATGCAGACAGGCAGAGAGATATAGCAAGCTGATGTAGCGTCCAAGCTAATTAGAGGATTGCTCTTTTTTTGGCTCGTTCTCACGCCGACTCAACCTGTATTAATTGATTGGCTGGTTAATGGAAGTGGAGAAGAGGAACGCAGGCGGGAGGAAGAAGAGGAGGAGGAGGAGGAGGAGGAAGAGGAGTGTGCTGGTCTCAGCTAATGGGCCTGGCTCTGGTGTGTGGAGTAAGCATTCTAGTCAAAGAATCAGCACTATAGGATGGATAGAAAGAAAGAAAGGAAGAAAGAAACAAAGAGAGGGAGGGAGAGGAGAGAGAATGGCAGAGCAAAAATGAAGACTGAGATCAGAGACAGAGAAGCTGACTGTGAAAGAGAGAGAGACTTTATATATTTTTTAATGAATTGCATCAAGACACCAGAGAGGGTAAAACTAAAATTGCTTTGAATACACACAGACATCCACCTGCACACACACAGACAGACACACACGCCAGTGACAATACTGATGCAGCTACAGCGATTATAATGGTCCATTCTTAAACTCCTTATACAATTTTAGCTCCTGAAGAAATTGTGGATGTCAGTGGTAACAGTTTTCACAGATTCTGCAGCAGTGTTTACGATGCTGATGCTGCTTGTGGTAAAATCAGAGAACAAATGTAACTGTGAGTATCACTAACAGACAGATCAAGACGTCAAAGAGCACAGAGAGCATTCATTTTAACTGTTGGCTTTCTCAGGGCTGTAGCTACCTTTAAAGAATAACTCGACAACAGGCTGAAAAACAGTTTTCACTGACATCTCTTGTTGAAAGTTTCAAGCCTGTTTCACATTGGTGTGATCGGGTGTGGTCAGAAGTGTGTTGTTGCACCTGTAACCACACCCAACAGTGATGTCACAGACACCTAAAGTAGTCTTGTTCATCACAGCGGCAAGTTTGTTGGGGTGCTTAGTTACTCTTTAAGGACACATCATGTCCTCTGTATGTTTTTCTGGGAATTTTGGAAGTTTTTTAACAACCTGGAGGAAATTTATGCACTGTTTTAGAGGCTGATTTCAATATTTTTAGTCAGTATTTTTCAAATTAGACTATAAAATTGACCTGTGGTAGTCAGATGTTTGGGAGGATGAACATTAGATGATTGTCAGGGTTTAATTTAAGGGTTTGCATGGGATGGGGGCTTGGATTCATGACATCAGTATTTCTAAAATCCTGACTATGGCCCTGATATGGCTAAACAGGATTAGCCAGCTAACCCCAAAGTAAAACTCCTCAAGTAAAAGTTGGCATTTACTCTGTTTGTGTTAGAATACAGAGGATAAGGAGCTCATTGGATTGATGTTATTCAATAATTTTTTCCATGTTCTGCCTAACAAAGGATGTGAAAAGAGTTTGAACATATTTGACAAGAAAAGGTATATTTTCAGAGGAAAATTCATTGAACATGACTAAAAAAAGATGCAGAAAAATGTTCTATGTATGATGGTGTCCTGCTATAATAGAAGGCCAGTTAGTGTATGTTGTCTAACTATGTTCACAAAACATTCTTCCACATCTTAAGTCTTTGTGCCTCTATTTAATGTCATGACTGTATGCAGTGAGTTGCAACCTTCTAACGAATAAGGTGAAACCTTTAAACTTCCAGAAGAGCTTCTATCATAGTTTAGGTCAGTTACAGTTTAGGTGTCAATTTCTGGTGTACATGTTGATGTAATGACCATTTTTCACCAAAATATTGCAATTCCTTATATAAGGTAATAACCACAATCAGACAAACAGAGAAACTATGCAAACAGACAGACAATTTATTCTTCCCTAAAATCACCAGTAAATAAAATATAAAACCCTTCACAGACCAATCCAAGTTCTCAAACCTTTTGGGAGAAAACCCAGAATGCTCATTTCAGTGCAGCACAATATGTGGCAACCTGCCAGAATCTGAGGGACGGCCAACGGAAAGGCAAGTCAAGCACGTCAAGCCCATATGTTCCAGGATGTCTAATACCCACCGAGGGGCTGTAATAGCCATCCAGTTGGATAAATGTTAAATTTACAGGAGAATCAACCCAAATAAGACTGGTAAATATGCTTTGTTTGGTTAACCCTTTCACAGTGGGTATGGTTTAATTCTAGAGAGGCCATTTCAAAAGACTGATTTTTGGTTTATGTTAAAAATGACTCTGCAACAGAACTGAAGCCATTACAAGAGGTCTGCTGGAGAATCAGCTAATAAGGGAAATGACAACCATGCTGTAAAACAGAGCTACCTGGGTGCAGAAACATTTAGTCTGAAAAGTTGCTGTATTTAAAGAACAGCAGTTAACAATCTTGTTTTTGCTGACCTCTACTGGTTTAACTCCTCACCTTGCTGCAGTGATGTACAAGTGTACTCCAGGACCTTGTGACATCACTGTTGGGTGTGGTTACAGATGCACACCCATCTGTGATGTCACAGTGTACTGACACACCCAGGAGTACAGCTCTATATTACTGCAAAAGCAACTGTCAGAGAACTTGAAACTTACAACCAGAGGATTAGAATTATAGCATAGTATTCAAGTAAAATACTAATTTAAAGTATCTTAAAACCATTCTTATGTACACTACTTCATGTAACTTGTTATGTTCTACTACTGATGTCCCATTTACAGCAGGTACTTGTCTCCACAGTTATTCTAAGTAACTGTGTAGATGTTGTTAGGCTGTCTTTGCACATAATCAAACCTTCTTTCTAAAACATCCTCTCATGATGCCTTTTTTTTACACCCCTATAGTTTGTGGTAAGTCTTCCTAAAATTCCTCGTACTATTATTACTGTTACAACGGTTACTTTAGATAATGTGTAACTGGAGGAAACATCGTGATTAGTCATTTTAAAGAGGCTGTAGAGTGGCAACTGCTGCTGCACACCATGAGTGAGTAAATTATTACTCCCAATATGCTGACTGCTTAAAGAGTGCAGTCAGGACGATGCTGAGATCCAGTCTTACTTCCCCTAATGCATCTTTTTCTTGTTTAAAATCAGCTCTATCGCTGGGCGAGATGGAGGAAGAGGAGAGGAGAGGAGAGGAGAGAAAAGGAAAAAGGAAGAAGCAAAATATGAATGATCCACTCTGACATAGATATTCTGTAACAGAAAAGGTGATGCAGTAGGACAGGAGAGAGAAGGAAGGAAGGAGCAGGATGAAAAGGTAGATAGATAGAAGTTAGATAACCAAAGTGGGTCAGCTCAACATCCAGTTTGAATTAAGCAGCTTGTTAACACAGACTGATCGGACATGATGATACAGTCAAGCCTGGGAGATGGACACAGAGACAGAGTTTCTATTTCTCCTGTACAGTAGTTTAATAAAGCGCGGCCAAACGATATTTATCTTTAAATCATAGACAATGTAGGAAATAGATCATGCAGCCTTGTTATTGTGAGAAGAAACATCACACTAGGCACCAAAGCCTCATATATACAGAAACGAATGACATCAAAATGCATTGTGTTTCTGTTTACATGAGGTTGTCTTGAAGTTCAAATGCTTCTTCTCATACTCTAGTTAGTCATATATGCAATTAGCTATTTCTGTGCCACTAAGTAACTTTGTGCTATGAATATGTTCAACCAATTAAATTATTAAGAGAATATTCCTGGCCACAGATGCAACGTTCCACCTGCAAAAAAAGTAGGACAAAGCAATGATGATCCCAGTTTTGTGCAATTTTTCTTTTCTTGACATAAAAGTGTACCCACGGCTCTGTGCGAGTTCCACTTTGCCCAGAACAAAAGTGTCATCTGTGCACATTTATGAAGCTGGGTCTGTTGAGCTCTGGCCCTCTATCTGGAGTTTTCTTGAACTGAATAAATAAAAATCTCAACACATAATGGTGTTAAATTAAACTATTTTCAACTTTTTAAACTTGTTTTTAGTCCTACATCTACAGCAGGCAGCTAACTCTAAACTTTATGCTATTATTGGTAAGAAGCATTGATTCCCCACTTGTCACATTTACAGAACAACGGTTTTCCAACAAACACCACTTCTCTGGAAGAGAATACATACTATAGGTGTGCACACAATTAAATGATATGGTTGGTGAGTTTCTATATTTTTCTAACTGTCAACAAATCTATAATTAAACCAATAATGAGTTTATCTACTTACAGGTATTGTCTGTGTATGGGAAGCCTTATATATCTTCTTCCTCTGTGCTGTAGACCTCTGTTGTTGCCGTTTCTCAACAAACTAACATACCCAAACCCATTGGGACCAAGGAACATGTCACTCACTGTGTGACTCACTGACAAGTTTTTAATAGTTTTTGGACAACAATGGAGTTTTACAGCATAGAAGAATAAGATATATCAGGCTTTGGTCACACACGCACACAATACTTGTAAGTATGATGAGTTTATTGTTGGTTTGGCTCTGCACATGAGATTTGTTGACAATAAGAAAAATATAGAAAATCAGCAGCCTAATCCTTCAAGTGCTGCTGCAGACACTGCCAGCGAAATCTGGAAGACAATAAAGCTAAAAACAAATAAAATATTTCTCCCTGCCAAAGAGCACACATGTACTGGAGTTGTACTCTGAGTCTGGAGTTGTAGTGAAGAGGAGAGAAGAGAGTGACAGAAAGTTAAGATGGACAAAAAGGGAGTTTAAAAGCAGAGCAGGGGAAGTAGAGAGAAGGGCAAGAAGTAAAGTCAAGAGGACAACGAAGAATCAAAAGAAGAGAGCAAAGGAGTAAAGGAAAGGCTGAAAGGATAAGACAGAGAGAGGAGAAATAAGAAAACTAGAGGTGAGGAGGAAAACAACCAAAAGAGGATAAAAACAAAAGGTGAGGAGCTAAAAATGAGATGAAAAGCCGTTGAGAGGATGCACGGCGGTAGGATGAGAGATGTAGAGGAGGCAGGAAATAAGGTCAGATAGGAAGTGAGAGAAGAGAGATAGCGAAATGACAAAAAGGAGACGAGGAGAGGAGCGAGCGAGCGATTGAAAGGGAGAGATAAGGAGGTGGAAGAAGGTGAAAAAGAGGAGAACAGGGACAGGGAGGGAGATAGGGAGAAGGCGAGGAAGGAGGAGGATGAGGAGAGATATGAGTGAGGGAGGGAAGCAGGGGGAAAGTAACAGCCTGTTTTCTCTGTTTCCTCACTAAACACACACCTCCTTAGTGTATACGAATGTGTTTGTCTATGTGCTTACTGTGCTGTGTGAATGTTTGTGTTTATCTTCTGCTACGGTTTTCATATCGGAGGTGAGTTGTGAACTTATGATTGTGCATGTGTGTTATTTTTTAGACTTTGCATATTGTGTGTATCTGTATTTTGTGTGTATTTATGTTCCATATAATAAAGTGTCTGTGTCTGTGTTATGTGTGTCGGCTGTCTGCATCTTTGCAATGCCACATGTCCATTGCACCTTATCTACATATTATGTGTGTGAGTGTGTGTGTTCTTGTTCTATCTTTATGAGGACCAATGGAGACATTCAGAGAGAGTACATTTTGGAAAATTAAGGACATTTTGACAGTCCAGTCCTTCATTTCTTTAATGGGCTGTTTGAGGGTTGCGACTTTTTAGGGTTAAAGGGAAATTTCAAAAAAAATTAGTTAATAGCAGAAATATGGGACAAAACAAAATCTGACGGGGCGAGAAAAACAAGCAGTTAGACAATCAGACAGGTTGTAAACAAGTCAACAGTTTGGCCAGATTATCTATACCACTTTTTGTGGAAGGTGATCCTACCCGAAATGTCACAAATAATCACCTGTTGCACAGGAAAACTATGCACACACACTAAGTACAACTGTTAACTGGGATTGAAATTTAGAACAGATAGTTCAGGTAATGATTTTACACTTCGCCTTGTTTTCTCCTCTGAATACATTAATAATTTGAGGGTTTGTTTACAACCTGTTTCATTGCTTGAGACCGTCCTCCCAAGATAAACAACAAAGTAAAGGTGGACTGATGGTTCTCTGGGCTGCACATTGGTGAACATTTGTGTGGCCGTTGCTTTTATACTCGTATGTAGCACATTTATGTTTGTTTTCGTCTCTGTTACTGACCAGCCTCCCAACAGCAATTGAAACCAGCAATCAACTTGCCTGACGCTCAGGTCTGCACTACATGTTGTTGAGATGTGGAAGGTGTGCACATTGGCTCCTCTGCAAACCTCTGCAACCTACTGTTACCCATAGCACCAGAACATATGGTTACGTGTATCTTCGGAGAAGCATAATTCCAGCTTCAACTGCTTCAGCAAGCTCCCCAAAACGACATACAGTAAGTTCAAGTGCGGCGCCGTCTAGCAGCCGCAGTAATGACAAGAGCACAGGAGGAAATCAGGTAACAGCGACAAAATGCAAGTCGGAAGGAGGTTGTTTCCTGTTTCCATTACAATGAAGGTCCCCTAACCTTAACAAAGTAGTAATTTTAACCTGAAATATGATCATTCCCTAAACCTTGGAGACCACAATTCTTTTACCTTTTCTAACCTCAAATTGTGTCACATTTCCAACTGCAAGTCAGGACAGTTTTTTAAAAACCACAACTACTACCATCCTCTAACTTCTACACTGTGGTTATTATTGTAGCCATGACGACGCAAGTCACCTAACTTTAAGGTAGTAGTAACTTTAACCCACACCATATGTTTGAAGTGTTGCGGTAGACATGTTCTGATGATGTTTATGGGCATTATATCAATGAGGGTCCTCATAAGTATAAGTAAAAGTGTCTGTGTGTATCTGTGTGTGTGTGTGTGTGTGTGTGTGTGTGTGTGTGTGTGCGTACAGTAAGTAGACCAGGACACAGAGGTAAACCAGGCAGTGATGAAGTGACTGGATAAATCTGCTCTCCTCATCTCTCATCGGTCCCCTTTTTCCTTCTGTTGCACTCGTCTACCTTTCCTCCCTCCTTTCTTTCGTTCTTCGTCTCCCCTCTCACTCCTGCTCTCCATGCTCCTTTCCTCATCTTTTCTCTTGCATTTTTCCTTCTTGTCATCTCCTTCCCCATTCCTCATCTTTCCATTCTTCCCTCTCGTTCTCCCTCCATCTTTCTTCATCTTTTCCTGTACTCTTTGCTTCCCCGATTCACACTTCCACTCCTGGTCTTACATCTTTCCCTTCTTTCCTCCTTTGCTTCCTCCTTCTTTCTACCTCCTCTCTACTCATTCAACTTTTTTTCTCTAAAAGCCTCACTCTGTCTCCTTGCTCTCTTTTTCTGCTTCATTTTCTTCCTATATTTGATCTTTTTCTGTCATCATCTCACTTTCTTCATCTCCATTTTTCTGTACATTTTTCTGCATGTTTAATGCTCTTCCATCCCTCTCTCTCCTTCTTTACTCTCTTTTCTGACGTGACTATAAATCTGCTTTAACACATTTCAAATCAATAACGGCTAAACTGAGTCACACTGTTCTTCTTCCTGTGTCCTCTTTGTGAGTGAGAGAGAGTGAGAGAGAGCTGAACCTAGGTAGTTATGTTTAGGTATATGAACAGACTAGCCTTGATAAATAAATAGCAACTAAGGTTAAAAACCGAAACTGCCATTCATAGTTGCTTACATTACGAGGCAGCAAATGAGGGTACCATGGTCTTTCATGAGAAAACACAAGAAATGTTGCATAGTAGTACAGCTTCCTCCCACAGCTCCACAGTTATCCAAACTATAGATCTCATCTTCTACACATTTCAGTGTTTCTCTGTATACAGATGTGAATAATGAACTATGTATTTCATAGCATGCATCCCAAGTTAATGGTATCAACATATTAACACATTTCTGACCTGCTTTAAGTAGCTCTGCTTCTTCGACAGAAAGTTTTTGGTTGTTTACTTTGGCTTTGTTGTAAGTAAAAAAAAGATTAGCTGTCATTTCCCTGCAAGTGTGTGTGCAGCCTAGGAAGTAATTGTTGTAATAGCATCTACTACTACTGCATATTCACACATGTGGTTTGTATTCCCCTTGTAACTTCAATCAGTTCTGGTAAAAAAAGTGTAATTTTCACACTTTTCTTTTATTTTCTATGTAAACAGCTGTGCAAACTAGTCAAAAAGTACAAAATGACAAAATTGGTTGTCAGTTCCAAAACAATCCATGTGGATGTTTCAAAACCTACAGGCCTTTTTCATAGAGAAAATTTTGACATATATTAGGAAAAGCACAGCTGTTACTAATATTATTGACAAGCTTAAAAGAGTACTGAACAGATTTAATAATGCACTCCTATAACATTGTCAGATTCACACAAGTTTCAATTCCACACACATTCTTCTTCCTTGTCAAAATTTGATGCCTACATTACCCACAATGCCTGCAGTCGCTAGCCTCCAGCAGAGATGAGGAGCGGGCTACAGAGGTCTGGTAAGCTCACTTCTATCACACCCGATCACACACAGATTTTTTTTCCTTTTTCAGCCCCAACCGACACTGACACAAGTGGCATCACTTGAGATATTTTTTTTAATCAGAGCATCTCCCTCTGGAGCCGCAAAAGGCTTTATATTACTTTTTCCACATATGCAGTAGTACTACCTGTAAACAGACTTTAATGTGTAAAATTGGTGGAGCCCCCCTTTAAGATCTGTGAGGTTTATGTTGTGTACATGTCATACGTAATTACTACTGTAAAACACTGATTACCTGGTAACTTAATGGATATGATATTATGTTGTCAATGCACAGTATTTTAAACCTCGGCCAACAAAAACTCAGAGTAATGGTAAAAAGAAGCCAACATTGACTAGTGTCTGCTGTCAAAGTAACAGGCTTTCGATACCCAACTGTCTTCCTAATAGACTTTGTACTGGTATAACATCATGAGAGAGGACAGTCATTATCCTCATGACCATAAGAGTCTGTTTGATTGAAAAACATAAGCATAGATTGGGGAACAACACCTACAATCAGGTCAAATAATGGCAGCCAAGAGTGCCGATAAGAAATAACAGGTTGCATTTTAAAGTTCTACAGGCTTTGTTCTAGAAACCATGTAGTGGGACACCAGTGGACTGAATGTGGTCGAAGATGGTGATGTTCAATGTTTGGGAGACAGTTTGGATTTTGCTCATACTGTAAGTTTTTGGTTTTGTAACATTAATTTAACTTGAGCAGATAAGTTAAATCTACAGTGTCTCAGCGCCAGAATGGGATGCTTTTCTATTGCTGCTGCAGCCATAATTTATCTAAACTACAAGATAGGTGGATTTTTATATAAAAATCTAGCTGAGTGCAGCTTCAATGTGTTTAAAAGCCATTTGAAGTTATAAACTCATTTACTTAGTCAATATATCACACAAGTATAATGCCTATGTGTGTGTGTGCGTCATAAATGTCCCTGGTGTAAAGGTTTCATTGAGAAAAAGCTGAGGCATGAAGGGTAAGGCGGTGCCCTCACTAAATGTGAGTGGATGGCAGCCAGCCAATCACAAAGAGGGGGCGACCCTAAGTGACAGCTAGAGAGAGTAAAGAGCTCTTAAGAGAAAAAACAGAAAGTCATCAACCACAAATTATGCAGTACCCTCTGAACCAATCAGGAAGAAGTACTCCGTTGTTCACTCATTCATTATTACCTTCGAAATAAATCCCCTTAACAGAATATTCAATTATGAGCCATCATCGTTTTGCGTCATTACTGGCAAGTCATGGTCATTCTTAAATCTATCATAGATGAAGCATTGCATTGTGAGATTATTGAGATTTTCCTCCGTCATTTGTTCAAACACCTAAAACAATCTTACTAGTTTTCCATGACAATCGACTTCTTGTGGTCGTGCAAAAAATGAATGAATGAAAATGAATGAAAATGTTTTCTCAGAGAGGCAAAGGAAGAAGTAGCATGAAGTTGATATAATATCACAAAACCTCTTAGGGAGGAGATCAGGCTGGATGGTTGAGTCAACAAAGCATGTATTTGAAACAGGAGACTGTCGTTCACATCTTTGAATGATGACCTTAAAGAATAAGGTGATTTTCTATATTTTTCTTATTGGCAACAAATCTCATGCTTGGAGCCAAACCAACAATGAACTGATCTACTTACGACTATCGTGTGTGTATCCAAAGCCTGATATACGTTACTCCTCTCTGGCGTAGACCTCTGTTGTTGTCCAAAAACTATTAAAAGCACATCAATGAGCCACATCATTGTACTGGGTGACATGTTCCTTTGTTATGAAGAGTTTGGTCACGTTAGTTTGTCACACTTTCAGGCTCTGGAGAGAAGTCATTAACTTTGAACCGCATTGTACATTGTAAATAACTTCAGTATAAAGTCAGTAAAGAGGTTGTGACATAAAGCACAACCAGCTAGCTAAGCACTATGAACAAAACCGCGTGACAGTGTAGATATAGGGACAGTGTAGATACAACAGGAAAGGAGAGAGAGTTGGGGGGGTGACATACGACAAAGGTCCTCTGTGGATTCAAACCACAGATACGATTATGTGGCATGCGTCTTAACCAGTAGGATACTGGAGCATGCTGAACTTTGCTGTTTCAGATGGAGAATTGCACTAGTTGCTTTTAGTTGTAATTTGATTGAGAAAAAAAAATTCCAAATCTCCACCACTGCCATTATCTCCATGCTGTGCAGCCCAACCCCAAACACACCACCATCCAATCAAGACCTTCTGTCCAAGCAGAGAAACGGCTGTGTCATTACAGGACGATAGCTGTGACTAAGACTATTAGCTAATTGATAGGCTGGCTGTGTTGGCCACTGCTGCAGCTGGCCTTCCAGGCTGACACAACAAAACTAACACAACCCGCTTATGCCATAATCATTTCAGACTCCACAATATACTTGTGAAGTTTTCCTTTGAAAGAAAAAAAAAACCTTTAAGAGTTTCTGACTGAGGCTTTTTATTCCTTTGCAGAATAAAAAGAAAATCATTCTCTAACATTTATGTGTTGCACTTTAATTTCGGGAGTACATTGGAACTCCCAGCTCAGAGGACTAAAAGTTGCTGAAAATGCAAGCCTGTCTTCACCAAGCCAAAATGTGAATGCGGTCTAATGGAAATGGTATGGATGAAGCAGCCAAATAATTCCTCCTCCCACCAACCCCTGCTGGGCGAGAACCCAAAATCCTCCACCTCAGAGCCCCCCTGGTTTGATTTAGAGCACTTCCATTGTAATAGTAAATAAAGTGGAAATAGGAATTTGTTTCTTAGCACTGTGCTCATACTCTACATTTCACCAGATGAATATAACTATAGGAGGCAGGTCTTGTTAAAAGAACAACCGGAATGGACTCAAATGCAGGGATCAAATGATCAAATGTGTGATGGATGTCGTATCAGCAAAGTGTTCAGCACAGTATGACGGTGTGTATCAATGCATGGAGTACATGTATTTCCCTGTACGTGGTTTCGGAGGGATATTTGCTTTAACTGCTGCTTTGTGCACAGTTTCACTCCTCAGAGAGAGCGAACATGTTCCCAGTGGATTTCTCCTCATTAAAATAAAGAACGAATCAATGATTTCTAAACCTTCTATTTATCCAGGAAAGGAATTTGCTGAGCAGTTGTGCTTTTTTCTGCAGAAAAGCTTTGCAGTCTTTGCTGCACACATATACTCTTTACCACATATTTGAATAAGGAATATTCCCACTATAAGTAACTTTACATTTTACTTTTAAATATGTGGTTTATATAATTGGCCTGCTTTGGACTGATGTTAAAAACTATGAAAATACTTTGTAACATTTAAGTCTGTTGTAGAGTGTAAACCCAATACTGATTAAACATTGATTAGATAAAAATCTGCTGAGAGGTAAACTGCTGAGAATAACTACAAGGAAGAAGCAAATCCTACTGAAAATTCGAATCACAGCAGGTTAAGAGTCTGACATTGTTGTTGCTTTTTCAGCTAATTCCAATGTTTATCCCCATATAACATGACAGCAGTACATGGTGTTTGTGGTGTGAGTGTGAAGCTGTGTACAGTGTGCATATTTGGTACAGCATCAGGATGATCTGAGCAGTACTCTACTGACACTCTGTGGTCACATGAGGTACTGCAGATAAATGATCCTGCATTTCTAACATAAACTCCCAAGTTATTCTCAACTATATTCTAATGTAAACCCTAAAAAAATCAGCACTGGTTCAGAAAATTAGGTGATTAACCAATTAGTTGCTGGTTATAGCTTCTTGAAAATGAGTATAAGTAACTTCTCTCTGTTGCACTTTATTATATTGGTTTTTTGATCACTGTTCAGGCAATATATGCAATCTGACAATACCACCTTGGTGTCTGACAACTTGTGATAGGGATTTGTCATCATTTTTTGACTCATTTAAACTGTGAGAGTGATAAAACAACTGAAAAAAATCACTAAACTAACAAGAAAAGTGATAATTAAACACAGCCAGAAGTAACCAATACTGTAAGAACAAGCATTCATCATATCATTGTACCATTGTGAGAACATTTATTTATTTTGCACCATTCTATTTCATTTTATTCTTTTAGCTTTTTATTTGTTTTTCCTCTACAGCTACTCAGTTCTATTATTTATTTAATCTTTATTAAACCAGGAAGTCTCTTGATATACATTATTTCACAAGAGAGACCTGGCCAAAAAAGGTAGCATAAGATCACATATTACATAAGAACCTATATCATTAATTTACATCAATCACAAATAACACAGTAAAACAAGACCTGAGTGACACGACAGAGAAAAAACTTGACCTTTAAAACAATTCAATTCCTCATTAAACCATTTTTGACTGGGATACTTGAATGACTGGTGTAAAGGTACTGTTTCCAGATTAAGTTTATCTTGCATACTACAAAAATGCTGTTTTACCAATTTCTGAGCAGATTCTATTGATCTAGATTATATGGTCTGATAGCTTTTTACAAAGGTAAATGGGAAGTTTAGGGAAGTACTGAGATCAATATGTAATCAAAATATTATGTAAATCACCAATTTGAATTAGTCTCTGAATTAAGTGCGCTGTACAAAAAAAAAGGAAGTTAGCTCACAAAAATGGACAGTACAAGAGCACACACAGCCACATGTGTTTGTGTCTGCTGGCACCTAGTGGTCAAACAAACATCTGCAGTGATTCATAGTTATCTACAACAACCTAAAAACACATCAGTTGTCAGGGTGTCAATGCTATTACTGCGTATGTGTGTACAGCACTCTGATAACCAAAATCTCCTCTCTTTACTGCTCTGTCTGTCTGTCCTCCATCTCCTCTTTCCATCACTTCCTCATTCTTTACCATCAAAGCTCACTCTCACCACCTCTCTCTGTCCATATTTGACCTCCTCTTTAACCATTTTCTGATATCCCTCATCCAGACATTTTGAACTTGTTTGTTCTGCCTTTACAGTTATGTTTCCTCTCTGTCATTCCTTTGTCTCTTCTCCATTAATTTCCCTTCCCTTCACCCACTGTCAATTTTCTTCTGAAGCTAAAGGACGTTTGTTAACCTGAATGTTCCTAGGCTACAGGCTGTTTGTTTGTATGTAGTTTCAGGTCTTAAGCCCCTCTGAATATGTGACACAGCAAAAGCAGCTAATTAAAAGCAGTTTAAATGGTGTGGTGATACGGCTAGCAGTGGAAGTAACCTTCTTGGAATAATGTGTGAACTCTCCAAAGTAAGAATAATGTGCTATTTTCCTGTTTTTCCCATTCTGCTGACATTGAGTGAATGCACAACGTTGGCTACCCCATTAAAAACATCCTTGAAACTGGTTTTCTAATCCTTAAATCAAAATCAGTGTGTATGTGTGTGTGTAAGCACAGAGCCCACCTGCGTCAGAGTGTGACACATTGGGTCCTCTATCACTTTGCTGTTACAAGCCCACAGACAAGGAGGTAGGACTCTGATTTATTCTCTTGAACACAAAATCAAACACACGACCGATAATGAGATCACTTCATCACTATCAACACAAGGGGGCAGCAGCTTCCCACCTGAGGACTCCCCCAGCAGCTCCAGCAGATGTGTATGTGTGTGTGTGTGTGTGTGTGTAGCTCTGGGTGGCTATCAGTCAAAGAACCATCAGACCTTTGATCAAACTGACTAGCTGGTGTGTGTGTGTGTGTGTGTGTGTGTGTGTGTGTGTGTGTGTGTGTTTGGCAGTGGGCAGGTACAGGGTGGAAAAAAGGAAGGGAAGTGGGGTGAGTCATTGGGGATTTGGATGTCAGACAAGACAGGGGTCGACTGACAAAGAGATGAGAGCTACTATGAAGTAAACCTAATAATCTGAGACTGTCCTTACCAGACAGGTGACACCATTCATAATTCATTCAAACACTTAAAACAACCTATGTTTACACTGTCCTGACAAGCGACCTCTTGCAGTTATGTAACAAAGCAAAGGCAGAACTGAGGAAAAAGCTCTTTGGAGGGAGCCTGAGGTGGATGGTTGGACATACAAAGCATGTGACATCAACACAGGAGACCAGCAAGAGCAGCTGAGGATGATGATTTATAATAGATGATAATAAAATATAGAGTGCTTAAATTAAGAAGAGAAACTTCAAAAAGAGAGAAGTCAAAAAAAAATGAAAATAAAGGATTCAGTCATCCTCTTCTATGGGTTAAAAAGTAAACTGTGACTCCTATGGATTATGTTTTTAAAGAGAGATAGAGAGAGAGAGAGGAGTCTTGTGGGAACATTTTGATGTATAACGTGTGTAAAAAGTGAAAACTGTAGGACTGAGAGCAGTTTCATGGTCACTTGAAAAGAAAAGCTCACAATTTTTCAAGTCTGTCTTTAAAGAATTGTCAGGTTCCCATATCAACACTTAAAGGTTTCGTCTGAAGAGGTTTTCTTTGTTGTAATCCTCAAATTCATAGTGGTCAATAAAATATTGCCTCCAAATGCGCTTTTAAGTGATTGAAAAAGTCCTTGTTCTGTGCAAAAATGCATTCCAAAGTTTATCTGAAGCTAATATGATGCTTCAGTTGTCAAATTAGTCAGCTCAAGTGGATATCTTCAAGACTTACAGCCTTTTTTATTACTATTCCTCCACTTCAGCTCAACAGGGAAACATTGTCTGAACAAACACTCTCTAAAAAGACTTAAACTTGGAAGATATCCACTTGATTCGATTAATTTGGACGGCTGAATTCTTATATAAGTTTCAGATAAACTTTTAAATACATTGGAGGAATTGGAGGACTGTGCATTTTGTCCCCCATCACTTATATTGAAAGTGCATTAAGAAAGGATCTTAACAGAGGCGAGTACGAACAGAAAGAATGATTACTGTGAGCAAAACCTGTTTTCAGTGTTCATACAGACACCTAACGATTGTTTTAAGACAGACTTGAAAGATTGTGAACTTGTCCTTTAAGAAGGACTGACTGCAGGAGGCAAGATGTCATAGAGTTCCTTAGTCATTTCAAAAGGTTTTTATACTGACAGAGTGCAAAATGTTTATGTAGCCAAATAGGACATTATGAGATTAAAAGCACTTTATGTCGTACTTTTTTAAGTGGTAATTAAAAAGTTCTTTATAGAGGGTAAAAACATAAAAAGTGCAAAGTGTGTAACTTCAGAGCAGGAGACCAACAGGAGCAACAGAACATGATGATATATGTGCACAGAGGGTTTAAATTATTAAATCATTTTGATAGAATGAAGTCTTGTGGGAACATTCTGATGTAAATAAGTAAAGATTTATTTATAAAGCAGTTTTCAAAACACAAGTAAAGTGCAAAGTGCTTTGCATTAAAAGCATCGAAGCAACATGATGGTAGTAGGTAAAGATTACATTTACAAAACAGAAATAATATCAGCAAATCAATTCTACATAACAGCAAACATCAGTTTAAAAAAGCGAGGGAATATTAGTGAGTTTTGGGAAGTTTTTAAAAAGTTTCGGTAATCTGATACTAAACTATCCCAAAGTTTAATATCAGAGCGCAAATATTCAGTCTCCCTTCACCTTAAAGGACCAGTGTGTAAGATTTAGTGGCATCTAATTTGGTTGCAGATTGCAACCATCTGAATACAGCTCCCCTCCCAAGCGTGTAGGAGAATCTACGGTGGCCGCGAAGCTCGCCAAAGGCCCTAGAGCCAGTGTTTGGTTTGTCCATTCTGGGCTACTGTAGAAACATGGTGGCGCAACATGGCAGCCTTCATAGAAGGAGATATAATGAGCTCATTCTAAGGTAACAAAAACACGATTCTTATTTTCATGGGATTATACACAAATAAAAACATACTTAATAATATTATATTCCATTTCTGCCAAGTCCGTTCTGCTAGATGCCACTAAATTCTACATACTGGACCTGGGGACAGTATGTAGAGGACACTGGTTGGCCAATCTGAGAGACTTAACTTACTTAGAATATGAACACAGCATTTCAAAGATGTACTCAGGGAATTCACCATGTAGAGCCTGATGTATGATAACCAAAATTTTATATAATGTATATATAAAATATATAAAAGATAGATGTATAATATCTGTGTAAAGAGTGGAAACTTCTGGACTCTGTTGCAAAAAATTCACCTCATAAAACCCTTCACTGATTTAGAAATTTGGTTACTTTTACACTTACTTTCAAACTTTTTCTAACTTGACAGAATGCCAAAGCTATAACAGTTATGTTAATAAAGCCTGCACAGTCTGTTTGAATAGAGGTGGGTGTGGAGCTCTGGAAAATATATCACTTTTCATAAAACCATAGTTGAAAAAAAAATGTCCACAATGTGTTTTATAGACGTACAAGAAAGTATCCCCTTTTTAAGTGTAATTAAAAGTTGCAGCAAATCAGAATACTAATTTTCAGATGGAAAGAAGTGGAGGGAGGAGACAGATAGAGACGCAACAGTGGACAAAAAAAAGAGAAGGTGGTAAAAAAAAAAGAGGGAAGGAGAGAAGGGGGGATGAAAAAGAGAGCTGAAGAGGAAAAGAAGGAGGGAAGGGTGATCAGTATGCATGAATGGAGATTGGGTGAGACAGGAAGCAGAGAGACTGGGAGGATATAGTACCAATCAAAAATTTGGACACACTTTCTCATTCAAGGGAATCAGAAAGTGTGTCCAAACTTTTGATTGGTACTGTAGGTGGGGGAGAAGAGAGAGAGGAGAGGAGATGAGAGGATTGTCAGATGAATGGAAAGGAGACGTGGAAGGAGTGAGAGGTAGAAGGAGGGTAAGTATTAAAATGAATGATGTGCACTCTGCAGCCAGAAGTGCAGCTGGCAGCAGAGTGGCGTCGCCCAGCCAGCGAAACAAACTGACTGATGTTGGCACTAATACAACACAACAGAAAGACAGTCACTGAGGGACAGACACAGAGAAAGAGACTTTTGACTTTCTGAAAATATGTCCTCTAAACGCTAGTCACATTAAGTCAGAAAGACTGACAAAAGGAGACAAAAATTTTACAAAATACCTTTGTTATTGCAAAAACATTTTACATCAACTGAGTGAAAATTGTTTTAGATGTCAAATAAGAAATTATGGGATTAAATGCAAGCATTGCGCAGACTGCAGCAGTAGGTTTAATTGTTGAGTTGCTTAAACGAAAGCACTGACAAGCAATTTTTTTTGTAAGAACGTGTTGGATCCACAGCATATAAAGTTATAAAATTGAGAAAATGCCAGAGAAAACAATAAGTTATGGGATGTTTTAGATATTTAGACTAATGGAACAAGATACACAGTGATAGTGGCTGGACAACCGAGCAGGCCAGAAGGGCCAGCAAATATAGTTTGGCCTAAGCAGACACAATGTAGATGTAAGCCCCGATTAAGCAGCAGAGTATCTGCTCAAAGGCAGTAAAAGTACATTTATAAGCTTATAAGTGATCTCAATAACTCTGTAATTTTAAATCTTATATTCTTGTGTTGTTTGTTAGGTTGACTTTGTAACATCTGACAAATAGAGACAAAAATTTTACAAAATACGTTTGTTACTGCAAAAGCGTTTTACATCAACCGAGTGAAATATGTTTTAGATGTCCAAAAAGAAATTATGGGGTTAAACACAAGCATCGAGCAGACTTCAACTAATTAGGTTTAATTGTTGAGTTGCTTAAACTAAGGCACTGACAAGCAATCTTTTCTGTCAGAATGTGTTGGAGCCACAATTCACACACTATCCTGAGTTTTGTTTGTCCAGGTACTACAGTTGAAATGGAGTCATTCTGGCAAATTTTGGCCAATTTTGGCTAACTTTTGGCATATTTACAACAATGCTTTTAAATGTGCATTGCCCCTGTTAAATAAACCAATAAAAAAAATAAAGTTAAGTCAAGATTAGAGAATGGTGTTACCTGTCAGATGGCTTGGTAGATTTATGATGGCACAGCTTAAACTCTACCTAATGATAGGTCAAAACCTCATTTACCATCTGTACTGGGCTTCCATAGAAATGCTCACCCAACTTTTGGCACCTTTCACTTTGTGTGTTGATAGATAAAATCAAGTAAAAACCCAAAAAACAATGACTTTCTTGCCATACTTGTCATTTGTTTGTTTAGCCAGTCGCATTGCTGTCACATACTATCCTGAGTTTTGTATGTGTTTAATATTGTTTTGTTGCATTTGCATCTGCACTCATGGTTTAATCAAGACAGAAAAGTATTTAAGGTCATTATTTATCGTTTATTGATTTAAGTACTGAGTTTCTTGAGTTATAGATTAGCTTAGGTTGTGACTTACCATATCCACCATGCTTTCCAGGAGACAAAAGGGGGAGGCACTGAGCTACTTCCTGATTTTAAGATCTTGCTGACATCACCAGAGATGGCATGGGTTAAACCAAGTATGAGTTAGAAATAGATGGGATAGAAATATGGTTCTGTCTAGATAGACTGGAGGGCCTATATTATGTCTCAACCCAACCAGTCAAGGCAGATGGCCGCCCACCAAGAACCGGGTTCTGCTTGAGGTTTCTTCCCGTTAAGGGGGAGTTTTTCCTTATCGCTGTCGTAAAGTACTTGCTCATGGGGGAATTGCTGGGTCTCTGTAAATTAAAGAGTATGGTCTAGACCTGTTCTATGTGAAAAGTGCCCTGAGATGACTTTTGTTGTGATTTGGTGCAATATAAATAAAATTGAATTGAATTGAATTGAATTTAAGGGGAGAGTTGTTGGTTTGAGAAATAGCAGAAACGAAAGAGGATGTCAGTGTAGCTGTGTTAAGGTAAGTTTTATTATGCTTGATTTCATTTGTTAGTCTCTGAGTCTGTCTCTTATCACTTTTCTTGACAATCTGCCAAAGCTTCCTCGCAGGTAAAACTTTGTTTTACAGTAAGACAGCAAATAATTGTAAACAGCCAGAAAGGGTTGCGGAAATGTTTAATTTTTCTTGTTTCCTATCTTGTCAATCGTCTTTTCAACCCAAAATCCTTTAGGTTTTAATTTAGTTTACTTTAATTTAATTTTTTAAAATTGTATTACATGCAAATGAAAAGATTAGCTTTTTGCCCATATCTATTCATATAAGAAAATGAACAGAACATTAGTGGGTCAGTGATGATCAATAAATACTGAGTAAAAGAGAATGGGCAGCTTTACATTACCGTGCTGTAATGTCTCTTAACTTTTGGGATTGTATTAAAAACAATCCTTTCATCCCTATATCTAAACAGCATGTGTGTATGTAATACTATAGGTCAAGGCTGATAATTAGTGTGATTACTGCAAGCAGTCATACTACTGTAGCAGTTTGCAGTTTTTTAATGTAAAGGTTTTTTTATTGAATTTTATAGAAAATACCAATTAACAAACAAACATACAGACATATACCCACTGAAGCTGTCCCATTGTTGTTTAACCATATCATTTTTCCAGTTCAATCTTCCCAGCATCTTTTCACATGCAACAGTTAGAGGAGCATGTTGATATTTTTTGTTTTATGTCTTTATTTGTGTACAGACATGTTCAGACAGACTGCACTACTTGTTTAAGTATTTACTTTTTACGTGACTTTTGAATGTTTAATTATCTGAATGTGCTCCATGTATTGTTTTTTCTATTACTTTTTTTCTATTAATTGTGTATAAATGTTTAGCATCATTCATTTAAAATGTTAATAAAGTGAGACATGATTTGAAAGAAACACCTTGAAGTTGTATAATTTGTCTTAACATTTTAAGTCACAATTCAAATAGCTGTTTATTCACTGTTATCAATACTGTCAATGAGGAATTATGTCAAGTAACAAGGTTTGTGGAAAAAATAATTAAAATTTAAACTCACTGTAATCCTCACTGTTAGTAGTCAGTTACACAATAGTGTGTTGAGTAGTATGTTGTACATTTTGCAGTTTACAGTAAAAATCTGTATGCCACTTGTAAAAAGTGCAAATTCACAGTAATAAACCCTGCAATCCTTTTTGCAGTATTTTGCTGTAGAAGTAGAGAATAACAGTTTTATGCTGTATTTATAAAAGCAGCAACAAGCTGTTAATTTCAGCAACAGCAAGACATCATTAATTTTGCAGTAAATTAATGGCAATCCTGCATTTGGTGAGCAGTACTTGGGGGGCCTGGAAGGCAGCAGTTCATTGCAGCTGGTCCAGGATACCCCCTTACCCGGGGGAAAGGGGGAAGGCAGCAATTCACTGCAGCTGGTCCCATTTTTGTTATGGGGAAGTACCTGGGGGAGCGTGGGAATGGTGGCCAGGGTGCTGAGAAGGCAGCAGCTAGCTGCGGCTGGTCCAAGGTGCCTGACCAATAATTGTACCCACGAGCTCGGGTGTGATCTGGAAGGCTGCAACTCACTGCGGCTGGTCTGGATTCACACAAACCCTACTAGTGCGGGCCAGATAATACTACTACAACAACAACAACAACAACTCTCAGCGTGCCATGAGAACTGCGCTGTTCTCATGTCCTGTGGGTCCTACAGGTCTCAGTGTACCATGAGAACCGCGTGATTCTCAAAATATACAGCTCTAATGTTTTAATGCTGACAACATTCACACTATTGTTCTTCAAAGGTTTATTTATGATACAGGGCAGGTGTGTGGAGACACAAAGTAGGGCAGGGCTAACGATGCTAGATGCAGGGCAGGTGTGTAGATGGGCAAAGCAAGCTCAGGAACATAGGAGGGAACAAGGCAATAAACCCAAAACCCCAGAAAACACAAAACTCTTCATAATACACCGACCCACATGGAACCACCACAGAATAAACATGAATACAACTCAACACTACCCAAGCAACACTACAATCTCTCATCTGCAACAAACAAAACTAAAAACCCAAACAAAACACAAAAAGTCTAAAAAAAAAACGAGTCCATGACAGAAAGTCTATGGGAGGAATGATTGCAAGGTGGTATCTCAAAAACTACAAGTGCTAAAGTATTCATACTACATGGACAGGTGTCCCATGTGGAAATGCTTAACATATTAAAACATGGGACCAATAGCACCACCATGTGGTCAGTCATTATGTATTTTACATAACTCATTAATCGTGAGGCGTATCAAAACAATATTTGCAGTGTGTTCCTTGGACAACACTGATTCAACTGAAATAGGCCACGCTTATTTGCGCCTGGGAATATTTTCAACCATTTAGGATTTTTTTTTTTGCTTCTTTTGGCACATATTTCATCTAATCTTCACCAAACTTGGTAAATACCGTATGTCGATGACCCCAGACAAAACTTATGAGCTCATTTCTGGGTATCACTTACCGTTTGTCTGTGATTGGTTGCCAAACTTTTGAAGGTGTAAATGATGCCCTTAATGGGCCAGAACTCTTCAGTGCTACATTGGATTGCAACCAAATTTGGGAATGTTGTACATAACGCCACACTGCACAAGTGTGGCATTATATTATAACATGATATTGTCTTTAATAAAATGAAACTTGGTACACAAGTTCTCCATGAGAATCTGCACGACATACTGAATCATGGCACCAATAGCCCCACCCTGTGGTTGTGACTAAATCACCACCATACTACTTATTAACTGCCATATCCCTTAAATGTAAAATACCATGGTAACCAAATTCTGCAAAGTTGTACAGATGGGGATGCCGAACAAGTGTGTTGTATTTGCAGCAATGCTTAGCAAGTTATTTCAGCTATCAGCATTCACACGCATTTTCTAGTGTAGGAGTGAAATAGTAATATGGAAACAAAATTGTGTACACATAAGTTTAGAATATTCTTATTGAATTGCTAAACATCATCTTGTTTATACATATTTAGTGTTTACAATGTTATGATGATATTCTGGTGTCAGTCACTCTAACAGGCAGTGCTATTCAGGCAGTTCATAGGGTTCAGAAAAGGTAGAGCAAGAAAAAATGGAGAGCAAAGAGAGACATGCAAAGAGAGGGAAATTGCAGGGATCGAGCAGAAGTTTAATGGCTTCACTGATCTGGGTTCAAACAGACAGTTTTATTCCTTCTCACACACCAACATTGCTTACAATAATATCAAAGGGAATGTTGCATGTAAACACAGATTTTACAGTAATAAGGTTACAATGCACGTAAATGCACCATCAGATTTGTTGTGTATGTAAATATTCTGAGTCATGCTGTCACTGAAATTCAAATTTACGACGAGGCTGAAAACAGAACAGAAGTAACCTTCTGACCTGCCTTCTTCTAAACAAGTTTGGCTCCACAAACAAACACAGGCTGACCTTCTCTAAACCCCATACACTCTTTCACACTCTCTCACACTCCCTCCCTCTCTTCCTCTAAGGACCACTCATGCCAGACGCCAGGTCTGACACTTTTGTCTGGTTACGCAGGGGACAAATAAAATTCACTATGTATGTAATATTTACATATTATGCACCTGAAATGAACAAAAAAATATATGTGATCTCCCCACCCCACAGTCACACACACACTTTTAAAGATGTGTGTGTTTGTGTACGTGAGTGGGTGGCGGTGTGTGTGGGGGGAAAATTGAGGGGGGGGTTTGGTGTGGGATTTTGGCAAGTAGTAGCTTTGGCGTGAGGACACTGCAAATGGCTGCCATATTCCTCTGAGGAGAAAGAGGAAGAGAATCATAAAGAGACAGAGGGAGAAAGAAAAATACAGAAAAAAAGAAAGAAAGTTTTGCTTTTATGAATTTTGTTATGACATTTACACCACCCTCACCATGACATCACTTGACTCAATTGTTTTTGTGCCTTTAGTATCACATATCCTTGTTTTGCTGTGTGTCTGTATGTATGCATGTCTCTATAATTTATTTGACATTTTCTTTTTGATATTTTTCAACCTCAAAAAATATAATCTTTCACAGCATATAAAATAAAACTGCAGGCAACCAACACAACTATAAAAAAAACCTCATTATTTATTTATTTATGTATTCATTCAAGTTATTTACTGTATATAGTAACTGTATGTTGGCTAATGTGTGAATATCTTTCCAATACAAACTGCTACTGCACTTAATTACACATGAGAAATGTAATGAGAAAAATTCAATTTGCAGAAAGGTAACTCAACTTAGAGAGTGATACCGTCTGTCCTTGGTGACATTTTGTGCGCCACATATTCATTCAAGGGTGAAAAATAGTACCAGTCAGTGGATTTTGATCTCTGGATTCTCCTCTCCATCACAGAAGTGTCACAACGACAGTAGGTGTGCTGTTTTTACAGGGTAGGAGACAGCTGATTTTATAAGCCATGACTGATGTCAACCCCAGTACGTTTACCACCACAGGCGTCTTTGATTAGAAAATTACATAAATGTACTTTTCTTGTCCAGGTGTGTTAGAGGTAACTTAAAAAAAGACCTTTGTTAGGACCAAAAACCAAGAAAACATCTTGATACACACAGAACTGGTCTGTTAGCACTGGTAATTTTATTCCCAAATAATGTTCTCTTTGGAGGAGTAGTTCCTGCTACATTTACTCCTTGCTGAAGGCAGGTGGCTTTTTAATTTTTTAAATGTCAGTGTTTTAATGCGGTCTCTCACTCTAATGACAAAACGTGACGCAGAATAGAATGAGATCAAGGCACTTTTTAATTGCAATGTCAACCAGGAAATGGCAGACTGATAGACCAAGTTTATTTAAACATGAGTAGTGCAGAGGTCCTTTGTTTTTGGATCATTTATTGTCATTGGAAACATAAAGGCCTAATCTCTTGAGCATGCCTCCATGCTTGGTTAGTCAATACATGAAGAGGTCAACTCTTCACTCTGACCCTGGCTTTGCCTATTTTTGCCTCATCTTTTCCAAACCACAGGCTTTCTCAGCTTACTGTGACCTTTAGCAATGACACGGTTTGAAAACACATCTACTGTAACTGAGTGCAAGCGGTCGCAAAGAAGTTAAAGAAACAGGAGAGTGACTTTTGAGGCTGGCTTACTGTAATTGGGTAATTGAAGATGTTTCTTCTCTCTTGCACAACAACCTACAATAAAGTCACATGGTTAAGCCCAGACCAATTATATAAACGGCCATTAATTCTTCCATGACTCCTTGTAGCTATCTTTTTATGCAGCCCCAAAACTGACGAAATGCTGTAAAAGGTCATCAGACAAGTCAAAAATATAACTGAATACATCAACAAGTAATATTGTTAGTTAAATAATTCAAGTGGAGTGTAAGATGAAATTCTCTTTTACCCTCCAGTTGCTAAAAAGATTTTTTTCTCCCTTTACTAATAATAAGATGGGTTGGGGGAAATGATAATGGGGTCAGTGCTTGAATTCAAACCTTCACTGTTCATCACATCGACATTCTATATTATTCCCCAGCTTGGGAAAAGCCAAGGATTAATTTTCTTAGTTCTGAAATATCTGGTAAGACAAGCACTACAACCTAAAAACACCACCAGCATCAAGTCCATCCTAATATGCAGTTTTGAATGCTGGCAGGAAACCACCGCTGAAAAGGATTCCACAATGGATGCCTAAGAGGAGGCTCCTTGTGGCATCTTCTTGTTGCCAAACAAGATCACAGCCCTGAAATTGTACAGAAAACCCAGAAGCAAGAAGATTGGCAGATGGGACTGCAGTGGATGGGCCGTGTGTGTCGAATGGAGGCAGACTGTATCCCATTGTGGCCTTATGTTCCAAAGGAGATGAAGAGGAAGTAGGTATACTACATCACTGAACTTCAATGTATACTATTATCTTGTGCGTATTATATTGATATATATTCATATTATGTAGAGATTTCTAACATTATTTAGAAGTTTAGTGTTTGCTTGGTTTGTTTTTAGTCTCTTTCTTGTGTTGCTGTAATACCAATTTCCCTCCTGGGGATCTCATATTAATTAACTAATCTGTTGTTCAGTTATTCAGTTGTTGTTATTCAATTGATTTGATGGATTTTATCTTTTTTATTTTGGCTCCATATGGAATCTCTGTGCCAATAATGAACTCACTGAACTGAACTGGTGCCAGAGACAGCCAGACAGCAGAGACAGGTGATGCAGCAGGAGCAGTAAACATGCTCTCAATCACAATTAGGGGGGAATAATAGCAGAGGACAGATGAGCTGCTGCAGCTATTGGTCCTGATGCAGTATATGCCATTTGGGTGTGATCAGCTAGATGGCATGAACTTCCTTAGATACTGGGAGGGCATTAAAGGAGAGGGAGTGACAGAAAGGGGAAGAGGCAGACAGACGCATGGGACCAGAGGGCAATAAAATCTATCTAACCCATCGGCAATCTTTCCATCCATGGATCTACTGGATGACAGGGTAAGTGGGGTTTTAACCTGTCATGTCTCATAAAAATCAGGTTAGCCCCCCCAGGCTTCACTGACACACCTGGTCTGATCTGCAACTGGGTCAGCAGCTGTCTGTCTGCCTGTCTTTCTGCTTGTTTGTCTGTCCGAAAAAAGGAAAAAATAAAATAAAATCACAAGGCAGTGTGAAGTCTCTCTCTGTCACCTCCGTTACAAAGCTCAGGATTCGACAGTCTCAAGGACATGGTGCCTTGTGACGGGAAAAACCAGGGTGGTAAGAGAGTCAACTGACTCAACCACGTGGTGTTGTGAACAAAAAGTCTGCAGCTTCTCAGTGCAGCCAAACTCACTTTCATTTCACTGATTACTTCCTCCTCTCTGTTTGAAGGTGTGTTACTCAGTCAAAGCAGTTGCTGCAGTGTTTGATTGCAAGAAAAACCTGCAGACTCACGATTGAGAAATACTGCCCAAAAAGCTCATTTCCATTCCAAAAATATATATATAAGGCAGCTATAAAGAGACTAGTTTTCATTGATTACACCTTGACAATATAAGTCATATAATATTAGGTGCTAATTTCAATGTTAGTAGCATTAAAGTCCACCTCAAGACTCTGAGTTTCAACAAAGTACATCTAAAACCTTTCAAGCACTTCAAGATGATATAAAAAACTGAATTTAAAGCTATAATATGTAACTATTCCACATTAAAATGTCTAAAAACATCTGGACCTGTGCTATATATTTTGTTGAGTTGTGTAGTTACATTATCCCAAATGTTTCCAACTATTTTCGAACCCAGAGAAATCCGTAATTTTAATCAAAGTTACAGTCCATTTCATTTGGTTGCCTGTCAATGGCGTCATACCCCCTCTACCAAAGAGTATACGCGTACAAGATGATAATCATTTTGTGGGCATGTGTCTGCGTTGTGGTTGTCCGCCACAATGGCATCTACCAAAGAGTATACACATACAAGATAATACATCAGTGTTGTGGTTGTAAGCCAGAAACATCAAAAGTCATAATTTGACTTTTAATCGGTTTTAAGCCACATTTTTACAATAAACTTTTTAGACCTCCCTCGGTAGTTTTTAAGTATATCTTTTAACCGGATTAAAGATTTTAGTCATCGAACATCTGGATCTTAAGTTGTCGGAGAAACTCCGTCTTTTGTTATTGTTTAGACTGAGAGACCCCCAGCGGCAGAAATTACATATTGTGTTTTTCAAAAGATTGGAGGTTAAAACAAAACATTTTGATATTTCAGAGTATATTTGAAATCAAATTGCATTCATAAGTTCTGTACTTAAGTCTTTTGTTGCTTTCAGTTTTATATTTGATTATTAAATCTACAAATAAGTCTCTTCTTGTATTCTTGAAGGAAGTATTCTCTTCCTAAGCTGCCTTTACAAAACTGTTCAAGAATGTCAGTGCCAAGAAGCATCTTTCCTGTTTGTGCTAAGTGACTGACGTACAATCAATGGAGACACAGCTATTGATTTTCTTAGTTGTTTGAACCACTTTTGTACTAAAAGCTCTAACACCATTTGGACATGATTTATTGGTCTCAAAATGAATCCTCCCATTTCGTCTCTTAGACTAAATTACCATTGGATGCACTTTCTTTGGGAAAGTTAAATTCTACTCTTCATCCAGGGGTTGAAATTTAATCTCACATACGAAGCACCAAGAAGAAACTTTAGTCTGTTCTTCTGTTTGTTTTAATCTCTTTTGGCTCATTTGATCACTCAACACACCAGCAAAGTAAATCAACTCCGATTTGGAAACTACTATTAGTAGTCTTTGTGAACCCGCTACATCATATCCCTGTTGGGAAGTTTCAAATTTTGACCATTTGTCTTTTTTTGATATAAATTGTCATCGTCTTTTGAGAATGTTTCACTAAAAAGTAAACACTGTAATCGATACAATTGTAATTTCACCTTTTTGGAGCTGCTTTGAAAACAAGTGCTGTAAAATGCTTCTATTTGGTATTCAAACTTACATGACCCACCACTGCAAAGCAAAGTCCTTTCGGATGAAGACTCTCTACGCTACATGTTTGATAATTATGATTTGGATGAGTTGGGACCTTGTTTGATAAGTGGTAAATGGCTGAATGTATATAGTGCTTTTATCAAAAGTGCTTTACAATGTTTCTGCTGCTCACTCACCCATTCACACACACATTCACACACTGATGGTGGCAAGTCACCACATAGGGTGCTGGTGCAACCATCGAGTGCAATTTGGTGCTCAGTATCTTGTTCAAAGACACTTTGACATGCGGGAGGAGTCAGGGATTAAACCACCGACCTTCTGTTTGGTGGAAGACCCGCTCTACCTGCTGAGCCACAGCTGCCCAGTTTGGACAAGTAGATGATGCTGAACAATAGTCATTCTGTTGTATGGCTCTCCCACTTTCTCTAGGTAACCCGTAGTAACCCGAGTCCTGTGTTCAGCAGTTAACAGATAAGCTGAAGCTGAGTGTTATTTACACATTGTTTTCAGCTCCGGTTATGTTCACAGAAACCCTGTTTGTCATATTTTTACCTTAACTGCAGTTTAAAGCTCTAGTAATCAAATGTTTAATATCAATATGAATAAAATGACTACATGTAAAGTGAAAGTTGTCTCTTGTGGTGACAAGACCCCAAAAATTATTATCAAACTCTGCAGCTCTATGGAGCATTTTAGCCTCTGTTAGCTCATTGTTCTGGCTTTGTGGCACATTTATTGCGTAGTTCAGTCTCACTGGTCTCATCAACCTTGTTACAAAAAGAAGATTTCAGTAAACAAGTTCTGATAAACCTGCTGTGTGCTACTGTTCAACAGCTATGCTGAGTTATGTCTGGTGTCCAAGGTTCCAGAAGAAAAAGTACAGTTTGTTCTCCACATAGACAATGTTAGCTGACTTACAGTTTGGCCCCTTGAAATGCTTGGATCAAGGGGCTACTACCACAACTTGAGGCTAAAGCCAATGCGGAAGTCCCTTAAAGTGCAATGCCATTGTCAACTTCTCTCTAGAAATACTAAGTCAATCTTTTTTTCCCAATCATTATTGCTCTGTTTTCAAGGCGTTGATTGATGACTCGCACTGAGTCTGACAATAGTTGCTATAATTCACTAAGTTTAATGTTACTTAATAACGATACCTGTCATGTTAGCGTAATTTAGCTAAAGTAAGTAATGTTAGCCTAAGTGTTTCTGAAGTAGAGGGGCGTGTTTCCAGAGCGTGAAAGGCAACACCCCACACTCCTTATTTGGAAGGTCCTGGTTGCAAACGTCTTTTCCGTTTGCAACCAATGGCAACCAATGACAACCAATGGTAACCAATGGCTTACATCACACCTCACACACCAAAAAAATTAAGGATAGAAATGAACTTCAACTCCCAAGGAGCATTTGGAAAGAAACATTCACAAATTCTGTTGCATGTTCCACTGACTTCAAGTAAAGGCTAAAGGCTAAAGATTACACTGGGTTGGTACATGATGTCAGACAATGCAACGTAATGCAATGTTGTGAATTTGCCAAGGCTCTGATCTGTGTGTCAAACTGACGAAAAAAACTTGACACAACAAAGTTTGATTTTTTTTAAAAGATTTCCATAACCTTAAAGGTACCAAGTACCACTAGTGGTTCAACGGAGCACTGTTTTTATTAGCAGGTCCCTGTTTTGTTTCCATCTTGTGCGTGTGCATGAGGACGTAGTCAAACACATCTCTGGTAACAGTTTCACGCTATTCCATAGATCAACATTTGGTGGCGGTAACTGGCAGCCAAGGCAGGGAAAATGAAAACTGGATGCAGACAACGCAGGTTCCGAATAGCTTTCTAAATGTTTTATGAGGAGCACATTTAGGATACATTTAGGATGTTGGGTAGAGACTCGGAATGTTAAAATAACTTTAACCGAAAAAAGACTCCAGAGTACCCTTAATCTATTAGTCTGAATGTTAACATAACTTTGTTTGTTACCAAAAAAAGCCTCCAGAGTACCCTTAATCTTTCAATTCAATTATAGAAAGTGAACTGTACTCACTCCCACTGCTTCCTCCTGGCTTGCGGTGTGTTGTGCCGCTTGTGTGCCTGGTGGGCCAGGATGACATCACGGTGGTCCACCAGTCCTCCCCTCCGGCGGATCAGTGGGACTTTGGGGTCATTGTTGCTGGTAACCAGGGACATGGAGCCCCGGCCGGAGCGAATCCCATAGCCACCACCCCCACCGATGAAGGGCACTTCTCTGTACTGCTCCACCCGGACGTCATACACAGCATGATAGTAGGTGGGATTGGGGCCCACGCTGCTCCCACTGATTGGGGGAGGGGGGCAGCGCAGCGGCCGGTGGAGGCCCTGAGAGGAGGAAGAGCAGGACGATGTCTGGGGCCACACCACCGAGCCGCCATGGTCCTGATAGAGGGGGGACAGCATGGAGCTGGAGGAGGGGGAGGCAGGAGGAAAGGTGGTAGGAGGTAGAAAAAGAGAGGGTGGTTATTGGTGGAAAAAGACAGCAATTAACTAATTGAAAGAACAAACAACATGTTACACTGGATGCTGCAAATTAAGGGTAATGAAGTGAGCAAATGAGTGAGTGAATGAATAAATGAGTAGGTTACACTGTTAGTTCAACACTTTGTTGATTATTTGGTAACGTCATTTGTTCATCTATTATTAGTCATTTTTAAAAGCTTAAGCACATCATGACCACACTTCATGAAGCTACAGTATTTGTATTGGTAAATAAGGGGACATTTCAAGTAAAATACATTTAACCTTGAAGACAAATCATTCTAATAGCAAATGATTCAGTGAAATCTGGTAGTATTGAAATGAAAAAATGGAGTTGCTTAAATGAGAATGCTGCATAGTGTAGATAAACTACTCGAGTTCACAGACAAAGGACACAATCCGCTTTTACAAATAACTTTTAAATTAAAATTTGCTTGACAGAATATACACTGGTCCCTGGGGAATCAACCAAGAACTCATTTCATTATATTAGCTGCAGTCCAACAGCTATACTAAAACTTACAATAATAAAGCGGCTGACTTTATTATCACGTTATTGGCTGACTTTGTGGAGGGATGAATCAAACATCAGTGAACTTTCGTTGAATCAGTGATGAAGAATCTGCTGCAGCTGTTACAGTTTGTACAGCTCTGGAGAGGAGAAGGATAGAAATAATGAGGGATTTGAAGGGTAAAATGGGGAAAAAGAACAAGAAAGTTGTGAATATTTGAGTGTTGTGCTGATGGCTTTGCTAAACGTGTATTACCGAAAAGAAGAACCTTTCTTAAATTTATCAACAATTTTCACCGGAATCAGACACTTATAGCTACAATGGCTATGTGAGTAGACTTTGTAGCCCTAATGCACAACTATATAAATCCATCTTAATTCTCTGTTGGGCGCAATATTTAAGGAATTATGGTGTTGTTTTCAATTTCAAAAATAATTTAATTGAGGTATGAGGTGAAGTATATACTGTATATATCAAAAATTTGTTTAGATATAGATTGTATTCTCACTTTGACAACTAACCAAAGCATATTTGGGTTGTATTGTCATCAAATATCTTAGCCGGTAAAATCGTGATAATGGCTGGAATTGTTGGGAGATTTAGCGGACACTGCACTCCTTCATGTTCTCTCCTCTTTTAGTGTATTTCAGCTCTTCATGAACTTCATGAAAGGCAAGTGAATTCAAGGTGAGAACACGCAACGATCTGTCCTGATGTACACGATCTGCTCTTACAGGTATTAAGGTGTGTTTATGCCCCTTTTACTCATCTTCCACTCATGAAATTAAAAACATTTACTTACGTGGGCAAAGTGTTAATTCTATCCTTATCTATACTACCTCAGGTTTACTGTTTCTCATGTAATTTAATATGTGTATGGAGTTTCAGACTGTTATGTAGGATAATGTTACACATCTCTTCAGCCAAAACATGAACAAAATATATAAATTCATTTTGCAGTTTTCAACAATTCAATTGTCCTCACTGAAACTGCAGGACAATTTTTGTATGTAAAAAAAAAAAGTAAAATAATGTTTTTTGCCCTTGGTAAAGAAGAAACAAAAAAAGAGTGAGAAAAGGTGAAGAATATGAATCCATACAGAAAGGGGCGCATTAATAAACCAGGCATTCAATAAAAGTACAGAGGGCAAACAACAATGAGAGGTTTGGATAGAAACGGAGAGAAGAAAAGAGGGGTGAACAGGAAGATGAAGGGGAAACACACATTAAACGCCTGCAAAGAGTAATGACGCTAACCTGGCATTTTAATTTTTACTACGTAATTGCAAAAAAAAAATGCTCCTGGTTTATGTGTGCATGTTTCCAAGTGTGTGTGTATATGTGTGTGTGCACAAGCGAATTGGAAACAGCGTTTTTCTCCACCAGTTATCTGCTGAGAGTGCATTACACATTATTTCTCCCTGACATGGTGTAAAGCGAAAACTAATTCACACAGACAGGTGCACACACACAGATTTACGCTCACACACACTGCAGGTACAATGATGAGACATACTGCTATGGTAAGGACTTTGTTGGGTGATTGAGGGTGTGTGTGTGTGTGTGTGTGTGTGCATGTGTGCCGCAGGGCTTGAATAACACCACAAACTCAGGACCATCCACATAGCACAGTGCAAGGGCAAACTGTGGTACTAACAAGGACACCGAAGACTGACAAAGAGGTGGAGAGATTATGAGGGGAGACAGAAAGGTTGATGGACAGATGAAGAGGAAAGACGAGGGTGAATGACTGAACAGATGAGGAAGAAAGGGAGACAGCTACGGAGGGCAGAAAAGAGTGAGACAGTCGGGGAAGTGGGGAGACCAGGAAACATGCGACCAGCATTTACCTCAAAGGCACAATTGTATGATGGAGAGAGCACTTTAATAAAAGGTACAGAGGCAGCAAAAGCCAGCGGGATGAGAGAGAGAGGGTGAGAGAGATTAGGGGACATGACAGATGAGTAGAGGAAAGACTAATTGCTGAGAGAGAAAGACAGAGCAAAGCCATGCAGATGAAGCAAAATCCTTTTCTCGCTTTCACTCATTGTGACTCTCTTTCTCCCCAGCAGAGGAGACAAGGAGGCTTCTGCACCTCTGGTTTAGCAGGAAACTACTACAACTCTACGTACTGTAGATTTACAGCACAGAGTATTAGTGAGAGAAGACAACCGAAGCCGCAGCCACTGCCAGCCTGCATGACAGACTGTGTCTTGATGCTGCATCTGCAACTGGATAATTCAACCATTTACTTTCTTTTAGACTCCCTGAGGCTGAGGCATAGACCGTATATAAAGCTGTCAATCAATGCACACACGCCAGACTTCAAAGCTACTATACATCTTCAAGTGTTATTAATGGAGCAATAATATCCAAAATGACCAGAGGCACACTTATTAGAGGGCCTGAATTTAGCGATTGAGACCATAATGATTCATTCAAAAACATTACTGACTTATTATTTCTAGAGAAAAGTTGATGCTTTTTGATAGGATTCAGTGGAAGCCAGCATCTAGCACTGCACTTTAAGGTACTTCCGAATTGGCATCAGCCTCAAGCTGTGGTAGTTGCTGCTTGGGCTGAGGACTGAAGTAGCAACCATGGCTAAGTGCTGAAGTCATTATAAAAGTGCCTCAAGATTAGTGCTGAAACAATCAGTTGATTAACTGATTATTATATCAACAGAAAATGCATCCAGTGTGTTTTATAATTTAATGTTCAAAGAGCATTGCAATTCTGCCTGTCAGTCTGTCTCCGCTTCCTACACCAGTTAAAATGAACCAACAGGGTGTCTTTGAAATGACATCATCATACAAGAGGAGGCATCTTTGCAGCGGCGGTTAAATTTCCAAATGAGGAGACGGTGTCTAACTATAGTTTTGACCACCAAAAATAGCATTCAGAGATTTTATCTGTATTGCTGACGACGCTTTTACTTTGAATGTGCAATGTGGTACCAGCCCAGAAAACATTCTTTAGAGATGAATCTCTTTTTAAATAATTTATCAAATAATAATGCAAAACATTTGTAGGTTCCAACTTCTTCAATGTGAGGATTTTCAGCTTTCCTCTTTCTGATATCTTATCTGAATCCCTTTGAGTTTTTTAAATGTTCAGAAAAATGAAAACTTCAAAGATGGCTTCTGAGAATGTACACTGGGTATTTATTCTTATTTTTTGACATTACATTCAGGTGAAGGTGAACTAATTTAAAATTTAAAAGCAGTTGAGGGATTGCTCCAAAGACTGATAAAATAACCCTAATGGTGGGGTGCCCAGCTATCAAATAAAAATGTCAAAAAAAAATCTTAAAAAAACACCTGATAATGTCATCACGGTTATCTTAGCTTAGCTTTACAGACTACAAATATGTAACTGAAAGCCGTTGTTATAAACAGGGGGCATGGAGTTTGACTGCACAGTTTGAGTCTAAAGAAAGATGTTCTTGAGTTGCATTATGGGAAGTGTAGGAACCTTTGTCTTTGGAGCTTGACCAAGCGGCAACCTCTGGGGCTGTAAAATGAAGCCGATGCGGAAGTGCCTAAAACTGCAGTTCCTCGAATGGCCACTTGAGGGTGGCTCCAAAAGCGAGTCAATCCCCATAGACTCCCATGTTAAAATGCCCAACTTTACAGCAGAAATAAACATGTTTACAGCCTGGTACAAAACACGTTTTGGTCTCTATAGCTAATTTCCCCTTTCATGACAACTGTAGGGGGGCAAATTTTTTATAACTCACCCGTTTAAATTTTATTAAGCTGTAAAGTTATGCATAATGAAAGACATGGCTGCTTGAGTGACAGGTCCGCCAGCCGCTAGGTGGCTTGTTTCAGCCATTTGGCCCGCCTCTTTGCCCATTTTTGATTGGCTGGGAGTTAGGCAGCGTCACACACTGCCAAGATGGCGATGGCCGGAGCGGCTCACTTTGAGCTTCAAAACCGCTCCTCAGAAAACAACGGGTGACGTCACGGTAACTACGTCCATATTTTTATACAGTCTATGAGCTTGACGCATACATACAGGGACCAAGACTCAGAATATCTCGGTGCCTGCTGTGCCAATTTTTCTTTTTCAAATCTGTCTCTTGTGAGGCCCTTAAATTTAAGTGCAATACAAAAAAAAAAAAACACCGGAGTTCCCATTTAACGGACCATTTAATCAATAATGAAGTTAATCATCAGTTGCACATCCTCTATAAATAATGTTCCTCTAATGTCTGGTTAGATGCTGGTGTCAAAAAATAAAAATAAAAAAACAGATGTAATCAATTTAATGTTTAATATATGGCTAAAAGGAATATTTAATATAGATGACTGAGTCTATTCTGTCTTATGTGTGTATGTATGCACTGGGGTTCAGCGTGTTGATTCATTGTAATTTCTTTGTCCCACCACCTTCAACCGAGGATCCACTCTGCTGCCCAAATTGGGATTTTCTAGTGCCAACAATGTTTTTAAATGAAGCTTTGTAACATTCCTATTGTAGAATAACTGATAGTTTTCGTGTTATGAAACTGTTCAGTTGGTAATTAGGAAAGAATATGTTATCACACACATAACTGCATAAATTCATTCAGCCTGCTGGCTCCTGATACAACACTGACGTCAAAACATTTAATTTCCAGTGTGCTATTTATAAAAACTGCAGCAGCAGAACATAACTCACCCTTTGTTAGTAACAGTGATTAAACTTTTTCTGTATTGTTTCCAGTATTCTGTCCACTCCCCTTAGCTGACTAACTATAAACGTGGTAATACTAGTATGATCATAATCATAATTTGATTGACTTGCAAAGCTTGTCAAGAAAAAAGGGAGAAGCATTTTGATTTGGTGCATTTAAGAGGGACAGAAGAGAGAAGAAAGGGGCAAAGCCTCAAAGTCACCGAAGCCGGGTTTGATTGGAAGGTCACTGATCTGAATCCCCAGGCAGCCCAGGAAAATCTGGAAAGGGAAAGTGGATGAGTAAAACCTTTTTTTTTCTACCCTTGAAGCAGCCCCGAGCGGCTACTTAGACCATAATTTCTCTAAATTTACTGTGAAAAACACCTTTTCATGCATCCTGTAAAGAGTAGGCATTCAGCAGGGGAGGAGCTGACTGGCAAAGGTATTTTGCATGTGTAAGGTCAAGAGAGGATGTTTTAAATTACAGCTGAGTGCTGATCTAAGTGCCTGACAGCATGTTGACAAAATAAGATGTCCACTAGTCCGGAAGATATAAATATATGGCAAAATAATAGAAAATAAACAGCATAAACCAGGATGCAGAAAACTGCAGATGAGCTGAAAATCTTGGCCAAGAAACGACTTTTACTTTCAGAGGAAAACTTCTACATTCAGAAGAATAACTGAGACGCAATAGATTGTTTTCTCTTTTTCATCTGCGTGATAGCAGTGATATAAAAGTCCAAAGTAATCATGATTTTCCAGTTGAATGTAATGGAAATGTAAGTGAATTTGAGTGCAAGTGCCTCAAAAGCAGATTCAATGTGCTGAATCAGCCAGAGCCAACAATAAAGGGTCTACTTGTGCCATTAGTGGGGGACACAATGAAAACTACAGATGGCCCCGCCACAGACGGTCAACAACGGCCCAAAATTACTAAAAACTATCTGGTTCAGTATGTTGGGGATGGACGGGGATGACACCACACCAATCAATACTCTCAACCTTGATAAAAAACTTGTTACTTTGTATATAAGCCAGCTGCTATGTTCGTATTTCTTATTAAACAACAATACCAAACTGTCAAACTCTCATTTGCTAGCTTTTCACGTTAGCTAATTACGTGTTAGCTACCTGCTCCTGTCCTGGCTCAACATCCTTTCCTCCTGTTATCACATGTAAATGCCTTTTTTCTTGTGAGAAATTACTACATACAGAGAAAATAGCGACATCAGGACTAAAGGTAGGTTACCTTCATTGAATACACATATGTAGCTCTGAGCTGTAATAGGGAGGTTTCTGTTTTTTCAGCACCAATCAAGCCGTCCTCACACCTTGTAACAAGCTTGTTACAGTCTGCTCCAGTTGAGAAGTTGATCGTTGCCCCCAGCCCTCAAAAACAGGATTTATTTTCCCTCAGTGGCAGCAAACACAAAAATGGAAGTTACTGTATCTTATCCTGAGCTCCCTTTTTTAAGGTGCTAACACACTAGCCTGTTGGACTGAGACAGTTACATGCTGATACACTTCAGACAAGTAGAAACGTGTTAGCTTAGCAACAGCATAGCTAAAGACAACCAATCATGCAAACCCTTTCAGACGGACTTACAGGTAACTTGGCTAGCTTGCACATGTTAGCCATGTCTACTCTCTGCACTAGGCACTACTTAGACTCTACAGAGTCTTCAGCTGCGTCCAAAATCACTCCCTTGTTCACTCATTCACTATGTAATTGACACTCTATAGTTTACGTTATAGTGACCAGTAATAATTTTATGTCCGGCGTAGTGTTACATGTGTTACAAAAAAAGCAACACAGCGTATTGTGGGATCGTTTGCAGAAAGTAATGTGTATGCCATGGACATCTTTGGTTCCATTGTGGGAATATTTGACGACAATAGTGCATAATTGAGAATTTGGAAACTCAATTAAAATGATGGACAGTATAACAGGGAGTGACTTGGGACACTGTCTTGAAGAAAGAAACACAGCCTAACCTCTTCTGTAAATTTAATTAGTATTGTTGTGACTTTTTACAGTTTATTTTTTATTTCTTTTGATAATATAATATTTGATTTAAAACATAAAATATTATTTTTTGATATTTGTAATTGTATTAAATTAGAATAGAAATTAATTAATTAAAATAGAAATATTTTACTATTATAAAAATAAATATATATATAATATAATATATATAAATTATAAAAATAATATTTTATTATTTATTTGCCATACACTAAAAGAACTTTCAATTTGATTGTCAATTTCAATTTGATTTCATTAACACTTTATAATAAGGGTATAAAATTAACATTCATTAACTAGGGTAATTAATCACATAAAGTCAGAGTGACATTTGTCAATGGTGAGCAACAGGAATTTATGATAGATGCTGGATTAATTCATACATAAAAATTAAGTATTACTTAAGTATTTTTTACCCTTATTACATTGTTAAGATTATTGTTATCAGTTTTTCTACAAACAAAAGCTCATGCCAGCAGAATAATTTGAAAGATATTAAACACATAGACATTGTACACATGGTGGCTTTAATCAAGTATACAGCTAATAGAAGTCACATGCACAGAATTACACATATTATCTTTGACATGTGCTAACTGTACACTAAATGATGCACACTCAGTGCTGACTGAAACATTACATATGAGCAAAATCAACAACTCGTCCCACAGAAAAGGTTATCAAGAAGGCACTGTTGAACTGAATAATTGAGTGGTGACTGGTTAGTAGTCTACAGATCTGGCTAAAAAGTTAATGTAATATCATCTTGTGACAAAAGCCTCATTTCAAGATAGCATGATTTACAGCATTCAGCAAGTCACTCACTAAAATTAGACATAAACAAACCAGACAGCCAGTTGGACTGTCATTCATTTGGCAGGAAAAAATTGATCCAGCCTTTCAATTTAGCGATCAAACACAGCCACTGGTCTCCTGATGTTCTGACTGTCTGACTGCCGCTGACCTCTTTCTGCCTGTCAACCCCAACGACACTCTGACCTCTCAGGTCACAGCTCCCCGACTGCTGCATCCATCAAGGAGCAGGTGAATGATAACAAGCCGTACCGTCTCTCCTCTCACATCAGCTATTAGGCTATCCTCAAATAGCACCTGAGAAAGTGCCTTAATTCTGCTTTGTTTTTGTTGAATGTGACATCGACAGCTAAAAGCTAAATACTGCCTGGAGTCAGAATTGCTCATTTTCAAGCAGGACTACATGGATGTGTAATACAGAGTTTCATTCAGAAAAAGGTGTCATATGGTAACAAACATAACAAACATTTAAATCCATTTAACTGAGGTTACTGCCAGACAGGTGGTTCCCAATGCAGTTTAGCTGAGCTTGCATTGACACAATATCTTTTTGAAAAATGTGCAAAATGTGCTTCTTTTGGACAGATATTAGACCAAAGTCATGGAAGTCAGCTTTATCCAACAACAAATGTTATGTGAGATCATGCAGTTCGGTTATACTGTATAAGCCTCGTGCCTGTGAAAATATACAGTATTGTAAATTTTGTGTACAACAGGGTCTGCGGACACATACACTGTATTCCCTATCCTTGGTCCTATTCTCATTAAGCAACCACACACACAACTTTATTTTTTAAACTTTTTCTTGTTATAACTCTTCTGTTGCACTTTTGCTGCTGTTTGCTGGTAATATGCTAATGCTGTGTGCAATGACAATAAAGTTTAATCTGATCTAATATATACAAACCCCTGACGTACAGCAGCCTTCTAATATTGTGTAGCCTAAATATAATAAAATATATATGCGTTAGCTGCCGCTGGCGAGTGGCTATGTTATATTATTTGTGCAATAAAATGTGCGTCTCACATCTTCAGAAATGTCCCAGGTGGGAACATTGAGGAGTAAATGTACTGAGCTAAATGAAGTGTGAGAGTGTTTCTCTTGGACCACTGAACTGTGAAAAGAGCAGTACACATTTACAGAGTGTGTGTGTATGTGTATGTGTTATCCAGACCTGCTTTGTGTACAAGTTGGATGGTTAGGATTCTTGAGAAACAAACCGTTTAGTAGTACCAACCATCTGCCCATATTGTAGTTATCAAGCAGGAACCTCCCGGCAAATATGTTTCAACAGCTCCGTTGTTAATTAAGAGGTTGAACCCTATTAAAGAGGACATATCATGCACATTTCCAGGTCTATATCTTTATTACAGGGCTCTAGTGGAATATATTAGCATGATTCACTATTCAAAAAAACATACCTCCTTATTTATGTTATACCTGCCCTGCTGTTGTAGCTCCAGTCTCTTTAAAGCTTGGGAGGATACATGAACAAACAGCAGTAGTAGGTTCTCGCTTCTTTTTCTTGTTCTATACTCTAAATGGAAACTTCTCAAATACATCCATACATGTTCGAGCCCAAATGTGCAAGTGGACAATGTTAACAACCCATGGAACAACCTCGGCAACAAAGACTACAGACGTCAGTTCGATGGGGAAGTAGAGGTAACTTTGAAAACAAAGCATTCAGAGCAGGCTGAGTAGGCTTTTGAGTTTCAGGGAACATTTTACATACCTTCACCCAATGTTTTGGAACTTTGACCATGTTCAACTCATGCATCCTACATTACAAAAGTAATGACAGAAAATCACAAAAAGGATGTTAAGTCCCCTTTAAATCCCCATTTTTCGACCGAATGTAATAATTGGTTGAAAGAAGATCACCCCACCACTGCGCTACTTAAAAACCAAAAGATGTCTCCAATTAACAAATGGAGATCAAGTGATTTGGCTTTGGAAAATATAATCAAATTGTAAACTGTCTCACAGTGAGTCACTACACTAGCTCTGGACATGAATAAAATCAGCTGGCAACATGCTGAGATCCATTATTCTAGCAGAGGTGGCCAAAATTATGGGGCGGCAGAGGAGACAGAGGTGTTACTGGGGCTTATAAATCTGAGTTACTGATGGGCACACAGAGAGAGACAGCCAAAGGTAGAGAAAATTGATGTGCCACCTCTATTCACAAAAATACAAACAGAGGCATATGGCTGCTGTCCGCATCAGTGCTCGGCTGAACCCAGCCAGCGTTTCACAGTGGAAGTATTTACTTTGGGTTTCACCCAAGGGTGCCACGACACACTGACTCACTCTAGCTTTCATCCGACTATTGCATAAAAGCCAGAACACAGGATGCTGTTTACTCCGCTGAGCCCGGTACATCCATGACAACCACGTTTGATTTGCGTCATACGCTGAGTGGTAAGACCTACCTGGATCACAGAGAGTCAGATCTAAACAGAGGAAAAGTCAGCCTGTCATAGCATGGTAAAAAAAGTGCAAAGATAAGTAAATATAATTCAAATCATGTTTTCAAAAAAACAAAAAAAGCATTTAGATCCTGTAAAGGTAGCAGTAACGGGGTTTAAAAATAAGTCTAAATTATCAATTCAAACCATATTTAAAAGTCAACTAAGCTAAAAGTACAAATGAATTACCAGCTAAATGTACTAGAAGTATCAAAAGAACGCCCCCTTTCCAGGTGATACATGTATTATATTATTGGTTTATTTTTATTGATGCATTCATGAGCAAGTAGCATTTTAATGATGTCAAGGTGGAGTTAATTTTAACTACTTTAACAACTACAGCAGTCATGATAAATGTAGCAGAGAATATATGAGAAGATGCAGGCGAGTACAAGTATAAATTTAGCAAGATGGAATTACCTCAAAGTACCTTGACTGATGTATATTTGTTACTTTCTAATGCTCATCAAAAATACACCAAACTTTATCCAGACTATAATGTTAGCTATTGAAAAAAGCTAGCTTTCTTTTTTCATGTGAATGTTACACATCTGTAAGCCCATTTTAGATTGAATGTTTTCTGTCGGTGTATTATTTCCCTGTCATTGACTTTGTCCAAGTCGATTTTACATCCTACAGTGTGAAGAACGTGATTTCATATGATATGATTTCATAACATAGTGACGGTACTTATGAACACAACGAGTAATTGGACAAATGAAGCTTTTAGTGCGAGTTCAAGCAGGAAGACAACTGTCAGCCTATTTTGTCATCACATTGAACTCCGCCTCTCAACTTCTCCGTAATCCAATTATTCCACCTCCCTCTGTGCACAATCACCATCTTAACCTAAGAATATTTAACCCACCTTACTTGTTTTGTCTCTCTCTCTCTGCTTTCATTGCAGTCTATACTGCATCACTGCTTCACCCCTCCACCGCCCAACCGCCACCAGCGTCAAGGCCCCGTCTATGGCTTCTTTGCGGGGATCTCCGATTGGTTGGTATTTCTATGGCTCCATCGCAATATATCCATTTAATCAACAGGGTCAACACCAAAGACTATCAAATAAAGCTTCTGAATTCATGTCAACTTGTGCCTTCCCTGATTGAAATATGATTTGTCCGTGTGTGTTGTATCGGCCACATCAACCGACGAATATACGTTTAATACCGTAACAACGCCTGTGCAGTCACTTCTGGCAGTCACTTCTCTTTAATTCCACCTCTGCAAGCCACAAAGTGCATTTGTGACTCATTGAGCTTATCACCCCACAGTGGATCAGACCAGTGTGAACTGCTGACAAAGTAGTAAACTGCTTCAGACGTCATCAATCAAAGGATTTTTGCAGATACGGAAAGGACAGATGCAGTGGTTCAGACGTCATTGCTTTGGAATATTAAAACATGCCTGGAAGCAACAGTATCAGTCGTAACATCGCTATAGGCCGACGTGACGCTGACTTGATCACCTTCAATCAAATTATGCAGCTGGCAGCATTGTATCCACCGCACTATCTGTCTATTCATACTTAACGCTTATCTTGTTTATCTGTGTTCGTCTCCATTGCTGTTGATTTTTCATCTTTGGCAACTTCTGCTTATTGTTAGTTTAGTTTGACAGCTACAGACTCTGACAGCTCCACTGTTTCGTCTCATGCCAGTAAAGCCCTATTCAGTCAAGTAAAGCTGACAAACAGAGGGATAGGGGAGGTGGGGATGAGATGGATTGATAGATAAAGGGATGGAGGGATGGATAAACAGAGTACTGAGACAGGGAGGGTCAGAAGTGAGATGACCCAGAAGCAACAGGTAAGAGCGCAGGTGTGAGATTGCAGAGATAGTAAACAAAAAATACAAACACACACATATGCACACATCTGTCAGAACAACTCTAGTCCTTCCTACAACAAGGAAGAAAACCTCTACCTCTGTAGCGAACTGAAGCGGGAGGAAATCTGCTCCCTGTAAAGATGCGATAACATTTAGATCAGATGATGTTACGTTGATGTCGGGTTCGGGCCAACACAGGCCAAAATAGCAAAAGGAAAAGAGAGAACAGGGAGTATTTTTGGCTAAGAGGTACAGTAGCACTTTCGAGAGATCCGCACATAGAGATTTTACATAACTCACTCATCCAATAGCGGATTTGACACTCTGCTGAATGTCTACAATAATAGCCCCGGAAGAAAAACCTCAATGTCTATCACGATGTTGACCCTCTCAGCAGGGGAGTTGAGGGATCTGAGAGACTTTTTTTTATTCTTCAAAGCAGGAGACAGCAGTAGGAGAGCTGTTTGTTCTTCATATGACTACGGGGTGGTCTCAGACTTGAAGCATCGGTACAGTTTGACTTGTAGCTCTTTCATCTTAAATATTACATTTGAGTTAGGGGTCAATAGCAGCAAGTCTACAAACGTTAGTGTTTGTCACTTTACTTTTCTGTTTAGGACTCTCTGTCCTAAAACTATTAATAAAAGCTGGGAGATATAAAATCACCTTTGTGACACACCTGAGGGATCTAAAGAAGTTAAAATGCCCTCTTCTGTCAGCCAACTGTGGCTAGGAGAAGACAAACCTTATATAATGTCTTCTCTGAAAATGCAGTGATGCTGAGATGGTATGAAATAATTTTGGTATTGGTTACATGGCTGTCATTGTCTTCATGCTTCTGTTGTAATTATTTTTTTTTAGCACAAAGAAGATCTGTCTAAACACACTGAGCCTGCAGTTATGATCTCTTCTTTCATGTACATGTAAAAATACACTTTAATCCAGATAAAATGATAAAATAATGATAGTTTGACAAAATAAAACGGCTACTCCTCAGCGGATACAATTAGCACGCTGAACTATCTCCGTGACAACAGAGCAAACTGCATCTGCTGAGGAAGACCATGAAGGCTTGAGAAAAACCTTGACCTTGGACCTTGATTTAAGATTTTTTTTTTGTTGTCAAACTAATTATTATGGTTATTAACTCTGACTGATATACATACAATAACCTTGACCTTGGACCTTGATTTGTGATTTTTTGTCAAAGTAATTATTAAAGTTAACTCTATCATATCTGATCGACTTATTTTATTTGCAAACAGTATTTTAAAAAATGATCTTTTATTACTTAACAAAATTAGCTCAACAATTTTAGCTTTGTTTTGCAGGATTAGAGTTCATTTTGCTTTAGATAAGATTGGGTTGTTTTGGCTAGGCTACATTACAGTAAAATTAGAGCTGCAACGATCAGTCAGTTGACAGAAAATTAACCACCAGCTGTTTTGATCATCGATAATCACTTTGAGTAATTATTAAAGAAAAACTGCTAAAATTCTCCAGCTGTTGTTCCAGCTTCTTAAATGTGAATATTTTCTGGTCTCTTTAGTCCTCTATGATAGTAACATGAATATCTTTGGGTTGTAGACTGTTAACCAGGAAGCATATCGGGCCATTTTCTGCCGTTTTACAGACCACAATAACAAATCGATTAATTGAGAAAGTAATCGTTAGTCGCAGCCCTAAATCTAATTCCGTATAAAAGCTATCCAGATTTAGCATGGTCAACTTGTTACACTTTTTCTCTTCTATAGATATTGATAATAAATGGAAATAGCTTCATTTTCCTTGATATATGGAATCTATGGAACCAGGAACCAATAAGGAGTACAAAGGTCTCGGTCTCAGCAGACTGTAGTAAATAAACCACTGTCCCTCCTCTGTTGGTGCTTTATCAACAGTGACTGAGCAAAGGCAAACAGAGTTATTATTACATTGAGAAGGAGATGCTCCGGGGCCTGTGAGGTTCAGTGTTCTGTGTTTCAGTCTGATTTGAGTCTTGCCCGTCAGTCAGATGTCATTTCATTCGATGTGAAATCTCAGATACCAACAACAGATCTGACTTTGACCAAATTTGGCAGTGATGTTCAGGGGGTAGTAAAGATTGGGTTATGTTGTAATTGCAGGGAATTTAAGGATCTATCAGACCTAAACATTTTAATGACTTGGGAATTACTCCAATTAATTTTAGTTACAGGCCTTTAAAAGGCTCCTAATTGGGCCGAATCCTACGCTGCAAATCACAAATTACAATGGTTCAGGTTTTTTCTAACTCAGATTGGAGCAGTAGTCAGACACCAGTGGTCTGATTTTGACAAAATGTGGAGTGACGATATATTTTGGAGCAGTTTTCTGCCACTTAAAAACACACTGATTGGCAGGGTGACGATGCTACAATGAAAGCTCAAAACCGTGAACTGTGAAAAGCCACGGATCAACATTCAAGGATCAAATATTTCTTGATTTTTGAACTTAACTATTATCAGCATCTAAACTTGTATGGTCATCTCATACATTATTAATGCTGAAGTACAAGGCGAATAGTCCATCTATCTGCCATGACTAATTTGGATCAAACCATGGGGTGGCCGACTTTGGGACTGGCCAAATGACTGTGTGTTTTGTGTTGAATGGTAGGCCTATGTACATTTAGGAGAAATGAGGCAAAGAGGAAGCAACAGACATCACAAGCAAATAATGCAGTGAGTGCCCAGACTGATCTTCTTGTTTAGTGACCAATCATCAATCTATAGACCAAATAATGATATTATAAGGATAACCACCCATTTAATAGCCTAGTATATCATAATGACTAAAGTTTTCTTAGGTATACTATATAAATTTGGCCAAATGTGTGCATTTATTAAAAAAAACAAAACAGTGATAGTAGGCCTGATCTTAAAGTTACTTCAAATATTGACCAAATAATTATCTCATGTTAGACTATTTCCTACTTACTAATATTTTGGGTCAACCTTTGCCTCGTTAATCACCAGAATCTCTATCCACTGAATTTCTTCTGGCAAGTGATGCATGGATTTATAGTTGCAGTTTAATGTCACAATGATATTCACATTTATCCTGTAAGTGGAGCTCTGTGCAGTCTTACCTGTCTGTCAGGTGCTCTGCTGTCCAGCGAGTAGTGAGCCTGCTGGCACCGGGGACTCCAGACCCGCCCACCGGGTCTCCGGTAGCCCCGACCTGCTCACCTGTCGGGCGGGAGCGGCTAGAAACCAGTCAACGGCACTGGGAGGACTGGACGAGCGGAGGAGAAACAGTAGCGTATCCACCACCGGAGGGGAGGAAAACTCCATGTTCACATCCACAACATCCCGTCAAAAGTGATGCTCGCCGGTTCAGTTACTGTCACTGTGATGTCAGCTGGTCGGTAGCCGGTATCAGACGGTATGTGGTGACGCCGAGAGATCACGTTGTTAACTGGGGGGGGAGAGAGTGCAAAAACAGTCAAGGAATCTTTTTCGCTCCAGTTGTGATTTTAGAGGTCTGTTCTTGTTGAAAGGACGTTGTGTGTGCGATGACTGCTCCTCACCCACCACACTGGACTCCAGCCAGCCTCTCTCTCTCTCTCTCTCTCTCTCTCTCTCTCTCTCTCTCTCTCTCTCTCCCACTCTCCCGTTTTCTCCTCTCTCTATGTATCTCTATGAAAGTCGCTCCCTCTCCCTCTTATCAATTAATTCATATATTTACGTATTAAAGAAACACACATTTACTTATAAACATAATTACATTAAATTCAAATGTTGTATTTGCTATTTAGGTGCTTGATATACTGCATGTTACAGTATTTGATGTCTTGCGTGATTTGCACTTTTTTTTTTTTGCTTACTAGTCTATATATTATATGCTTTAGTTATTAAATATTGTCACTTTGTAATTCAGCTGCTACTTCCTTTCAGGGACACCTGTGATATATTTTCCATCCTTGGGAAGGAGTCCCACCACCAGCCAAAGTTTTTATTTATTCATTGATTTTTTTTATTTATCTATATTCCCATGAATAAAAATGACTTGACTGCCTGGTGCCCCTGGGACAAATTTATACCACAGGCCACAGTGGAAAATAAAAAATGTCTCTTACTTTTCATTCATTTTACTTTATTTAAGCACCTTCAAGTCTTTTTTTAGCTGCTTAAATAACATAAAACTTAAAAGCAAAATCTGAATTTTACAGTTTTGTTTTGTTTTTTTGTTAATTAATGAGCATTGCCCTTGTCAAATAAATAAATAAATGATTTAATTCAGTTCACAGAACTTTATTCATCCTCAGCACAGCAATTTAAATCTTCTGGCTAAGAGAGCAGAATAAAAATTTGTTACAGCAATATTTAGAATACAAACAGCATAAACAGGCTGAGACAAGTGCCACACATTACAAAAAAGTATAAAGAAAATACAGTTAAAATGCGTAAAAAGGTATCAGTTTGCAAAAAAAAGTTAAAATAAAATAAGCTTAGAAGCAAATGCGTATTTTCCCATGGTTAAAAACATGAATTACAGTAAAGAGGACAATCTCCTTGCTGTCTTTTAATAACAGATGTGCACAGATATTAAACAAATAACAGATAACAAATAAAGTTTATTTAACACATGACTGAAAGAGACATGAATTCTGTTGGTTTTGGCAACATTTAATGAATTCTCATTTCCTTTCTGTATTTTCTCTCTCTGTGACACTGCTGGTGCATTCACAGGTGTATGTCTTTAAGGAAGAGAAGGAATAGGACGGTGATAGAGAAATATTGAGATCATTTCAGGTTAACTAGGCTATAGCTACAGGACCAATGTCACAGGAATCTGACTGTTTCTTCTTTTTTTTTTTTTAAATCCAGTACCAAGCTGTGATGCGGCTGGAAAACTCGGTTCATACTGGTGACAATGTTGTGCACGCTAACATTTAAATGCGTGCAAGTGTTTGCAGTTTTTGCAGCTCTTCCATCTTTGTGTGTCATGTTATGTACCTCTCTCTCTCTCTCTCTATCTGTTTATGTGTGTGTGTGACAGCACAATGAAAGAGGAAGCCCAACTCAGCATCTTGTCACCAACAGCACTAGTGTTCACATCCAACAATAACACCTTCCTCCTGAGAATTAAAGTCTGTAGCCGTACATACACTTTCTCTACACACACACACACATATTGCAGAGGTTCAGTACTGTGTAACCTCATTTGAGGACACACAAAGTAGCCTGGCTGTTATGCTGCAGAGACTCAGTGGACCTTGGTATACATGCACAAACACACGTCCACACATACAGCACACACAAACGCAAGTATGTACACGCTCAGAAATGTCAATATAGATCGAATACAGGAAACACATGCACATCTTAAAAGTGTTAAAATCATGATAGATAGGAAAGGACACAGCCTCAAGGTTAAAGTACGTTAGGTCTGAAAGGTTAGTGGTTCAAATCCTTAGCCAGGTGCCCAATTGATCACTGCTGTAATCATTCCTCCTGTTAATGCCAACTATTAAGACATCCACTCATAATGCACTTTCATTGTAAGTGACAGGGGACAAAATCCACAATCCTCCTTCTGTGCAAAAATGTATTTAAAAGTTTATTTGGTGCTCACTTATAGAGCCCTACAAGGCCAGGCACCACAGTACATTACGGACCCTCTGCACCCCTACGCCACTAGTCGAGCTCTTAGATCCTCCACCGAGGGCTTTCTAAGTGAACCTCGTACACATTTTAAGACCCGGGGAGACCAGGCTTTCCAGTCGGCAGCCCCTAAGCTTTGGAATATTCTTCCCACAAGCTTAAGGTCCTTGGATAATGTAGACGCTTTTAAAAAGCAGCTAAAAACCCATTTGTTCAGACAGGCATTTGGGTAGTATGTGCTGTTTTATATCTTATTTTGTATATTTCATCTGGTGTATTTGTTTTTTCATTTATTCTAACTGCATTTTATTTTATTTTACACACACATAAATTAACTTTGCTTGCTTGCTTGAAGATAATATGAAGATTCAGCTGTTCAAAATTAGTCAAGCTGAGTCAATATCTCTCAAAGTTACAGTCTTTATAGTGTCAAACAGGAAAACACTGTCTGTCAAGACACAAAGAGGGAGTGTTGTACTAAAAACACTGTAACTTTATTTTACTAACTCATTTTACTCACTAATTTTTAAAAATACATTGTGGACCCATCCATTAAACATGCCTTTAGTGCAGGATTAAGCAGTATTTCTCTACAACATTAAATATTCATGACTAAATATGCAACAATCAAAGTTAGGGTTTGAAAAAAAACACCTCAAGTGTTATTTATTTAAGTATCAAAAAGTCAGCTTACCCACTTCATCAGGACTACGCGGGTGTGGTTTAATCAGATTTGAGTGGCGGTGCCGGCAACAGAAGCCAAACAACCCCACACTTGTCATCACCTTTTCCTTCAAATATTGCTGAATGCTGATTGGTGCTCAGAAGGAGAGATACCTTACATCACCTTTGCTCAAGTTGTTCAAACTTTGGCAGAAAATTTCATATTCGTGTAAAAAGCTGAAACTGACCTGCTTTCTAGCAAACAAACACATCCTGATTTAGAAGACGTAGATGTGACAATGATGTTTCTAAGGTGACATGAAATATTATATCATCTATGTCTTCCTGTGAGAGTCAAGGGACCACCTAAGTCTAATGAAGCAAAAGAAAAAACATAATGCTCTCACTTGGTAATGTGAAAGAAGAGCTCGCTTTGAATTGATATTTTGCCTCTTCTGCCAGAGCAGCCCGGAACAAACTGCCTCTTTGATAGTTGATAGTGTGTGTGTATGAGTGTATATATACGTTTATGTTGTTGCTCAAGTTCATTATCATATACATTTAAAAATTACAACTGTACATTCAAATGCAATGAAATGCGTCTGCCCAGGCTCTCTCAGTCCTTAAAACTACATATAAATTAGACATAATCATAAAAAAAACAATAAGTAAGAAATTCCACAAATAATAAATTGCTATGAGTTACGTAAGTGCTTACTGCCCAGTACTACTCTAACTGCCTCGGGGTAAAAACTGTCTTTGAGGCGGCTGGTCTGAGCTCTGATGCTCTGTGGGCGTTTTCCTGAGGGAAGGAATGAGAACAGACCATGTGTTGGATGGCTGGTGTCCTCCGTAATACTTAAGGTCTTCCTTCTGCAGCGGAGAAGTTAATGTCCTGAATCTGTGGCTGTGATGATGTTTGAAGCTGTTTTTTTACTGTCCTACTCAGTTGTTTGTGGTCTTGTTCGATCAGGTTGCCAAACCACACCAGTAAGTCTCCAGTAAGGATGCGCTCTATGGGTTTTTGTAGACATTGCATATGTTGTGTGGATATCTGTATGTACAGGCTGTGATAACAAATCTCCCTTGGAACAATAAAGACTCTATCTAGATATCTGAAATTACTCAAACAGGCTAATAATAATAATAATAATAATAACTTTATTTGTTTATCACCTTTCATACAAGTAATGCAGCTCAAAGTGCTTTACAATAAAATAAATCACATGCACCAAGTGCTTCACATGAAAAGGACATAAAAGCATGTAAAAAAACCCATTAATGTAACATAAGATGGAAACACTTGATAACATTAATAAAAATAAGATAAATTAAAGTGAATTAAAGTGGTGTGGTGGTAATTTGAGACTTAATAAGCAAAAACTTTCGCAACGTCTACACAATCTGCAAATCGGCGCCTTGGTCTCTGAAGCCATAAGCAGACAGAACCTCCCTTTTCCCAACGGACGCAGACTCACCGCTGGTCTTGATTAAACCCCGAAATAAGACTCACCGCAGGCAGGTACACCGAAGCTTTGACATAACCAAAACAAACCTTTATGTTTGCTTTAAGTCTCATCTGGATCAGGTTTCAAGTCTGTAGAAGTTGCTTTTTAAATTATTTGCCAGGTATTGGCTTCTTCTCAAGAGACTAAAACAAACTCTGGTATCTCATATTATTTTGACTGGCAGCAGGAATAGTTCAGAGTAGAGGGGCAACCTGGGTCAGTGGGCTCCCATGGTGAATGTGTGAGGAGTAGTTTCAGGACAGCCTTAAAAACTTCACTTGCCAGCTGTTCAACATCACTAAGAAGTATTTATTGGAGGGATTTTGTGCCGTTTTGTGTAAAAATGTCTTTCGAGATTAAAACATTTCTGTGAGAAAACATCATTTTAGTGTCATTTTGGTGCTTTTCCTCCATACTAGTTGAGGCCACTGATGTTCATTCAAGACTCATTTGTGATACCGTTGTGCCCTCTAGTGTTACAGAGTGAGATGGAGGTCTGATCCACAAGAGTCCTCCTTACACTCTGCTTTGATTTGGCAGATCCAACAGTGCAGAATATGGAGATTAGATTTAATTAAAATTGCCTCAAACCTGTCACCGGCTGAACTTAAGATCCACATTCAGCAAACTGTGACAGTTTTTAATATCCAAATTACGCAGCCCACCCGATCAATGCTGATGATAACTGCTGACTCGGGACAAATTCAATATCCTCTCCTCTGATAGCAATCAACAACAAATGCGGCATTGTGACTGGGACGGGCAGAATTTAAAAGCCACAACAAAAAGTGTAAAGGGAGTTGTTGTGCTCCAAAAAGTCAGTCAGTTAGCAGTTTGAGTCAGGACTAAATCAAGAGAAAATCCAGTGGAGTTTGCTGAAATTGTGGCAGCAATTTCCCACTCAGCGTGGCCTCAGCAGAGCCCGGCCTGAGGAGACATGAGTTACACAGCCATTAAATCAGTCTCACATCCAGCTGACACTCCAGCTTCTTGTCAGGTCATCAGCACACACACACACAAGCAATTAATGCTGTGTGTGTGTGTGTGTGTGTTGTAGAGGAGAGAGAGAGAGCAGGGCTTTATTGCTTAATAGAGGAGAGACTGGAGAGGGTTAGACCTACTGTAAATGTGTGTGTGTGACTGATTAGCAGATGTAACAGCTCCTGAACCCAGAAGAGGGGAAGGGGGGTGGGAGGGGTGAGGGTGGGGGGGTGGGGACCTCTCAACAGATAAATGTCTGCTGCGGTGTGTAGTGCATTATAAGTTACCTGAACCTGAAAGTGCACACTCACAACACCAGTACGGTTTAATCCTGTACAAGAAATTTACTTGTGTACAACTATTCGTTCATATCTCAAATTTCACAGAGTACCTTTACATAACCTCATGTTTAGAAGTGTGCCATATGATTGATATTTACATTTTGTGTAATTCTTATCCTCTTTTTTTGTTGTATAAAAGCACTATAATCCACTCTATTATATATAAAAATCTGTTTAAATTAAGTTTTTAAGAGTTAAGCAGAGATTTATCTGTGTTGTATATTAATCAGAGTTGATTATGTGGGGGTTAAAAAAGGTTAAAGTAACAAACTAGTAAAACAAACAACTAAATCAGGGTAAAGTTAGCTTGAAGTCTTGTTCAATAGACTGATGTGTTTTAATTCTCTTTGTTTTAAAATGTTTCCATGACTCTCTGGAAAGCAGTATTGATACTGAGCAGATTATTCAGGTAAAATAAAGTAAACTGAATTGAATTAAAATTGAAAAAGGGACTTAAGTTGATGAGAGGCATCAGTGCCTCGCTGTCATTTAGTGCCGAGTGTGATATATTGCAGCTTTCAGAGAAATATTATAGTTATAGTTGCCACTAGGATGTTGATATAGACAGTATTTATAAGTGATAGACTGGTACCATAATAATACCAAAACTTCCATGTGATGTGAATGCAACTTTAATGTTCTCTTCCAAAGACAAACAAAAGCCAGCAGTTCCTTTTAAAACCGTACATCTTTATTTACCATAAACTCCTCAACAGATCAGCCAAACGTAAAAGTAAAACGTCAAAGTTTCCATAAAACAACAAAAGACTTAGAAAAGGCTGAAAAGAGAACATCATGAGAACACAGTCAAAGGCCATTTGATCCCTTCATCTATGATGTAGCGTCCTCTTTACTGTCCACCTCTCCTGGTCATCTGTTTTCTCTCTCTATCGCATTATCTTCCTTTCCGTCTCTGTTTTTGCTCGCCGACAGCCAGGGGGGCCAGTCAGCTGTCTCGTCACCCACTCCGGCGTCCACAATTCACTCCCATGCTCCTCCGTCGTGGGCCTTTGGTTACCATGGCGGCGACATCGGCTGTGGGTTCTGGAGGTAGGACATTACAACTGCTGAGATGGACAGCCTGCGGACAAAAAAAAAAAGAAATGTTAGTTTTAAAGTCACTATGAAACAGAAACACCGCTTCTTGAGTAGCTTGCCACCTTAGTTTAATGAATTTCCTGCTCAGAATTATATTGGAGCAGGATAAACATACAAGTGTACACCATAAATGTAACAGAAAGTGCATAATTTATAACATAGTTTTATTAAGACTACAAGGAACTAAATTCCAAGGTGCTCTGAGTCTGCAGAATTTAAAAAAAAACCTTCACTATTGCGAGGCTTAGTCTTTAGCCTTCATCAGGTGTAGACAGTATTGCTAACACGTTTGCATGTGTTGTGATCCCTGATTTCAAAGAGCACTTGTGTTCATGGAGTGTGACTTTTTAAATTACACCCTGCTTTCGCCTATGAAGCAAAAAAACACACTCCAGTTCTTTTTGGCATATTATTGGCTGGCATATTATTGGAGTTGAGTGCAGGTCTGAATAGTATTGAAGCCAGTATAATGAATTCATCTGAGACATATGAGGCCATTGAGTGGTTCATTTACACAAACATGTACCTGCCCTCCACTTCTCTTTTCATCCAGTGTAGAAACTCACCTTTATTTAATAACACAGGGATGCTTACATCACATCTTGGCAATTGACAAATGTCCTTAAACCGACCTTGAACCGGCATCTACGCGCAAGACGCTGGTGCATTAAGTTCATCGTCTGACATTACTTGCTGAGCCAAACATTTTGCGTTACTAAAACTACGTCTTCATCAAGCTTGTCTTTAATACAACCTCATCTAGACAATGGACCAGAGGGCTTTTCCTCTGTGCAAATCTGTCTGTCTGCGGGGGCCCGGCCCAGCTTTACTGGACCGGTGCCCCGGTGTAGTACACTTTTTATAAGCAAATGGAAATGTATCAACCCTGGAGGTCACACAGTTAAAAGCTTTTGGACATTAGAGTTGGCTCATCTGGAGTCTCGATGGCAGGCAGAATTGAGTCTAAGCTACGGTTTTAAAGCTGCTTAATTTAAGACTTTAATGTAAACACATACAGTAGTACCTTCATTAGCCTTTATCATAACTAAGAGCTGCAACAGAGAGTCACATCCCCTATAACGAGCAGTAAAGACGCCCACAGTTTGCCAGAATTAAACGTTTTTGAGTGCGCACGCTTCTCTGCCAAATCAGGGGGAAGCTTGGGTCGGACAGAATAGTATAATTCAAAAGTGTAAAAGAAAAACTTCAATAACTCATTTTGTTAAGTTTTTGTATTACAGTTGGCTTAGAATCATTTATAACATTGTAAAAATGATAATGTGATATAAGCATTTCTTCAAGATGTAATTCCACTGAAAGTCAATTAACTATATTATTGATTTATCTCCAAGCTCGAAGTTAGACAGAAGGCTGGTCTTTTCTCCCTGATCTCTGTGGTACAACCCTCCCGGACCGACACTGCTAGCCAAACTATAATCTGTAATCTATGTTTCATACTCACATGAAGCTGCTCATCATCTGTTTGGTGTCTTCGGAGCTTCTGGAGTTTGCGAAGCTGATGAACGAGCAGTAGACCGCGATCCAGGCGCACCACTTCAGCTGAAACACAAACACACAGGTTACACAGGTTAGATGTACCAGCATAGGGAAGATTTGAAAGATTAAAATTTCATATAATGGTACATATAATGTTCTGCTAGTGATCAGACATTTCTTTAGAGAGAGACAGACAAACTGCATTTACAAAAACAAACAGTTGAAGTTTATTATGGAGATAACTGAACCAGGCTAGACGACGGCACAGCTGATTAAAAGGCACCAAATCAATGAATACATGATGACTCTCAATTTGGTGTTGTCATTTGGAAACTGCTCTAATCCTGTTCTGAAAACAAAGATGCATGACGTGATGCTTCCCAACACAAAAGCTGTTCTACAGGCAAAGGTTACTGTGCTTCCTTCACATGTACAGTATTGTTTTACTGTACTTATCTACGATATACAGATAGTCATATAATATATTGTTGCCATTATTTTGTACACCTCTAGTGGTTCTATAGGTACATTTGTAGTATGAGTGTTTCTTGCACTTAGACCTGGCAGTGTTACTGAATTTTGAGATTTTAGGGGGAAAATAATACGTTCAATTGTTTTAACATTGAACACAAACAAGTAAAGAAACGTATTTGTTGATGGAAAGACAATCAATTAAACAAATGATCTGCTATTGGACTGGGAGGCCACATGAGCGTACCGCCTTTGCCCTTTTGATTAAGTCTATTGTGTCCTGAAAGGCGAAAGCTGCCCTTCATCCTTCAACCTAAAAGGTGAGTTTACCTTTAATCTTCTAAATGGAACGATTGGGCTGGACCAAGCTCTACCCTTCAGAGACAACAGCCCTTTAGTGTGGACACACAGGCAGATGACAGAGGAGGCATAGGAGACAGAGGTTGTATGTGTGTGTGTCTGTGTGTGTGTGTGTGTGTGTGTGTGTGTGTGTGTTCCTGTAGGTCACCTTGAGCATCAGTCCACACATGCTGAAGATCATGCCGAGCAGGTTCATGTAGTCAGGGGTGGGGTCCTCCAGTGTGGGGTTGGTCTCTGTGCTGGGAGGCTTGTACCTGTAACACCATAAAAGCACGATCAAACACTTAATGTCGGTTGTTTTATTGTGTGTTTTAAAGCCCCCCGCCGCTCAAAAATGTGTTTTTCTTCTTGTTACTGCAGTTGGATGTTTGGAGCTTATGTGCAGAGTTTAACATTTGAAGGCTGTTTCACATTCTTCTGCTGAACGGGGAAGTTTCTATATGTGTTCATGAAAATGTTAAAGCGGTGGGCCAACAAGCATGACTTGTGACATCACAACTATTTTCGGAAGCTAATCCTGGTTGAATATTCAATTTACACAAGTGTGATGTGGAAACTTGAAACCTGTAATGCACAAACACTGAGAATGGACTTTACAGTGAAGTAGGAGACATCTTGTGTCCGGCAGCTAAACTTTTGAAATGAAAACTGTTTACATATTCATACATTCTGGATTTTTAATGAGGGAGAAGGAGTAGATGTCATTTGAAGAATTTCTAACTAAGTAATTGAACTTTTTTGTGGAAAAAAAAAACGGATACAAATTATTATTCAAATGTCCTCCAGCATGTCTGAAGGGGATCTTTAAATATTTAACATTTTAAAAGTGATAAGTTAAGGCTACTGTGCACTACATGCCTTGCACACTCATCATTTTTCATGTTATGTGGGCCCTGCAACTGTTGCACTCCTGGTCCTGAACATTTTAACCCAAATGTGATTGTTGAACATCTAAATTCTAAACCATGGACATCGATCCGCTGCTGTAACAGCCTCCACTCTGCTCAACTTTCTCTACTCGGCTTTCTACTTGATTTTGGAACCTGGCTGCAGAGATTTACTCTCATTCAGCCACAAGAGTATTAGTGAGGTTGTGCATTGATGTTGGCGATAAGGCCTGGCTCGCAGTCAGCTTTCAGTTCATCTCAAAGGTGTTGGATGTGGCTGAGATCAGAGTCTGTGAAGGCCATTGAAGTTCTTCCACAGCAAATTGGGAAAAGCATTTCATTATGGACCTGGCTTTGCATACTGAAACAGGTAAGGGCCTTTCCCAAGCTGTTGGCACAAAGTTGGAAGAACAACATTGTCTAAAATATCGATTTATACTATAACATTACTGTTTCTCTTAACTGAAGCTAAGGGGTCAAGTTAAAACCAAGAAAAACAGCCCCAGATGTATATACAGGGGGTTCCACTGACCTTTGGCCATATAGTGTAAACGTAACCTTGTGCCACAAGATTGTGTTAATTATTCAGCTCCTAAAGAACAATGTTTCTAACTTTGAAATAGAGCTGGAACAACTAGTGAATTATTTGATTAATGCCAATTATTATATTAATTGCCAACTATTTTGATAATCAATTCATCGAGTCATTTTTTAAGAAAAAAAAAGTCGAAATTCTCTGATTCCAGCTTCTCAATGTGAATATTTTCTGGTTTCTTTAGTCCTCTATGACAGTAAACTGAATATCTTTGGGTTGAGGATAAAACAAGACAATTGATGACGTCTCCTGGGACTTTGGGAAACAGTGATCGACGTTTTTCATAATTTTCTGACTTTGTATGGACCGGACAACGTATCTATTAATCGAGAAAGTAATCGACAGATGATTGAATAATGACATTAATCGTTAGTTTGAAAAGAACAAAATACACTGAAGAGTAGCCCAATGAGAAAGTCATTTGCTAACTGACTGCCATGAATGAGATGAGGGCAAATAGCAATGAACGACATATGGAAACACTACTCATTTAGAAATACTGTTAACAAATTAATGAACAGAACTAAACCACCGATAAACGATTGAATATTTAAGTAATTATCCACATATGCAGACAGTTCAGGAGTGTATAAATCCTACAGCTAAATGAGCTAATCGCTAATCCCTTCAAGCTACACTCATGATTTGAGGTTAGCTGGTTAGCTGCCATTAGCTAAAGTAGCTAATTTCACTTAAAAAAAAGCTCGATTTTCTGTATAAAATACTCACCTCAAAATCTTATTCTGTCGCCTCGGGTCTGACATGTTGTTGGAGGACATAATATGCTACAATTCCCTCGTGTTATGATTTTTTTTAGGAGTAAATTTAAACTCCAGGGACAGAATGACAGCTGATCGGCCCTTTCGTGAACGGCCTGAGGTGTATTTCCGGTGTGTTTCAAAATTAAAGTTGAGCGTACTCCGTAGGCTAAACTTAAACGGGAAGAAGCTTGTCGGAATCTTATTTTGAAAGGAGTACTTGATCCCAGTATGCATTGCGCGTATTAGCAAACATAAGGGGTAAAATGAATGGAAGAGACTTTAGCTAGACTGTAAAAACATGAAGTTAAAATTGGTTACTAATTGATTTAACTAATTACATCAGGAAAATCAACATGACCCACCCCTAAATTTGAACTTTTTTTGGTAAGTAAAACAATAACTCACACCGCTGTGAGAAGAAAATGCTAGATGGAGTGTAAAGTGTTGTTTGTATGCTAGTCAGGTTTGTATACAAAAATCTACTTTTCAAGCTAGAAACCGGACTTCCAGAAGTCATTTTAGTGTCCTTTGAGGAAGCCAGTGAAGTAAAATAGAGTTTTTGAGGGGCCAAGAAGTAACGTTAATACTAGACGACTTACGGTTCTAAATAAAGTGCAAGTTTTAAATTAAAAGGGATAAAACCACATAAGAACCAGCTGCTAATGAAGGGGGAATTGTTACTGACATGTGTTTGTTTGTCCACACAGGTTGTGTCATGGCGTTTCCTCTCCCCAGACCTCAGGCTCCTCAGCTTCCCCAGCATCTGCTCAGGACCGTAGACTGTCAGCAAGGAGCTGTCAGGGCTGTTCGCTTCAATTGTAATAATGACACACAAATATTCATCATGCTAATGTTGAGACTGTTGAGATAAATCAATATCCAATATATGAAAACATGCATACTATAGTCTGACTGTAGTCCAGTTAAATTAACAGAGTAAAGTAAATACTCTGCGTTCTTTTCTTCTATTGTGTCATGTTTGTATTATTTAAGTCTGTACACTCTTTGTGATGTCAGCTGCTTCAGCTTACACCTGTCTCTGTCTCCTGTCTCCCTGCTTGATCAGCTGATGGGAACTACTTGCTGTCCTGTGGCAGTGACAAATCTCTAAAGTTGTGGAGTGTGAGCCGAGGGACCCTGTTGAAGACGTACAGTGGCCACGGATACGAGGTTCTGGATGCAGATAGGTGAGCGAAGAGTTGTCACAGTCACCTCACCTACACTGTGTCAGGCAGGTCGATTCAGCGATATAGTTTCATCAAATTACATGATAAAGTAGTGTAAACACATGAAGAAGGAGAAATGTTGAAAAGATGTCCTTAAGAGATAGATAGATAAAGGAATGGGCAGGATGACTACATGTAGGGCTGCAACTAACAACAATTCATAATCAGTTCATCATGCTGATTATTTTCTTGATTAAACAAAGACTTTGTTTGTTTGCAATGTAATGTAGGAAGTTTTGTTCTTGTCTATGTTTGACAAATGTTTCACCACTGCAACTGTATTTTGGTGTTCTTGTAAGTCGATGTGAGTTGGGCACTGGTATGCACATGACACAATAACTAACTATACTTTACTGAAGTACAGAATAGCGCTTTATAACTCTTAACCCCTGCATGAATGAACCGTTCTTGTTTCTCATTGGCTACTTCCACAGTTCCTATGACAACAGCCAGATCTGCTCCTGCAGCTCGGACAAGACAGTGATCTTGTGGGACGTCGCCACCGGCCAGGTCACACGAAAGCTCAGAGGTCATGCCGGGGTCAGTTCTGCTGTCTGTTTGTTTGTCACACCTGCACAATGTCACTTTGTTTCTCTGTCTGTTTGGTTTTGCTTTTTTTCTTGATCTCACTAAAATTTTCTGTCTGCAGAAAGTCAACTGTGTTCAGTTCAATGAGGAGGCAACTGTCATCTTGTCTGGTAAGTCTCCAATCATGTAACATACCTACAATACATTATTCAGTATATTAGTGTGTGGTCCAGTCGATCAAAACTAATATTGATCATTTACTGTTTCAAATTGTATCACTATTATTAGAGTTTTATGTTCATTTATTCATGCTGTGTTTGTGTATAAATAAAAGTATTATATCTATTTTTCACCATTCAGGTTCCATAGACGGGACCGTGCGGTGCTGGGACACCAGGTCCCGAAGATTTGAGCCCATCCAGGTTCTAGATGAGGCTCGAGACAGCATCAGCAGCGTCAAAGTGATGCAACATGAGCTGCTTACAGGGTCAGAAAACTACTTATTTTGCCATTATTTGGATTTGATTTTAAGATTAATTCACAAATTACTAATGTCTCCTGTTCATTCAGACTGCAGCAGTTATAACGTTTTATAACATACATTTTAAGATTGCACTGACACACTCTTCTCACAACAAACATCTTCTGTTTAGGTCGGTGGACGGCAGAGTGAGGCGCTACGACCTGAGAATGGGACAACTGCATGTGGACTTCATCAGCAGTGAGTAATCTTATCCATTACGGTATTTTCCACATTCAGAAAACATGGTGACGACTATTATTCTGTTGAAGATGCATCCCAGCAGTGTAAGATTTATAAAAAAAAAAATGATAATATAGAATTACAGAAGATGAAAATATAGCTCATAAGAGTAGAAAGCTAACAGAAAAGTAAAGTTAAGTGTTGATATATCATAAAGCAGTTTTTGTTTTTACACTAAGACATCAGTTCTTAATGTGTTACTCATGTGATCATTCACATTTTCACCTGCTCAGTAAAGGACGTGTGTGCAGAAGTTTTAAATGCACTTGTAACTTGTATGTTTGTGTGTTCCAGGTCCCATCACCTGTGTGTGTTTCAGTCAGGACGGTCAGTGCACACTGAGCTCCAGTCTGGATTCAACGGTCAGACTGCTGGACAAGAGCACCGGAGAAATGCTGGGAGAGTGAGTGGTGTTCAACTGTTTCTCTCATTTAGAGCATGATGCCTTCACATCACTGGGTCTCCTTCCACTTTGTTTAAAAGATAAAACAGTGTGATAAAACAGTATAGGAAGGGATCATTGTTTTGAGTATACAAGTCAATAAAAAAATCGATGAAATTTTAGTATAAAAGTCGTAAATTATCGTTTGCAGTTGTGAAAAATAGTGTCAACATTTACAGGTTTTTTAGTACTTGAAGTACTCATAATCAGCAGAGCATTTGAATCTTCTCTCTATATTTTATCTAACATATGTAAGGGGGACAATCTGAGTTGTGCATGCTGCAACATTACCAGCAATATCTTTAATCAGCTCCTTCTAAAAAATCAAGATATTTTTCCAGGAAAATCTATAAAAACAAAAGCAGTGATTCTTAGTCATTTTAAAGAACAACATTACACTAAAACAATATTTAGGCTTGAACACTTTTATTCCACTGTTTAAGCTGTAAACTGTCATCTATGTTTCAACACATTACCAGCATTTGTTTTGTTTGTTTGTTTTACTCAGGTATACAGGACACAAGATGAAGGGCTATAAGCTGGACTGCTGCCTGTCCAATAAAGACACCCACATCCTGAGCTGCTCAGAGGACGGACACGTCTACTGCTGGGACCTCGTGGAGGTAAGCGTCCCGTTAAACAACCTCCGTAGAGCACTGAACGTTTCATCACAACCGTTTTACAAAAGTACAGTGGACAGAAATACTAACAAATATTTAACAATAGCATGTAGAGCAGCAGCCTGAGTCCTCTTTTATAACAGAATAGCAGAGGAGTGTAATAGTGGACTCGGTTGACAATCTGTCTTCAAGAACCAGTCCATCCTCAAAATCAAATTATCCTCACTATGCTATTTGTCACCAAATTTTCATCAAATTTTCGTTGCGTCCCTCACTTCCAGGGTTCTCTGTCCTTGAAGCTGCCGGTGGGGAAGGCTGTCGTCCAGTCGCTGTCCTTCCACCCCACAGAGACCTGCCTCCTTACAGCCATGGAGGGGCGTGTCCAGGTGTGGGGGGCAGAGCCAGAGGAGACAGAGGAGGATACGATGGCCACATAGAGAGGGTGAAAGTAGTAGAAGCGTACTGAGAAGATTCCTGTTATTCTAGTAACAAGGCTATACTGTCGTCCTAAAGAAAACCAAATTAGGATGCCTGATGGAGTTATATAAAACCTAATGTGGCATCTTACTACCACGTTTAGTTTTTCTGTCTGTAAAGACGAGGTTGCTGGTGCTGGAAAAGAAGTGCTGAAAGAAGGAATATCAGGAATCGTAAAGGCTCACGTGGACTACCCAAATCAATGAGATCATAACTGGAGTGTGTGTAAATTTATAAATAACCATGCTGGAGAAGTGGTTTTATTTTAGTCCTGAGGTGAGCTACTTTCAGACAGTTGCCGTCTAAATAAAGTTAACTCTTCAGCCAGATTCCCAGTCTGTCTTTATGGTTGTTAACTTTACAAAAATGTAGTTCTTTAAAGCGGAAAGCAAATGCTGTTGAGATTTTGTTACCAGATGTTTCACAGAATACACAATCTGGATATGAATTCAGCTCATTAGTGAGTCATCTCGCCCGCACGCTATTGGATTTATTAATTTTTGTATGACATCAAAATATTTTTGTACAAAACCGAATAAACATTTTCTTTTATAATTCACACCACATTATGTATTTTGTCTTCTTTATATAAATGATACTCCAACCAACACGGTTCGGTTCTTTACAAGCTTATCTTTATTAGTACTGTACACAATGAACATAGAGATGAGCACGTTATAAAATAAGTTAATCAGCATGACAAATGAATGGCAACAAATAAATAAATAACTTATTATACATAAATAAATGTTTTAAAATGTGGCAGGACCGTCGGTGTCTTTGTCTGAATTGTAAAGAGCTTCACTCGGCTGCATTTGTCGAACCACAAGATGTAGCTATGCAGCTTTGTACACATGATCCATTCTATTATAAACCCCAAAATTGCACTAAAGATTTTAAATAAATATATATGTCAGCGTATTTACAAAAAAAATGTCAAGTAGTTTCTTGTAGAATCGTGTCTCTGATTGAGTTCTGCTCTTCTAAACGGCGTTGTCAGGATATCAAAACATTCAGAATAGAGCAAAATCAGTTGACATAAGTATGAAAAAGTATTTACATTTGAAGACTTCCCTTCCAAATCCCTTTATGTATTTATTGCAGACGTCAAATGAAAAACTCCCCTTTTTTCCAGAATGCAAACTGTTCATGAACTCAGAAAGCATCCTGGTTTTTAGCTTGACTGATATCGGAGTAGTTTTTTTAAAGCTCTCATAAGCCAAAAGTTGTTAAATTCTAATCCTGTTGAGGTTCATGAGATCTTCAGTTGAAGTCAAACCATTTAAATCAACAAAACTTGGAGTTATGAGGTTTTCACCCAAAAGCGACTCGTGTCAATTTGGGGAAAATAGCTTGATTTTGTGACATAAAACATGAAATATTGGAATGAAAGTTGTCGTTTTCAGAAATTACAAGAAAACCAGTTTTGTCCTCCCAGATCATCTCGATCGCTTCATACCGCCCCACCCTTTCACTCCCCGCTTCACCCGTCTACGTTCAGCCCTCTAGCCCACACAGCTGCAGCCCGCAGCCGACAGCTTCTCCACCTTGTGCCAGCGGTGTGAGTTATCGAGGAAGGCCATGTCCTCATGGTGGGAGGGCCGGCAACAGGGCGCGTTGTGCCACAGCTCCCCGGGCGCCGGTTGTGGGAGCACCCCACTGAGCTGCAGGTTGGTGAGGGTGAGGTCGTGGTTGGAGCGAACGCGGGGACACGTCCCGCTGCAGTACTTGAAGAGGACGGATTCGTCTGAGTCGTAGCCAAGCCCGAGGTCTCGAACCTGCAGCAGGATGGAGTGCAGGCCACACTGGGAGTCATGAGTGGAACGGCGTGACCGGACCGGGATCGGGACGATGGAATCGGGTGATGGCCCAACTTCAGAAGTCTCTGTTTGGCCATCTTCTTCAGCAGGATCTCTGCTTTTGTTGTCCTCACTTGGAGACATGTGTGATGCTGTTTCTCGTTTCTGATCTAGAAAAGGCAGAAAGAGTTATCTATACGTATCATATGTACCAAATTACTGGTAAGAAATTTATCAAAAGGGTCCTAACTGACAGCTAAGTGCAACTACTTTCAAACTTCACCCCAATCCACATTGAAACAACAAATATTTACACTCTAGCTAAAAGATCAAATTTCTCAGTATATACACCATATTTAACACAACATTGGGAAATTCAGTAAAATGTAGATTTTAGCCAAAAGGTCATAGGTCATGACCCTCATTTCAGCCAACACTCACCGATCAGTGACCTCAGCCAGTGGCCCTCTCCCCTCTGGATGCAGAACAGAATCACAACCAGCTTCAGCAGGGACCTCATCGCTAGAGTCTGCTCTTCGTCTACGCCGTCGCTCAAAGAGAACCAGACGTGTCTGCAAGTGTTTGCGGGTGCGAGTGATGCTTAAGATGTAGACGAGTCGCGACCTCCAATATATAGCCCTCGGAGATGAAGGGGGGTGAAGGGACGAGACGAGGAGGTGTAGGGGGGAGACAGACACTAACCCGTTACTTGCCAACAGACTATTCCATTCACCTGAGCCTGACAGCTAGCGTAGGAGGGCAGGCGGGCGTTTGACCCAGAATTTGTCCTGTTGGGATTATCTAATTGGTGTAAATCACTGGTTTATTGTTGAGTTTCCCGCAGATGTTTTTCCAGAGGACTCTGGCCCCTGGCAAATGGAGGGTTGGGGTTTCTTAAAAGGAGTGACTTGAAGGAGTGGACAATGATGCCACTTTGATGATGCTGAGAAGAATGTGTGATAAATGAATCATTAGAAAGATAGCAAGACAGACACGGAAGTGGAAAGGCAGCCAAGAGATACGTTCATAGACAGAAAATTATCAATCAGAAAATTATCAATACACAAACAAAAAGCAAAAAAAAAAAAAAAATGAGTCATGTAGGAAATGTAAATGATGGAGCTTTTAAAAAGTTTAAAAGAGCAAGATAAGTCATTGTGGAATGTCTTTAAATAGGCCCCCGTTGTAATCTGCTTTAGTCACTTTTCTAATTTTAAAGGTAATTTCTGAGGATTGATAAAGGAACGTAAGAAGAAACTCTAAAAGGTTAAACGCTGAAGAGAAAAAAAGGAAGTCAGGTTATAATTAGAACACAACAGGGCCTGTTTCAGCAGACATTCCACAATAGGTGACTCGTCTTGAAAAGAAGACAGAGCCGGTCCATAAATTGAGGGATTGGATCAGCAATGTGTGGCTGACATGTAGAATATGTAGAATATGCATTATGTAAAGGTCATAGGGCCCGAACAGGCAGTGAGTGGAATTTGGAGTTTGCAAGAAAGTGCATATTTGGACCCTGTTTCTGCCATACAGGTGCAGGTCAAACACCTCTGTGCACCTTTTTATAGCAAATGATGTGACTCAGGCTGAAAATATGGATAACCGCTGAATTAGGTAATGAGCTGCCAAACCGTCTGGTCCTCCTCTATATCTGAGAATACTGAAACCAGTCGCTTTAATCACAAACAGCCCTACAATAACACGTATCATTCTCTCTAGATTTATATCTGTGAACTCCATCTAAATTGATCACATTTATCTTTATATGTACCTCACAATTAAGACTGCTTGTAAGACTAAAGTAAGTGTAGGTTTATTTCTAGTAAGTATTTCCAGTTCATTAAAATCATCCATTAACAGCCAAGAATACAGATGTAATAAGGCATTATGGTTTGCTTTACATTTTTGACTTTTTAAGTACAGTTTTATGTATTTATTGTTTATTTTAATGGAGACAAGTATATGGTGTTGGACTAATGCCATGCACCTTGGCATTTATAGCATAAGCTGGTTAACAATGTCTGTACGGACCTTCATACAAATATGATACACAAAACACAACAACAAAATATGTAAAACAACACAACTCAAAGAGAACCAACAGATCATACAAGACTACACATCTGGTTCCTTTTTAAAAACAGTTTTAATTTGATTTACAAAAGGACACCTTACGGTTCCTCAGGTAGTAGAAGTACCTCAAGAGCCTGTTTTTTTTAGATATTTATGGATAAGTTTAGATTAATATTAGCAAACTGAATAACATGATCAAAACCTGACATATGTAGTTTCTTAAGAATACGGCAGTGGTGGGAAAGATGTCAATTAAAAAAATCAATCAAATCAAAAATCAATTACTTATTTCCAATGATTTCTGAAACCTTTTGACAGCAGGGTAATATCATAGAGCCAAATGCGAACTATTTAAAATCACTGAAATTTGAAAGTCTTCACGACACCATCGTTTTAGTTTAAATGAATGACTTGCTTGACTGTGGAGGATGGATTTACTTCATCAAGACAAATTGTCTGTTTAAATGTTAACTGAGGCAATTTCCTCCAAACACACTGCTTCAGTTACTGTATGTTGCGTAGACAAACGGCAGCAGCACAGTTACACAGACTCTTAACTGCTCTGGATTATAGTGTGCTAAGAATATTTAAACATATACAGTATTCTTTGTATAGGCGAAATGCACATTGATCAACATTATGAAAGTAAATGTGCATGTGAAAACTCTTTCAGTCAGGTGTTGAATTATCTATTAAAATAACAAGAGACAATCTGTAAAGTCTAAACAAGAAAAGGTGGAACATAAATGGTAAACAAAGGAATGAACATTAAAGAAAAGAGTAAGCAGTTCACATAGCAGGAAATATCCAATGCATGCGAATAATACAATAATCAAAAAAAAGGATATTACTTTTACAGAGCTGTTTTAGTATTTGCCTCCTGGTTTCACTTAGTTATATTTAGACAAGAGGAGTATGTCCAATGAGATTTTGAGTTTATTTATTTCAGTTAAACAGCCCCATTTCTCATTTATTATAGCACTGCTGATATGAATTAAAAAGGAATCATCCCTAAATCTTGAACTCACAATGATCCATGAAATTTACTGCCAGGAATTTCAATAATTCTTTCCAGGATAAGGCTTTGGAGACTGCACAAAATGAGACATTAAAATGAAAAATGTATTTTTAAGCAAGCTCCACCTCAAATACAGGTGTTTAACAACACTGACTATATATTTCTTGGACTATCTGCTGCTAGTCCAAATCATCACCATCACGCATTCACCTCATGCAAATGCTACACTTGCTAAAGTAAAAACAATTTCAGTTGGACATAACTGTCTCCAAAATTTTTAACCATTTCATACGATTCATATTCTGACCCTTCACAGTCCCCCCTCATAATTAGTCTCTATATCAAACTTCTGAACCCATTTGTCATTCATGAATACGTCATCAGTCATTAATAAATGTATGATTAATCCTTACTGAAGCTTTCAGAGAGCAGAGAGAGTGTATTCTTTAGGTTTTACACTATTTGTTTCAAAATCACACTGTACTATGGCCTTATGTTACCTAAAACAGCCATAATGATTTAAGTTCTATTTATTTAATGTAAAGAATGCAACAACATTTTTTGAACGGTAATTAAAAAAACAAACAAACAAAAAAATAGTTGCAAATTTAACCCAGAATACCTTCTATATACAAAAATGTATATCAACAGCACAAAAACCTTTTTCAAACGATAAAATTTCAGCCTAAAAGTTTACAGTTTAATGAGTTATTGTGCAAAGAAATTGTGAAATCTTGTCTGAGCCGCTTGAACAAGTTGACATCTGGTGTTTAGTTTTAAAGGGGTTCAGAAATTCAACCATTGAAGCGCCACTGAGCAAAACCCCGCTCTGGTACTTTATAGTCTGGTCTTTTAGGACTATGGTTATACTGGGCAGCTTTTAAGTGTCAGTACATACATGCATGTAACCTTCATCTTTGTGCATGCAGTATACAATAAATGAAAGTTCTTTGTCAACCTGTACAGGTTAACAACAATAAGAGCTCCGCTTGACTCAACTGCCCTCAGCCAAGCAAAATGCTTCTCACTGAGAGCACCCATTTTTCCGGTAATTTCCATGGAAAACAAGTGCACGAAAGGGCAAAGAGCCTGACACATTCCTTCTACTTTTCAAAGAGACGCAGGGACGAAGGCCAAGGAGAGAAATGAAAAGATAGTGGGAAAGCGTAGGAGGTGGTGGGAGAAATACAGTGGAGATAGAGCAATCCCTTTGGATTACAGACTGAAAAACCAGTCTGGAATTCAAGGATGTCAGAGGACAGGAATGGGAAGAACGTGCCATCACTTTTGTCAAAAAAGAAAGAAAAAAGACACAAAATGGTGACAACATTTGTATACTGTGGTCAGGCTGGTCAGATCTGAACACACTGCCTGATACGATTCCAAAACTAGATACCCAATATTTTTAAAAAGCGTAACCTACTCTAATGCCAGGATCGATATCACAAACTTAAAACAGAGTAGGGCCCCTTTATATGGATATTAGTATATATGTATATATATATATATATATATATATATGTGTGTGTGTGTATATTGTTATCTAAGAGCTTATTTACTCAAGTACTGTTCAATTTGTTTCACAATTTCGGTATAATTTGAGGTGTTGTACTTTTAGTATTCCCGTTATATACAACTTAACATGTTATAATGCATTATAAAATGATTATAATGTATTACAACTAAGAGAATTATAATACACTATGGTCCTGTCAGTGAGTGACCAGCAATTATGAAGTATTATGATACTTGACCTTATAAGTCATTATAAAATGCTTTATAATGTATTATGATTGTTGTTATAAATCATTATGAATATTTATGAGTGCTTATAATTGTATTTATATGGATTATAATGTGTTATAAGTATGTTTATAATGTATTATAGACATGGACATCATAGAAAGTGTTACCAATATATATATCAACCTCTACACTGATACATTTCAGAGGGAAATATTTTATTTTTTATTTTATTTGTGCTACACTATTTGTTACATTATTTTACAGTGAAGAAGATTAAGATTTGACATACAAAACATATAACAACTTTATTGGCGAGTTCAACACTTTTGAGGTGTACATGCTCAGAATTGGATTGGTTGATTTACCACCCACCTGGCCCAAATAATGGCTTCCTAATTGAATTTGCTGAGTTTTTACCTTCTGTGGTTGTTAAACTTGCCAAAGTTTTGATTGTCAGTGATTTCAATATTCATGTTGATGATGCATCAGATAAATTTGCCGCTGAGTTTTTAAGCACTACTCCATCGTTAAATTTAATGCAACATGCATCAGGGCCAAACCACAATCATGGTCACACTTTTGATTTGGTTTTTACTTTGGGTCTGAATCTTAATACTTTATGCATTGATGACTTTTATGTGTCTAACCACAAATGTATTATTTTTCATACTGTCTTCAATGCTGAAACCCAATCCATGAAATGTACGACCCATTCTTGCACTCTCAACAGCCGCTCTGCAGACAAATTTGCCTCTGTCTCTGTAGACCTTACTAAGGATATGGCTTTCCCTGCCTAGACCGATGATTTAGTCTGATCCTTTAATAACCTCTGTTTGTCAATCCTAGATGTTGTTACTCCACTTAAAAAAAATCTCTTTGTACGGTTAACTCATCCTCTTGGATGACTGACGACATACGCTGTCTTAAAAGAGAGTGCAGAAAGGTTGAGTATGGGTGGAAACACACTAAATTGGAGGTTCATTTTATTCCCATGAAGGAACTACTTTCATCTTTTAATAAGAAAGTGACAGAGATGAGAACTGCTTATATTTCTAATTTGATTAATTGCAATAAATCCCAGAGCTTTGTTTAGCACTATCGATAGATTGGTTAACCCTGCCTCTCCCCCTGTACTGGTCTTTTAAAATAATGACTGTGAAATGTTTTTATCATTTTTTGTTAACAAGGTCACTGATAAAAGGTCTAAAATATTGCCTTCCTGTACCCCTGGAGTAGACTGTCTGGTCTGTGTTTCTTTATTTAGCCACTTTAGCCCAATATCATTGGAAGAACTCACAGCCATTGTCTTCCAAAAGCGCCCCTCCTCTAGCTCTCCTGACATTCTTCCAACCACTCTTTTTAAAGATGTTTTCAGTTCCTTTGGACCATACTTACTCTCTATTATAAATAGTTCCCTTAGCTCTGCCTGATTATTTTAAGCATGCGATTATTCAGCCACTCTAGAAGAAGCCAAGCCTTGACCCATTGCTTCCCAGTAACTACAGACCTATATCAAAACCTCCTTTTCTTTCCAACGTCTTGGAAAAAGTAGTATGTAAACAACTTGAAGGAATGAAATCTTTGATAAATTCCAGTCTGGTTTTCGTGTGGGGCACAGTAACTTCTCTGATTAGGGTTTCAAATGATATTTTAATACATGCTGATGCTGGGGAATGTTCAGTTCTGTTGCTGCTTGACCTAAGTGTAACTTTTGACACTTAGTAGGCTCCAGCAGTGGGCGAGTATAACCGGGACTGCCCTAGACTGGTTTGCCTCCTATTTCTCAGACAGGAGTTTTTCTGTGGCCAATGATCATTATGTCTCCTCATCTGCTCGGCTGACGTGGTCTACCCCAAGGTTCAATCCTTGGTCCTTTTCTTTGCTCCCTGTACATGCTCCCCCTTGGTTTCATAATTAGTCGATTTAAGTGTATTTCTTATCACTGCTATGCGGACGATACACCGCTATACTTTTCTTTCAATTTGTATGACCTTAGCAAACTCTCTACCTTGCAAGACTGCCTAATAGCTATCCAGAAGTGGATGTCAAATAACTTCCTCCAACTTAACCCTGACAGCAGTCCTTATTATAGGCCCTGAGAGCATTTCTGAGAAAACACAGCAGCGTATTGGTCCTCTAGCAGAAAATGTTAAGCGAGCCTCAAAAAACCCAGGAGTTTTCTTTCACCAACACAAGAACTTCGAGTGGCACATAAAGACTAAGAACAAAAATCAAAGCTATACTATCCTTTCAAGATCTGGAAAAAAATCATTAATGATTTTCTCTCCTCCCGTCTTGATTATTGTAACTCCATGTTCACAACCCTGAAACCCTTAAAATTCTTTTAATTACCTATAAAGCACTACATGGCTGGCCCCACGTTATATTTCCAAGTTATTGTGTCCCCTGGCCACAGTGAGATCACTGAGGTCTACTGACCAAAGCCTTCTGGCTGTTCCGAAATCTAGGCTTAAAACTAAAGGTGACTTTACTTTTGCAGTTGTGTCCGCTACCCTCTGGAACCGTCTTCCCCTAGTTATAAAAAATGCTGAGTCGGTTGGTAGTTTTAAGAAGCTGTTAAAAACTCACCTGTTTCGTAAGCACTTTGTCCCATAATGTGTGATTGCCCCATGTAAGTTTTATTGTTTTTATTGTTTATGTATCTGACTTCTGTGTAGTTTTATGGTTTTTACTGTTTTTTATATTGTTATTATATTGGTATATACATTGTACAGCACCTTGTAACTCTGGTTTTGAAAGGTGCTTTATAAATAAAGTTTACTTACTTACTTTATAAAATATGATGCATTCTTACAGATCAAATTGTCCAGCTGCATGTGAAAAAGTTGATATAACCTCCAACTTTGTCAGCTAAATGCTGCTTACACATAAATACATCAGTTACAATGATACAACACTACAACATATGTAATGCTCTAACGTGACTGGGATCATCATCTACATAAGTAGGAATTGCTTGCTTTTGATACTTAAAATACATTTTTTATGGTATTACTTTTATACTTTTAACTACAAAAAATTATGAGTTTTAATTACAAGTTAAAAATAAAAAGCAATACTGTATATTACCTGTTTAAATATAAATATTCATATGCAAAATACACACATTTACATAATGGAAGCAGCCATGTATTAAGAACTACTGGTGGCCACTGCAGCTCAACAGGAGCAGCTGGGGGATTTGAGTGTTGCTTCAGGGCATGTAAGCAGTAAATTCCTGGTTGTTTTTAGGGCTGTAACCAACTATTATTTTCATTATTGATGAATCTGCCAATAATCTTCTCAATTAATCATTTAGCCTGTAAAATGTCAGATTTTAAGCTTCTAAGCTCTGGGCGGCATTCGGCTCGCTACATGATATATGGGTAGACTTTTTTTCACAGAAGACATTTTGACACATCACAGTAAAAAAGTATGGGTGTAAATAATAAAATGAATGACTGAAAATGAATTCCATTTAGCTGTTTCACTGTCCTGCTGGCTCACTCTAACACTGTCATGGTTTACTGGGACAATTGAATAGAGTTGTTAATGTTATTAGTAACACCTGTGCTTTTACTACTATGACAAGTCAAAATGTCTGCTGTGAAAAAAGGCGTATTGTCTGTTTTCCGGTGTAAATCTTTTTTTGGGGCATCATAGGTCTTTGATGGTGCATCACTGCTCCCTGCACTCTGTCTCCTTTGCATTCCTGTATGTTTTTTGTCACAGGAAGCCAACATATAGATCAAAGATATGTTTCTTTTAAGATGTACTGTTTCCTGTATGTACATTAACTCAATAGGAAATATGAACATATCTTCTGCTTTGATCAGTGGTGTGTACTAACCTGATTTTAACAATTAAAATAATGATTTTGTAGTGTTTTTTATTCTCCCCTATGGGTCTTCAAACTTATACCAAAACTATTTCCTTAACACTTGAGGAAATTTTACCAATTTGAGTTAGTATTGTCACCTGAAAAGCTGAAAGTGCCTAAGCTTTGTAAAAGTAGAATTTATGGCAGAACTGTTGTATTGGATTACATTAGATTGCACAGGTGTTCCTAATAAAGTGGCTGGTGAGTATATGTCTGTAGAGCATAAAACACTTTTTTGAGAGAAATTTTAAAAACTTAATTATTCATATTTTCAGTGATTTACAGTAGAATACAGAAATGAAAAGTCATAAAAATTAGTTGGGATAAAATCACTTTACATGTAAAAAGACTGTATTGTGGTTTTATTTCTTACATTTTTCTGCTGTATTTGTGTGTATGAGTAGTTTTTTTACAAACTTGAACTGTTCTATAATGATATTTTGAGTGATTATCATTAAAGATTTGTACATTTGTTGAGGCAACAGTCATTTTTTTGTGTTTCTGGTAGCTTTACACTTTCTTAAAGTGACAAAATGATAAGTATAGCTGAGTTTGCGCTGAAAAATGTATACAATGAATGTGGGGTAAGGATGGTTTAAAACGTGAAAAAAGACAAAAAAGACAAACATTAATGCATTCAAAGTCGGTAAAAATTAACCAAAATGAAACTTGACTCCAAAGGGTAATGTTCACGAAAGTGTGTATGTAGAAACTGAAAAACCACAGAAATATTGATGTCTGATTTGTAGTACAGGCATAATCCAAAGGGATGGTTTTTCTACTGAAATGTTGACTGATGTGACTATACAGCATCTAACTGCAGTGTTATTGTAAGTTATCAGTTTCTCTGCAGCAGTCATCAAGACAAATCAGAGCATTTGTTCCACGTGATAAATTAAGGTTTAATCGCTCCAGCATCCATGCGAGAAGGTTGTAAAAGAGGAAATGATTCCAGGATCTTATATTACATGTTACATTCAAACTGTATGAATACTAATTGGATGAGGCCTTTGGTGCATTCCTGGGTGAGCTGGTCAGACAGCCAGTCCATATAGGGATCGTCTGAGCTGAGCGGGGCAGGAATGCAGGGAGCAGCCTTCCTGTAACTGGAAATATTCGGAGAAGATTTAGCCTCGGAATCTCAAACTCGCGCAGAGCTGCTCCTGTTTACGCCGTAAATCTGTTGGTCGGTGCTGAAATACTTGACCATGTGTCATCGTGGCGCAAGAATCTTCCCAGCCTCTCTCTGCAGCAGCTGATTTCACTCTCAGCACACACCCCTCCTTTGGTTGGGAACGTGTAAGTCAGTGACATCAGCTGCAGACTTCTCGACCATGATGAAATAAGGTTGAGAGATATACTCTACGTGACCAAAAGTATGTGGACACCAAAATAAAGTAGAACGGAAACCCGAACATTACACTCATATACGACTGCTGAACATCTCAGTACAAATCCAGTGGCATTAATCTGCTGCTGTGACAGACTTGTGGGAAGGCTTTCCATAAGATTTTGGAACCTGGCTGCAGGAATTTGATCCCATTCAGACACATGAGCATTAGTGAAGCTGGCAACTGAGGTTGGGTGATAAAGTTTGGCTCACATTCTGTGTTCTACGCTACACCAGTTCATAGAAGTGTTGAATGGGGTTGAGTTCAGGACTCTGTGCAGGCCAGTCCAGTTCTTTCTCAGTAAACTGAGAAAACCATTTTTTTTATAGACTATAGTCTGGGGCATCATAACATGCTGTAGCATTAAGATTTCCCTTATTTGGAGCTAAGGGGTTTAGCCGAATCCGGGACCAAAAGTTTGCAAATATAAATGAACTGGGGTGTCCACATACTTAAGGCCACATGGTGTAACTGTGCTATACATAGTAAAATCTAATATCTGTTTGATTCAGTACAGTTAGGGGTTCAGTTAAAACCATGGATGTTTCATAGGAATAATTAATTAATAATAATAATTATTAATCTTAATACATCCATGGTTAACACACACTTTATAGCCAGTTCCAGCTGCCATTTTACAGACTCAACTAATGCAAAGGAATAGAGTGAAAAAGTTCATAATATGAACAGTGAGAAAATGACAAACTGCTAAAATACTGGATAAGAGTCCAAGTTCCTGATAGAACCTGATCAGCCAATCACACGTCAATATCAGTGTATTACACATGTTTGCAGATGTGTAAAAAAAAAAAGAGAGAAAATGTTTCAGAGGCTTCATTTTTATGTATATATGTGACCTTCCATTTTTTTTTTTTATTTCAAATTAAACATGTTTTCTTCTTTGGTAATAAAATTAATCGCAGACAAAATATCTTCATCAGAACTCTATAATATTAACATATTTGATTTCAGTTTAGTTCAGATCAATTTCCATTTAGGCTCCAACTGTAATGTGCAGAATGATCTCATCTCCTTCAGTAAAAGCTAAATAAATGAGAGGTTCCTGTACATATGAGGCTGCCAGGAGACCTCACAGATTTAAATGACCCTTAAAGTGCAATAAATACCATTAAGAAATCAAAAACATTTTTCAAGGCGTTCAAATGTTTCACTGAAACAAAAAAAAAAGATCAATTTTCTCTTTAACTTTTTTATGCTTCTTAACTCCACTTATTCAATTTACAATATGGAGAAAAAATATATTTCCTTATATAAATGAAACAGATATAGTGGATTAAATGCTCCAGAAAATGACGCACTTGAAACAAAACAGAAAGAGAAGTCCCAAAAAAAGAAGACCATTTAAACACAAATAGATCATTTCAATACAAAGACAGCACTGCAGTTGACGTCACACAGAGGATTTGGTTCCAGGCCAAAAGTTATTCCTGTCGCTATGCTGACTTGTTCATTCTTAATTCATGTGAATTATGTAAACCAGTTTAGTCTGTTAGGTTCCAGCCTACCAAACCAAAATGAATACAATTTCAGGTTTTTTGCGGTTGACTCACAATGTTGGACAAACTTTACACAATAACAGGACCTCCAACAACCAAAGTCAGGTACGATAATGTGGGATAAATGCTTTCAACATGTCTGCTGCCTTCATCATGCTGTAAATTCCTTCATTAGACTCTATACTGTTAGTGGTGTAGTCAGTGCACTCGTAAGTCCATGTGTGTCCACAGCAGGACTGCACAGCAAGGACGTGTCCTGCAGGAGGGAAACCAACTCAACAGGACCAGGTGGAGCTGTCTTCTTCTGTCCAGACCCTCTGAGGGACTCCCGGGCCTTTTTGCAGACTGCCCTTTTCGGGTCGCTGTAGCCGCTTAACCTGGAAGCGAGAGATCTTTTGGGTCGGGGCCTCTTCAGCTTCTTCCGCTCGGGGTCGTGGACGACTCTGTGGCGCTGGAGGCTCTGCTTCATAGCGAAGGTCTTCCCGCAGCCTTGGTGGGTGCAGGCGAAGGGCCGCAGCTCCTCGTGGAAGGAGTTGATGTGGCTCTGCAGGTTGAAGGTCGTGGTGAATGACCTCTCGCAGCCGTCCCTGGGGCACTTGAAGACTACTCGCTCGTCACAGTGGACGTGCTGATGCTGCTGCAGGAACCAGGAGTCCCTGAACACCTTGCTGCACTGCTCGCACCTCAGGTTGGGTCTGTGCTGCTCCTTCCTGTGCTTAACATACTCAGTCCAGGTCTTTCCAGTGAAGATGCAGCTCTCCTCCTTGCAGGGGTAACCTCTGTGCACCTTCTCATGTCGCTTCAGTTTGCTGGGGAAGGCGAACCGCATCTGGCAGCCTTCATAAGTGCACTGGTAAGGGGGAAGCTGGGTGTGCTGCTCACACATGTGGGACTTGAGCTGCTTGTTCTTCTTGAACTCAAGCCCGCAGCCGTCAACTTTACACACGTACTTCCTTTGCTCCTGGGTGTGGACGCGGCTGACATGTCTGGCCAGGTTTGAGTTGGTGGTGAAGGCCTGAGTGCAGCCGTCCACGGTGCAATGAAACGGCTTCTGCCCGCTGTGAGTGAGCTCATGTCGGGCCAGGTGATAGAGGCTGCAGAAGGACTTCCCGCAGCCGTCGTGCTCACATGTGTGCGGCTTCACTCCCGTGTGTTTACACAAGTGAGCGTCCAGTTTCCATTGTTTGTTATACGCCGCCGAGCAGCCGGGAAACGAGCAGATGTAACGTTTGTGCGGCTGCGTTTTAACTTCCATTTTTGCGGCATTTAGTAATGACAGAAGATACAAGTTTGATATATTTTACCTCTGAAGGCATGCAACACGCGTTCAACCTCACCCGGTACTTCCCACAGTGCTCTGCAGCGTGACGTTACTTCCGCTCCGGATGTTACGTCTTAATTACCCATCGGTCCTCTGATGTTTGGTTGTTGACTGTTTCTGCAGTTAGCTCACAAGAGCTTTTGTAAGTACTGAGAGATTTTTATGTAAAAAGTACACATGACAGCTTCACATTTCAAAATGACAGCACAAATGATTGTGTTTGCACTTTCCGTTCAGTTACACGTTGTTCATATTTGGACGAAGACACGCTAACGTTAGCTAACGTTAGCATGTTGGCTAATGCTAGTTTGCGTTTAGGTCATATGTAATGAGAAAACGTCACAGCACACTCTTTGCAAAAAAAAAGTCAGTTTAATGTTTTCACACAGACCACCCTCTGTTCACAACACAAGCCTTTACGGTCGACATACACTTGTATTCACATTATACACCTTACTAAGTTACTCCAACACAGCTTGACATTAGAGACATTCATTCCTCTGAGAGACTTTAAAGTTTTATTAGCTGATATTCTTTTGTGATCTCTTGTGATTGTGTCTGTGAGTGTGTAGGATGATTGTTTAGTGATTGTGATGGGAATGAACCGTTTTATCGTGATCCTGTGTAAAATGTAATCTTTTCTCTTGTCTCTTGTGCTAAAGAGATCTTGATCTCAGTGAGATTCCCTGAATAAATAAAGTTTAACTAACTATAGTACCGGAAATCAGATTCGCCCCCAGTTCTGAGTTTGTATGAGGAACTTATGAATCCAACCTATCCTGTTATCTGAAGCTATATCAGTATGGTGTCAGTGACATAACTTCTTTTTTTATCTTGTGCAAAAGGGTGCATCCATTAGTGGTGTGGAGATCCAGACGTCACTATGGTAAGCCGTGATGAGTATGATTCACCTGTGTCTGTCAAGTTAAAAATAACCACAAAGATATTTAAATACTCAGAATGTGCTCTTTACTAACAAAACAGACTGTACTGTTTTCTTGACAGGGTGAAAGAAAAGGAACAAACAAATACTACCCTCCGGATTTTGATCCTGCCAAGGTTTGTATGACCACACAGACAAGAGTTTTCAATCTTTTTAGCTCAACTTTGTGTGTATAGATCCTGACTGACATCTCCATCATTCTTTGCCTTTAGCATGGATCCCTCAATGGCTACCATAAAACTCACGCTCTGCGGGAGAGGGCCAGGAAACTGTCCCAGGGCATCCTCATCATCAGGTCAGTACACACATACTGTAGAAATGATAAACTGATGTCAACTGGAGATTGAAAATGATAAATGATATCATTTGAAATCCAGCTTCTGACATGTTATTAGATAAGTTAAATTCATTTGGTTTGACCGGTTATCATCTCCAAAATACATATTTATAGAAGCAAATGACATAATATGCTGATAAAATAATGCTGATAGACAAAGAAAAGAAGTAACTTGGAACTTGGAGTTCTTTTATTTCAGAGCTTCAAATATGCTTTATTATGATAATTTTCATACAATATACAGTAAACACAAAATTACCAATATGGTGCAATTAAGCACACACATCCAAACCTCTTTCTCTAAACGAAGACACAAACGGGGGAGATCCAACTCTTATAATTAAACAATTCATAGATTAGGGTGAAAGTCCATGAGGGATGACGAGTAGCAGATAGTTAAAATCTTTGTGTAAAATAAAATAAAATAAGTAAAGAGTAAAAGTAGTGCAGATATACACACATCTAAACACTGTGTAAATACACATACAATATAAAAAAGTAAACAGATACATTTAGATAAACTTAGCTACCTCCCAAAAACAAGGAGAGGCCCCTAAATTTGATAGCTTATAGCAAGCTTATCTTTTACAACATGCCTTATTCTGTCAGTGTATAGTATGTCAGTAAGTTCATTCATCCAATTAAAAACTGTGTAAATAACTTTTTTTATTCCAAATGAAGCAGTTTCTTTGCTGTGATTAAACAATAAGAAAGAAGTTGAATTGAATGTATGTTTTAACTGACTGTTTTTGTCCATAAAGGTTTGAGATGCCCTACAACATCTGGTGTGATGGCTGTAAAAATCACATCGGCATGGGTAAGCTGGGAGAATTAACTTTGCCCTTTTAGTCAGGCTCAGTCTCACATGATGTTGTCTGACACATTTCTATAACAGAGATTTTCTTCTTGTACAGGGGTCCGTTACAATGCTGAGAAGAAGAAAGTGGGGAACTACTACACCACGCCAATCTACAGGTAAACACAGACGGACTGAGTTGACGTGAACTGAGCCGTGTGACGCAGTTTAAACGATGCCTCTGACAATAAAAGTGTCTAAAAAATTAAATCACAAATCAAGAATTTAAAATATTAATGTTTGTTGACCTACCCACCAGGTTTAGGATGAAGTGCCATCTGTGTGTTAACTACATCGAGATGCAGACGGACCCGGCGACCTGCGACTATGTGATCGTGAGCGGGGCAAGCAGGAAGGAGGAGCGCTGGGACATGGCTGAAAATGAGCAGATACTCACCACAGGTACAAATTCATGTTTATAAATCAAAAGATAAATGACTTGTTTAGTTCACTTTCTTTGAGCACAGTGACGATGCACATCCTTGAGGATATAAGCACATAAAGGTGTCTTTTGCTAATGTTTTTCTCTCAAGGGTTGATATTATTTTTTTCATGCCACCTGCTCTTCTTTGCATGCTTGTTCTCTTTTCTTAAACAACTCTCTCCTGCGTCTCTCTGGACAGAGCGGACAGAGAAGGAGAAGCTGGAGACGGATGCCATGTATAAGCTGGACCACGGTGGGAAAGATAAGGAGAAGCTTACGAAGGCTCTGCCCTCACTGTCCGAGATTCAGGACTACCAGTCTGGCTGGAAGGACGACTTCCAGCTCAACAGCTCCCTCCGCAGGAAGTTCAGAGTAAGATATTGATCTCTTCTACAGGTATCTGCTGTATTAATGCTACCCAAGATAATGTTCCTGTGCTGAATTTCCTCTGAAATACTAATTTGCATACAGTAGACTGACATAATTTGAGATTTTTTTTGCATTGCATCACCAAACTGAGGACTCTGTTTTACTTTGTGATGCAGACAGAGAAGAAAGTTTTGGCTGAGCAGGAAGAGAAGGACAACGCGGTGAGAATGAGGACCAACCTGTCCATCCCGCTGCTGCCGGAGAAAGATGAAGACAAGAAACTGGCAGCACTGCTCACCTACCAGGCTCCTGACTGTAAGCAGCAGATATGGGTTCTTCTCTCACATACACGATTGATATAAGTAGAAATAGGATTTAAAAATATTCACTGACTGCATTTGACCTTTGACCCCACCTTACTTGCAACAACAGCTCTTCTTTTTAAAAATTAGGAAAACCATTCTTCTTTGGACACAGTCCTCAAGCTGCATTTGAAAAAAATGCAGTAACTTTTTTAAGAAATGAATATATTTTAAAAGAATGTCTGTATCAGCCGGAAATCTGTCAGAAATCACACAGATGTGACAGGGTCGCATAATTTATCTTAACTACACACTACATGCAAATTTGTAATCTGTGGCTGAATATGGATCAGTGTTTGATAGACAATCATGGGATATGTTTGCTAGAATTGCACTACATCTTAAAATCCCTTTTAATATCGTGAGTGAGGTTGGAAAAATAATCTTGACTACATCATATATATCCCATATCAGCTTGTTAAAACCCTTCACTATAGCTCTGATGTTAACTCAGAGTGAAATATTCAAACCCAAAACTCAAACTTAATGGAATCTAATAAAAATATTCTTGATTTCTTGTGCATTATTTTAGACACCTCTCTCCAGAATTCAGCCCAACATTTCTGTTTTTTCCACTAGAATTTAAAACAGTAATTTGTGAATTTGAACAAAGATTTTTATGCACAGCATGAATTTGCACTCAGTTGAAGAGGTTAATGAGAAAATAGCAAAATAGTAGAAGATACCTTGTGAAGAAATCCTTTTTTGTTTAAAAAAAAAAAAAACCTTCACATACATTTTTGACATTTTTCTAACTGAAGCCATATTAATGGGACCACAGCTTGTACAAAAATTTGAATTCTAAAAATATCTTCTTTATTATTCCCCTCCCCCTCTCTGCTCAGCCTATGAGGACAAGAAGCACAGCAAGCGGAAACAGATCTCCTCTCGTTCATGGTTCAACTCCACCTCACCTTCACCAGGGGGCGCTGCTGGCAGTCTGCTGCACAAGCTGGGCCTGCAGGGGAAAGAAGCAGCAGTGGCTAAAGCCCTGGGCGCCTCCCACAGCCCCCTGATCCGCAAACGCACGGGAGGATCCGGAATCAAAACTAAACCCTGCGCCACCATCACCCACAGGGAATCAGACTTTGAAGTCAACACGTATGACAAAGATATTTCAAAGGTCACTCAGAGAGAGGAGGGACCGAGTACGGTACCAACACAAGTGGGACAAGAAGTAACAGAGACAAATGACAGTGGATGCAGGGAGGTTAAAATCACAGAGGAAGCGAATAAAGAACTGACAGACGCAGAGGACTTTGGGAAGAAGAAGGAGCAGGACAGAAGTTTTGGAGCAGTCACATCCCTGGTGGCAGACTACAGCGACTCTGATTCAGACCCTGGACAATGAGGTTGAATGAAAAGTGTTATTTTGTGAGAGTGAAACAGCCACGGACTGATCATAATAGAAATATTCGGTTTGTTTGTTTGTTTTTTTTTAAACACAATGTGTAAAATAAGATTTTAATTTTGAGCTTGGTAGCCTGCAGAATTCAGTATCATACATGTGTTTTATGAAGACAGACTGTGTAAACACTGCAGACCCAGCTGAAAATGTTTGATTAAATTGATTTTCTGTTTCATATGCCCACAGATGTGTGATCTGACAACAAAACTGTCAGGAACCTTGTAAATTAAATGTTAAATATAGTTTAAACTGCAGTTAAACTGTTGTTTGATGAGTTTAAATTTCATTTGTTAGCAGAAATTGTTGCAACTATCTACATCATCCGATGGTGAATATCTGGTTTTGGACTTAGTATCATTAACATCTCCAGAAATAATTCATTCATAAATTATTATTAATAATGATTAGAGTCAATGCATAAATGCTCCACTGTGTAAACTCACCCACAGACTAAGACAAAGCAAAATCTGACCTTTTTAAGAAGAGTAGCATGTTATATTATTGATATTTAGGGCTGAATTATTTTCATTATTGATTAATCTGCAGATTATTTACTTGGTTAAACGGTTAGTCTATGAAATGATAAAAAAAACAGTGAAAAATTGCTTTCACAGTTTCTCAGAGCCCACAGTGATGTCTTCAATTTGTTTGCTTTGTCTGAGTGACAGTCCGATACTTTAAGATGTTCCATTTACTCATATATGACCAAAAAAAACCCCCAAAACAAAACAGAAAACCGTCACAAGCAGGTGCTGATTAATTTTCTTTCAATTTATTAATTGACATATCAATGCAGAGCTATTGACGTTATCTGCTGTTATCATTGCTTCCACAGTTTCATGAGTATTCAAGTAAATTTGGCAACATTTTTAAGGAGTAAGTTACACCAGAGAGGTCAATTCTAGCAATTGGCCACAAAATAACTCCTGGAATCCATTGGACACCATGATGCATTAGTTTCATAAAAGGTTTCTATTACATTTAAATTTTTAACTTTTTTGCACAGTGCAGTTTATACAGCTTCTTCCTGTGTCACTGTTCTGAAAGCATCATCGCAATTTTCAGTGTTAACAGCCCTTTAACCCCCACACACATGTTTTCAATTGTTGTGGCTGATAAGAACTCAAGTCAGGTTGGAGTTGGGTGTAGCTATGCTTGAATTACATGATGTCATAAATTTCTATGTACTGGTAAGAATGATGACAGTGTAAGAGGAAAGTGAAGCAGTCCTGAGAAGCAACCTAATCGGGCAAAACAAGTGAGAACATCTGTGTGGCTGTACCATGGGGGTTTAGATGCTTCAATTACACCACTATAAAGTCTTTAAAGGGGACATATACACATTTCTAGGTCTGTGTTTTTATTCTGGGGCTTTACTGCAATATCTTTGCATGATTTACAGTTAAAAACTCCTGATTTGTCTTATACTGGCCCTTTATGCATGCCCTCAGTTCGATCTTGTCTGAAATACGTGAGTGGACAACAACATAAGCGACAAGGCTGCAGAACCAACAGCCATTGGCGGCCATGTGTGAACAATCTGGCATCAGTTTGATGGGGAAGTAACACCAAGATTGCAAACGGAGCGTTCAGGGAAGGCAGGCAGCATTTTTACATACGTACACCCTCAAGTTTTGGACCTTTGATCACGTTTAACATAGAGATCTGACATAATAACAGTATAAAAAGGACAGAAAATCAAAGCAGGATAAGTCCCCTGAAAAGGTTTTGGCATCTATATTTGAATGATGAGTGACAGCACCTCAGATCTCTGTCAGAATCTCAAATCGATATTGCTGGGCATTTTATATATTGTTTCTCCTGAAATGACCTGTGTTGCACTGTGGAGATTTTGTAATGATGATCGTTAGAACAATCATTAGCTGACAGCTAATGTTGCAGCAGCGTCGCCCTCTAGTGGGCGCTGTTCTGTGCCTAAATCCAAACATGGCTTAGATAATATAACTTTGAAAAAAAGATGCTTTCTCCACTAAAATGTGGTCATGAATGGTTGTGATTTTTAATTAGTAAGTATGGAAAGGCAAGTTTACATGTAAAATATGTACCTTCAACAGGGAAGCATTTCAAAGTGCTGTACATAAAACATAAAAGGCAAGATGTAAAAGAAAGACAAGACATCAAGTAGGATTTAAAAGAGTTAAATAATAGATATTATAATAAGCTAAAAGTAGAATAAGACATAAAACAGGAGAATAAAAGCTACAGTGCAGCTATGGTGTAGAGATATAAATAAATTTAATAAAATGTATTAAAAGGCAGCGGCAAACAGAAAAGTCTTTATCCTTGATTTAAAAGAACTGAGAGTTGCAGCAGACCTCCAGTTTTCTGGGAGTTTGTTCCAGATATGTGGTGAATAAACCTGAACGCTGCTTCTCCATGTTTAGTTTTGACTCTGGGGACAGAAAGCAGACCTGAACCAGACAACCTGAGAGGTCTGGATGGTTCATAATGTAGATAGACACATCAAATAAATATTTTGGTCGCATATCATTCAGTACAGGGGAGATCAATCCATTGGCAAACTGGTTTAACCGTACAGACTACTCTACGTTGGAAATGATGATGAGTATTGGGGTAGTTTCTGTTAAATAAGGATGAAGGATTTTATTGAAATAAAGGTACTTTGGAGGGTTATGTTGGTTCAAATAGTTAACTCATTCCATACAAGAATTTGTAGTTTGTTTTTGTGTCCGAGCACTATTATTGATCAGAAACATTAGTCCCTCTTCTTCCTGTTGACTGTACATAGTCTGATGAGGAAGGGGGGGGTTACGGCTCTGTTTTAACAGTTGATTGTCTCTCCGGTGGCCACAGTTCACCCAGGCTCCCTGTCAGTCAACATGGGTTGGTGGACACTGCACAACATTTTATTTCTTATGCTTCTCTGCAACTCCAACGAGTGGCTTCAGGATAGAATAACTTTAGAAAGGTAAGTTGTTTTTGCTTTAACATTTTCTGCTGACTGTTAGGACAGTTTATATTATTGAAGTGTTACCTACTAATGAAGTTGTGTTCTTAACAGACCCCGAGGTCGACCCCCCTGGTTTGACAGGTAGGTGTGCACACAGAGATCATATGCACAGTTGCAACTTTTAGTCTCTGACAGCTTAAGTTATTATTTCTGAATCTGCTCCCCAGATTTCAGCCAATAAACAAATACTGGGACCTCCATTCGTAAGTAACCAAAGTGGACTTGTCTTAACAAAAAAATAAACACAAATACTATACAATATGTATTTACACTGAACAGTTATTTTGTGACATCATCTGACATCTTTTGACGTGACTATATCAATAGCCCAAATTTCACAATATCAAGTTTTTTCCCAAGAAATCAATATTTGTCATTGTGGGACAGCTTTTAAATTTAAAGTTTATCCAGTGAAAAAAACACACTTTTCATTCACTATGAATGAAAAGTGTCGTACTAATTAGATGTATTATTATTATTATTTTTTTTTTTTTTTTTATTATTGTCATTATTATTCAGTTGTAGGGGAAACTCCGGGGTACATTGTGTTTTACAAAAACATTAAAAAATAAATCACTTTTTTAAATGGGAATGTAAACTCAGTCACTACATTTTTCCCTCTCCTTGTTTCAATTTTGTATGTTACCTTACTGTTGTTTAATGCTATGTGACTTTCCAATACCACAGTTTGTTTGTTTGATCTCTACTCTTGTTGGCAACACTTGTATCATGACTAAAAATAAACATTTTTTTGTTTATTTTACAGTTTACCATCTGACCCGAAGCACAAAATCAGTTCTTCTGCAAGGTACAGTTGCTGATATGGTGTTGACTCTTACAACCGTTAACATTCAGAACAAATAATTCTCCTTCTTCAAGGACAGATTAAGTTTGACCTATCACTTTATATTCACTCTTACTTCTATTTTAGTACTGGCAGTTTTTAAAATTATTTTCTGACATCTTATCACTCATCAGTTCTCTTTTATTTCTCTATTTTCCATCCACAAGCTTTGTATTGTTCATCTTTTAAAGCAAAATTTAAAGGTGCAGTGTGTAGAATTTGTGGTGTCTAGTGGAATGGACTTGGCAGAAATGGAATATAATATATAGTGTGTTTTAATTAGTGTATAATCACCTGAAAATAAGAATCGTTGTGTTTTCGTTACCTTAGAACCACCTTATATCTATGTAGGGTGACCTATGGCCACCATAGGTTCTCCTACATTCTTGGAGGGGGAGGAGGGGTTATTTATTTTTTTAATTCAGTTGGTTGCAATATGCAACCTCACCAATAGATGGCACTAAATCCTACACACCGCACCTTTAACACATTTAAGTAATGGTGTTTATTTTCAGTCGTAATATTTGGAGCAGTAGTAGTGGCCTAATAGTAGGGTTTCTGGTCAGGAAACACTGAAGCCTTTTTTGTCGGCTCAAAAGTAGCCAATCAGCCTATAAAATATTCACCCAGTTACTTTTTAATTGTAGAAAATAAATACCTTCTAGGTTGCTAAAACACACAAAAAAAGCTCCCATAAAAATATTGAGGACATGACCTCAGTGTCCTTAATGGTAACTATGGTGACAGTAGTGTATTAGGCATTGCTTTTTTCATTTTACAGGTCACATATTTTTAGTAATTTCATAGTAAATTTCTTGAAAAGGAAAAGGAAGCTTAGGGAAAGAAGAGAGAGTGTTGTGAAAGTTGTGGTAGGGCTAGTAGATGTAGCAGTAGTTAGTGAAGTAGTACTAATGGTGATAGTGAAAGGAGTGTTAGTAGTCATTGAAATGTTTACAGTATCTAACAAGTTAATGACTCCTGCCCTCGTCTCGTGTTGTGATGTCGTCCTGCAGGTTTACTCTGCTGGCTCCAGACCTGCTGAGGACAGACAGTCCGGAGAACATCTACCTGCAGTACGAAGGCAGTCTGTCCAGCCCTGTCACTGTCTTAATCTCCATCCAGGACTTCAGTAAGACAGCCACGCTCCTCCAGGACTCCGTCAGACTCGAACCAGGAAATGGCTATCACGCTCTCAAGACTATACAGGTGACTCACCAGATCATGACTTTAGGTGCCATGGTCTGGATAAATGACATGAGTATGTTTTGGTCAAAATGTCTTAACCTCCAGTTTGTCTTAAGTTTTTATAACATAGTATAATAATAATAATATTAAACTTTATTTATATAGGATTGTTCTTAACAACGTTACAAAGTGCCTAACAAAAAGAAAAGAAAATCAGACAAGGCAGATAAAAAGAAAGTAGAGACAATAAAATGAATGTAATCAAATAAATAAAAGTATATATCAAACATTTCCAAAAGCTTTGACAAAGAGAAAAGTTTTAAGAAGAGATTTAAAAGAAGCTAGCAAATTAGTGCATCTTTCTTCAGTAGGCAGAGAGTTCTATATTGTGGGACCTCTAATAGCAAATGCCTGATTACCCTTAGTCACCAACCATGACCTGGGAGTAACCAGCAGGGCTCCATCTACGGATCTTAATGGCTGAGAGGGAATATACCAGGTCAATGAGTCAGAGATGTATGTAGGTACAAGGTCGTTTAAAGCCTTAAAATTGAGCAATAAGATTTTAAAATCATTGCAAAATTTAACAGGGCGACAATTTAGGCAGGCAAGCATGGGGGTAATGTGATCATGCCTCTTTGTTCCAGGAATAAGTCGAGTTGCAGTGTTTTGTACCAATTGGAGACAGTGGAGGGAGCTCTGGTTGATACATGAGTAAAGTGAATTGCAATAATTGAGCTGAGAATAAATGAAGGCTTGTAAAACTTTCTGTTTTTAGAGAGTATCTTGAGCTGGGGGAAACATGACTTGACAACATTTCTGACTTGATCGTTAAAACAGAGGCTAGCATCAAATATACCCCTAGATTCCTACCAGCCTGCTTAATATTATTTGACAGATCACCAAGATTAGCACCAAAAGAGCTGATGAAATTTGGCTGACTGAACAGAATGACCTCAGACTTATTATCAATAAATTTAATGAAGTTTTGGGACATCCAGGAATTAATATCAGAGGGGCAAGTTCTGAGATTTGCTAGGCTGCTAGGATCTGCGAGTTGAATGTCGTCAGCATAAAAATGGCAAAGTACATCATGCTTCTGAATAACATGGCCGAGAAACAGCATGTATATAGGGAACAGAAGGGGACTAAGAACAGAACCTTGAGGGACACCAAAACTGAGCCATTGAGGAAGTAGAGTTACCCAGAGCAATGGAAAGAATTCTGCTGGAGATGCATGAATGTAATAAGCTGACAGCTGCAATTTTGGAACAATGGCTTACTTATCTTGAGTATATTAGTGAACAAAAGTGCCTCTTGACTGTTGAAGTATTTGGACTGACAGCACAGTGACAGAACAGGCTCTGTAGTCAGAGACAGTTAAAAAATTAGGTTATACATATAATGACAATAATCCATCTTTCTACAGGACTCTAGTTGGGAAAATCATCTATCTCTAAACCAAGTGTCTTGTTTACATGATTAAGAAAACATTTTAAATATCTTCCTGTTTCTCATCTCATTTTTCCCAGCTGTCCTCGGACCATTTCGATCGTGAAGACAAAAAGAACCACTTTGTGTATCTGACCGTGAGGTTCGAGGACTATCACTCTGAGGAGAGGGTAATGATGGTGTCTTTTCACTCTGGATACATCTTCATCCAGACAGACAAACCCATTTACAAGCCTGGAGATACTGGTAAGGACTAAAAATAATGGTACTTGAATGACACAAGTGACCACAAATACTGTTTTTGGTTAAAACTGTTAAAATGGTTTGGTGGATATGTAAAAAGAGCAACTATTTTATTTCTCCAGTCAAAGTTTAGCCATGATAAAACCACCATTAGTGGTAGCAGTGTAATAATGATGATGCAACTTATATATACAAGCCTGAATAATGTTTGACTGATGTATTAAAAATTGAAAAATTATTTTACTTTATTATTTATTTTGAGTATTTTTCAGTCTGTTTCTTATACTTTTTCCCTTTCGCTGTTTCTTCCTTCTCAGTACGGTTCAGAGCCTTTGTGTCCTCTCCAGCCTTTAAGGCCTTTGACAGCTCTATCACAATAGATATCCAGGTAAACAAATAACGATACATTATCGCTGAAATGTAAAATGTGTGTAAATAATTTTGTAATAAACAAAATGCTTAAAAGAGAGTCTTTTTCTAAAAGAGAATGGGAAACATTGGAAGATTTTTTTTAGATCTGCTGGAGGTACATGAGTTATCATGAGTTATAGGTTGTGTCAAAGCTTGTAATAACCTAATGGATTATTAAATTCATATTAGCTCAAATTATCTCTGTGTGTTACAGAATCCAGAGGGTGTGGTGGTTAAGCAGATCTTCAGAGTCAGAGCTGTTGATGGCATCCATAGCGAAACTTTCATTCTCTCCGAAATTGTCAAGTAAGATCAACTTGTTGGACTCCTTTTTAAAGACCTTCCAACACCTAGAGGATTAGAGGTGTTGACATTATTCATTGAGGGACGGTTAGTCAAGAATTCACACTCTCATAGATTCTTGTCTCAGCAGAATTTATTGGGAAAACTCACCTCGCTGGTCACAAACATGTTTATTTTAGGCCTCCACCTGCCCCAGTTAAGGCTTTGTAATATGCTGTGGATGTACACTAGGGTGACTAAATTCACTTTACTGAAATACCTCAACTGAAGAAAATAAGTTTTTTTTTTTCAGAATAATTCTATGTGATTAAAAGTTCAAGCCACATTTTGTAGCATTTATCGTGAACAGAAGAGACTGTGATGGACAGATAACCTAAAGGGCATTAGGGTAAATCCAGGGCCACATCAAAACAAGTCAAACAAGTGAAAGTTCCTTTTTTTTTTCTTTCCCAAAAAAGACGCAACTGTACCTGCCAAAAAATCCCCCAAAAACATATGATTGACCTGATTACATGGAGCATTTTAATGTTATAAAATAAGCAATTTTAAGATTTATTTAAGACAATTGGCAGTATGTAGACAGCATTTACATTGCATTTAAATTAAAAAAGCAGTAGTAGTTTGGTAGTAGTAGTGGGGCACTTTTCTTCCTGTGGAAATTAAGCTACAATTTTCAGCTTTTGGCAAATGTGAAAGGAGTGAAGGGCGACAGGATTTATGGGTGAAGTAGTTTTGATTTCTAGAAACTCTGCCTTTACAGTAATATCACTAGTGCGATATTGAGTCTGCTCCCTGTAGTGACCATGGTTTCACTTTTTTACAGCCATCAATAAAGGGATCATAATTATTTTGCCAATGATAGATTGGTTTTTCTAAATTACATGTAACACATAAAAGGCCAAAGAATATCCCTCTGTTTTATGTGCTATCTCTAATATCTCTAATATCTAATTGATTGTCTGTGACAGTGAAGGAACATGGACGGTGGTTGCCAAGTTTGACCACCGGCAGCAGAACACATTCACCTCCCAGTTTGAAGTGAAGAAATACGGTAGGTCAAGTATAAATCGTGCTTGCTTTTGCTAATTATATCAGTAGCTAGAAATAATTTTTGTCAAGTATGAATCACATTTTCTTCAACTCTGAATGTCACATTTTGGAACAAAGTGATTCATAGGCTCTCCAACTGTGTGATACAGTTACTCTTTATTTTTATGGTGTATGGTGTTTCAGTGCTCCCAGCCTTCAATGTTACATTGACACCCAGGAAGTCCTTCCTCGACCTGGATGACCGTGAGCTGGTAGTAGAGATCTCGGCCAGGTCAGTCCAATACACAAACCCTTATTTACTGTTGCACTGCAATTTATAATACGGTACATCTCTTGGCCATATTTATTCATTTAAGTGAGCCATGACCCACACTGCTACTGATCAAAGTGTAGAGGGGATATGTTATGCTTTTTGTAATTTTCTGTTATTTTTATACTGTTATGATGTTGGATATCTATGTTAAACATGGTCAAAGTTCCAAAACCAGGGCTTCAACCTGTTCTGAATGCTTTGTTTGCAATGTTAACTCTATTTCCCATTGAACTCCCATCGTTCATGCATTCCCACAAAACAGCCGTCCGTTTTGTAGTCTTTGTTGCTAAGGTTGTTCTGTGGGTTTTTTGGGTTGTCTACTCGCATATTTCAGGACATCAGGTGAAGGATGGCTGACAGAGACAGAACTGAGGGGCCGCATAAAGAGCCAGCATAAGTTAAATCATGAGCTTTTATTCTATTAGAGCCCCAGAATATTAATATAAACCTGGAAATTTGATGATAAGCCCCCAATTCACTCTATAGCCTAAAGCCCTACTAATCCTGTGCTAAATTTAACTTAAACCCAAACTTAACTTTAACCTTAAGTCTAAAACCATGTGCTCATCCTTAACCAGCCTCTGAAATAGCCAGGACTTGCAAAATCGTTCTTACAATGACATTGGTTTGTCTTTCGGAAACCACAAACCACAACTTTTTCTTTTTCAAAGGAAGAGTAGCTGTTGAGCGGGTAACCACTAATAGGGATCCAAATATAAATAAGTAGATAAATAAAGGCACTCACACACTTTATTTGATGACATGGGGATTTACCCTCATAAAGAAGAAATAAAGAAAATATAATATTGAAATTTTAAACTGGCCAGGTGGTTAAGACACGCACCATATAACAGCAATGTTTTTGCATGTCGTACCCTTATTGCTTCTCTTTCTGTGTGTTTCCTGTCTGTATCTTCCCTGTCAGTCTCTCCAGTAAAGGTGAAAATACTAAAAATAATATTTAAATAAAAGCATGAATAAAAACCACTGATTGTTTACTAACCGTTGTTGTGACTGTGTTCAGGTACCTATATGGGGAGCCGGTCCAGGGGACGGCCTATGTAGTGTTTGGAGTGAAGACGAACAACGAGATGAGAAGGTTACCTTCAGTGAAGCAGGTGTCAGATGTAAGTCACTGCCATCCAAAAATTTCACCAACTGTTGTCACTGATTTATGGGTGCCGCCATTAAGATTTAACCTTGTAAAGGAAGAATGTACGCCATCTCCCTGCCACATTTATGAGCTATGTAATAAGTTGTTGGTGCTAAAAATATTACCAAACATATTTTTGGTACCTTTATCATTCTTTGGCATTAAGATGCTCTCTGGGATTAATGCTAAGCAAAAACTGCTGTGGTGTTTTTCCCCTGTCAGTGTAATAATGTACAGCATACAGTGATGTTTTTTTTTCTTTGAAAATTAGATTTTCTATAAGTGGCACTCTTTTGTTAATCTGTTCAGCCATGCCATTGTTGCTAATGCTAATTAACCAGTTATTCTGTGTATTCCTCACAAACTGTTGTTGCCCCTGTTTGTGTACAGTAAGCTTTGGGTTGAGGTTTTGATAAGCCAATACATTCATTGATTTTTGACCAATAAGGGGTCATAAAGGCTCCAAAACAAACTCACGAAAATACGGCCTTTATATACGTTCAGCTTATTATGTTGATAAGGCTAATTGGAGTCCTGTTTTCTGTCCACCTGAATGTACGTCCAACATTCAAGCCGCTTTTTTAGATCTGTTATGGTCTTGACCAACTAGGGAGAAAAACATCTTGAGTTGCCAGATGTTTTGACTTTCTTCATTAGCTAGTCACACTAACTTTGTCTGCTGTTATAGTGCCGGTAGCATATACTTTGCTTTGAGCTTGTTTGCTGGAAGTGGCTGCCTATAGTTTTATATCAGGAGCCATGAGACTTAACCATGCAGTCTGTGTGCAACTGGAGAACCAAAACAATGAGCTAAAGGACGCTAAAAGCTACAGACATCTACAGAATTACATTTTAAGTTTCTGTGACTTCGGTACTCTGAGTGAAACTTTCACATCAAACAGAGTTATTTGGTTCAATATTGATATCAAAAGTTGTATGTGAAAGTTTATTCTTGAACTTGGAAAACATCCAAACTTACGGTCCACTCAGTAGCTTTTTCTGGAGCTTTCAACCCCATCTTATAGTTGTAAATAGTGGATGAAGTTAGTAGTAAGTATCGCATACTGTATGAAGACAGTGAGGTGCGGTTGGAAGCTGTAGACAAAGCCTGAAAGCTGGACCTTGAGTCAATTTTCTTTGTGAAAATTGAAAAATACTGGTTATAGTTCTGTAAATTATCAGTAACAGTGGCAAAATAACAAGTATTTCTATTGACTGTTTTGTAAAATTACTCTCTGTGTCTCTTGTAGCTGGATGGAGGAATCATCAGGCTGAGCATGGAGGAGATCAAGACAACTTTTCCTAACATCAGATCTTTGGTGGGCGACTCTGTGTATGTCAAGGCCTCTGTCCTCACCAAGTCAGGTAAGCACTTTATGGTTTTGGTACACAGGAAAAAAGACCAGAAAGTCAACCCCTTGACCAATGATTTTCCATCAATAAAATCAGTCATTATATCAGTTGTTGCTCAGTTTGTTGATGTTTTTCCTAGGGAGAACAAACTCTTCAAATTGCCAAAGTTAGACCAGTGTTTATTTTATCTGCCCTACAGGACACAGTGATTGCGACATCTGTACAATTCCATGTTTGATGATGTGTATCAACATGCCCTTTGGCCCGTTGAACAAACTAAAGTCTTCAAAAGCTTACCTCTGTGTCACAATTCTGGGGGAAATGTGGGGCATGTTAGTGGTGTTGTGTGGAAAAAAAAAAACAACTCAAAATTAGTTTTTCATTTTTCAATATTAGATAACTGACAGACTGAGTACTTCCAAGCCTTGGATGGATATGAAACTTTCTCTGTCAGACACTGCATTAAAAAAATACAAGAACATTTTTTACCCAATAAATACATAATTTCCTCTCAGGAACTGTAAAAAAAATCAGTAAGAAATGTTTATAGAGTGACATGGTATGAAAAACTCAAAATCTTTGAAACAAAGTTAAACAGATTATTCAGGGTTGTGGCTATTAAGAGTTATTTGCTGCTGTTTGACCCTGTTTTGTGTGCTGTACAGGCAGTGACCTGGTTGAAGCCCAGAAGACCGGCATTAAAATTGTGGAGTCTCCTTATGTTGTATCCTTTAAAGACATATCAAAGTACTTCAAGCCAGGTCTACCCTTCGACTTCACAGTAAGGACTCCTCTATCTACTGTAGTTTATCTTACGTAAACTGGATATTTTTTATGGCTCCAGTAAAAACAAACATCCCAAGCTGGATGCTCTGTGTGTTGTGTTTATGTGTTCTCTACCTCAGTCACTCTTAGTAAATTAAGTAAAATCACACAGAAATTCTTCCCAACCTGTTCAGATCCAGGTTAGCCACCATGATGGTTCCCCAGCCCGTAATGTCCCGGTAAAGCTGAATCTGCTGGACGAGCCCCTGGTCGTCAGCTCCGGCACAGCAAGAGCTACCATCAACATGCCCAACGATCAAAGTCCAAAAACAATCATTGTTAGTATGACTGCATGTTACTTTTACTTATACAGAGCCTCAACCCACCTGCAGCTGGGTGGGCATGGATTTAAAAGCAGACAGTCTAATGTTGTGAGAATTTAACTTTTAATTTGCATGGCTATGCTAAAATATACTTTGCATGTGTTTGTTGCAACAGTACAGTGAAACTTTATGGTGCTTATGTTGTGTTAAATATTTGAACCCATGATGCCATTAAATTACATACATAGCTGCATTATTACATCAAATGGAAATATTCTAGATGTGTTGTACATCATTTTAGAGACATTATGCCTTAACAGTTGGTATCTCTGGAAACTTTGGGTTGTAGACTAGAATTTTAAAGGATTTTTTTGAGGTTTTAAACAGTTCTTGAGTGTACAACATGCATTTATGGTCTGGCCTATGTTGTTGAAAAGTATTTTTTGAAGTGAAATTAAAAAAAAAAAATGTACTAAGGTGGTGGTGGTGGTGGTAAAAGGCATAAGGTAATTGTGGACATCTCTATCAAACACCCTTCAGATATATAATGGCGGGTTTGTGATCTTCATTCCATGTTATTTTAATGGTTTTAATGGTTTAATGTTATTTTTATGGTTTTGTTAGTTTTTGAACAGGAAATATATCTGTGGAGTAATGGAGAGAAATTTGTCATAAACCTTAATGTATTTCTTGTTCTGTCTGTTTCTCAGGCTGAGACCACACAGGCCGGCCTGAGACCAGAGCAGCAGGCCAAACAACAGGTCAATGTTCAGCCATATGTCCCCTATAGCATGAGCCAACGGAATTACCTATACATCTCCACTGGGACCAATATTGTGTCTGTAGGGGACAGCCTGTCCATGTCACTGACCATCAGTGCTGCAGACCAGGACCACAGAGACCTCATTAAGCAAATCACCTACATGGTGAGACAGGCACATCCGTTTTTCAGCACAGAACATTTTCAATACATCAATGAAATAAAAAAAATGGAAAGAAAAAAAATGCAATCATGACTTTCTTTCAAAACTTTTGTCTCTCTCAGGTGCTCAGTAAAGGCAAAATCATCCTTGCTAAGCGTGTGGATGTGACTGGTCAAGTGTCAACCCATGTCGGGCTGACGGTCACCTCGGAGATGATGCCGTCGTTCCGTTTCGTGGCGTTCTACACCATTCCCTGGTCCAGGCGTGAAGAGGTGGTGGCTGACTCTGTGTGGGTGGATGTGGTAGATTCCTGTGTTGGAGGGGTGAGTGATCAGCTAAGTCTCAGAGGTCACTGGAGGAGCTTATAGAGATTGTTCTATAGCTGAAAAAGTTACAAGTTCAATTACAAAAACCTCACAGTGTGTGTCTGTCAACATGCAAAAAGTGTTCTTATGCTAGACTGCAAGGCTCAGGGCTATAGCTGTCAATTTTCTATTTTTTTTCTTGTTGTCAACAAAGCTCATATGCAGAGCCAAAGCAACAATGAATTGATCTACTTTAATAATATCTACTCTAATAAAAAAAAAGTATTGTGTGTGTATCCAAAGCCTGATATATCTTATTCCTCTGTGCTGTAGACTTTTGTTCTCCAAAAAACTATTAAAAACATGTCCAGTGGTCACAGTGCTGCACTGGATGACATGTTCCTTCATCACAAAGAGTTTGGTCGAGTTAGGTTGTTTAGAAATGACTAAAGAGTAAAGACCAAAAGCAGTGATCACATTTTCAGTCGTTGGAGAGTAGTTCTGTGTAAGGCAGATGCCACTGCATGAGAACGCGGTTCCGTTTGCAGAGCTTCACTAGCTTGTTGTGCTACGTATCACAACCTCTTGACTTTGTGCTACATTATAAATGTCTCAAAGAACTTAGGTAAAAAGTCAAAAGCTTGTGATATGTAGCACATGGTCGCATAACTTTTTGAATATGGCCAATATTAGTCTGTTTCTGTTCTTTCTTCATTATGATGTTTTTCCATTATGATCTTGTATTTATCACTGTGTCAATGCATTTTTATGCATTTTCTCTTACAGCTTAAAGTTGGGCCGGTGGACGGCGTACCTCGTGACTACGAGCCAGGGAGGACCTTTGATTTCAAGGTCAGAGGTGACCCAGGGGCAAAAGTCAGTCTGGTAGCTGTGGACAACGCTGTGTATCTGCTCAACAAGGACAGACTCACACAGAGAAAGGTGTGTATTTATTTGTGTTTTAGGATGTGAAGTGAGGAGTGTTTTAGAATATCCATTACAGTAAATTACAATTAAGACTGTAAGCAACAATATAATAAAATAAGAGAATAGAATATGTCTAAAAACTGAAAAATTGCAAAATTAAGATTTTTTTTAACCAATTTACAAGGAAAAATATATACACATCTAAAAGATTCAAACAGGGATATTCATGGCAAAATGTAAAATCTGCAACTGTTTTATGACGCATATCTAAAAGTTTTGAGGAGCATAAAAGCAAGTTCTTTGTTTTCCACCTTGTAGTACATGAGAAAAACAAAGATGATAGATGACAATATAAATGGTCATCTTAGTCTCTCAATTTGCTTTCAAATTTTTCCCAAAAGTCATGCTTTCTTTGCACATATGTGTGAACAGTAAACATTAGTTTTAGGTGACATAATGGAAAACGTGATGGTGTCACAAGTTAACCATCATTAGTGCCCTACTGAAAATTGAATGCAAAGAGGCAAAAACATCAAGTCTCCTTTTCTTCTTTTGCTTAGATTTGGGATGTGGTGGAGCATGGCGACATAGGCTGCACGCGAGGGGGAGGCCGAGATGCCATGAAGGTGTTCACAGATGCAGGAGTGCTCTACACCTCCAGTGCTGGGTTCAAAACCCAAGCCAGACAAGGTACGTGAAGCTGGGTGTAGCTGCCTGCCCTTGTGTTGGGACAATTTAAGCTACTCTGATACCTTCAAAAGCAAGGCTTTAAAAAAACAAGGGTTGAGTTGACATATTGCTTTTCTCACCAATATTTGGCTTATCAGTTTAGTTCCCATTCAACAAGCAGTTCTGATGACGCATACAGGCTCTGTAACTTCTCAAACAGACTGATTCACAGGATTACTCAACATGCTGTAAATGTTCTCTTCATCCAGTATGCGGTGCATTGCAATAGTTTGTTGACTAGTATTGATTATTGATCCGATGTAAGAACATCTGCAGGTTTAATGGATGATGAGGTGGATGGGTGCAAAATCTGTCTGGAAAATATTGATTGGTTATGAACTGGAGATACAAGTGAGTGAGACTTAACTGTTTGTGTTCTTTCTTTTTTTTGTTATTTTTCTTTAGATAAGAAAAATGGATTTAAAGAAAAGCATTGTTTGTGCAAGTTTTTTTTGTCAATACACTGTCACATACATGTACATGGTTATTATAGTTATAGCAATAAAAAAACTATCATGAATTGTTAAAGTCACAAAGTAGTTTTGTAGTCCCTCTTTGCCTGCGTGGCATCTGAAGTCCATGTTTACAGTGTGTGTTTACCGAAAGTGAAGCAAAACTGGACCTACTATGGGTGGGTTTCTAGTCTGATCTCTAAATAAGTCTGTATATGAAACAGTCATGCTTTTATGTACACTCACCGAGCACTTTATTAGGAACACTTTTGCAATCTGATGCAATCCAATACAACAGCAGAAAGGTGATTATTCTACTTTACGTTCATTATTGGGGTCAGTGGCAGTACTGGACTGTATTATATTGAAAAGTGTTACTGATATTTTGCCCCCCTTATGTATGTTGAATTAACATTTTCAACACTTACAGGTAGTATGCATTGCTAAAGAGTCGTTTCAGGTAGTTTGTTGACACTTTCATCCAAAGTGACTTAATATAAGATTCAAAAATTATTCACATTACAAGCAAGCAAAAGTCACTGTGGAAAACAGTAACTCATACTGAAGGTTGATACAATGACAATATTTCTTGAATTGACAGCTTGTTACTGACAGCAGTTATTCTGTGCCTCAGAGTTGTATTCTTGCCAGGATAGAGTTGAAACTGAAAATAATAAGAAGTAGTAGACATGAAGACTTGTTTAGAATTTGTTTGAAAAGTCTTAAATAGGAATCAGTTCAGGGTAAGGATATTGATCAATCATTTGATAAATAGGTAATTGTTTAAACTTAATCTCTCCTCTCCTCAGCCCTGCAGTGTCCAGGCAGTGCCAGAAGGAGACGCTCTGCCGAACTGTTACGACGTAAAGCCCAGCTGGGTGAGTGCTCTCTCATCACAGAGTGTTTGTTTGGCTCAGAACAGGTGGAAAGAAGCACTTCTTAGTCCTGACTGGTGATTTAAGCTACTGTTTTTAACAACTCTGTTTTAATCTCCGCCTTCTCTTACCTGGCTTTTTTCACCCACTGTTTTAGCAACTGTAGCAGAACAATCAGAGCTTGTTTGACTGAATACAGCTTCCCGCTGCTACTGGAAATGTGGCCAATGAGAGTGCTGAGATTGAACCATACAGTAAAATTGCTCTAAAAACCAAAACAATTTCCTAAAAGAAGCTAAAAAGGTGCATAAAGCTGGCAAGTTTGGTGATAATTCTCAGAGTGGGTTCATCACTACTAGCTACCAACCAATTTTACATTACACAGCCTTTTCATTAATTGTTGTAAAAAATATTGATTACTATATTACTAACACTGATTACTCCCTGCTGTCTTCCTCTCCTCCGCCCCCCTCCTCTCCTCTCCGCCTCCAGAGAGTCACTACAAGGAAAAGCTGCAGCACCGTTGCTGTAAGGATGGCCTGAGGGAGATCCCCATGCCGTACTCGTGCACGCGACGCTCCCTCTACATCACTGAGGGCTGGGAGTGCATCCGGGCTTTCCGCTACTGCTGCGCCACCTACAGGGACCAGGTGTTTGATACCGAGATTCCCACCACCCCACAACCCACCACCCCACAACCCACCACCACCCTTCCACCCAGGCCCACTTATCTATCATTTGATCGTAGTTTTATGGGTCTCGGCAGAGAGAGGATACCCCTCTCCCGGCACAACTTTGGTAATTACCTCCACCAGAGGCTTTGTCTTTTCAGTCCTGTTTGTTTGCTAGTTAGGAACACAATTTGAAAACTTTTAAAACACATTGCTTTGAAATTTGGTGGAAAAAGAGGTTGTTTATCATAGGTCAAGTGATTAGTTTTTGCTGGATGTCCAGGGATTTTTAAAGGAACACTGTGATTTAACATTTTTGAAGTTTGAAGTTTCCAACATTTTATTTCCAAAATGTTACAGGGAGACACTTTTGATCCTACTCGCTAGTAAACACACTGCTAAATACTATGTGATACACAATCCAATTGAAGTGAGAGGCACTATTAATCCTATTGCTGGGAAAAAAGAGGGTTCAGTCAACTTTGATGCATATTTCAATGAAGTTTTCCATTCACCTTACAGTGATTGTTAAACTTGTTTTTCAGGCACACTGTATGTACTTGCTAAACAGTGAAGAGCATTATTAAATATTACAAATATAACAAATGAATTATTTCTACCACAAACTCTGAGGCAACAAATTCACCTCAGTTATAATAAAATTAAACACTGAATCACAAAAAGAAAACTACTGCTGTGCTGTTCTCTATGGTTTGAAACTTTCAGGAACTTCTGACCACAGCCTAACCAGTGAAAGGGAAGTGAAACACGATTTAGCCCACAGAGAGCAGGGTAGTAGCAGTATTACTCTCATTGCGGTTCAGTGCTTCCTTTGTTTAACCACTGATAAAACCAGCATGTCTCTTTAATGTTGGCCCAAAGAATCTTTCTAGAACTGTCATACAATAGCAGGAAATTGATTTTGTTGATTTTATTTATAGATACACATATACTGTGGATCAATAGTTATTATTGGCATAATCAGTAGGCAAATTTCATTAGGGGCTAATTCTGTGGGTGTATCTTCACCATTATTTGAACTGCACATTAATATGGTGCAGTTTACATTCACATTTTATCCACCAAAAAATAACAGTAGTAATAATAATAATAATAAAAAAAAAATAGAGTGCTTTTCAACATACTCAAAGACACATTATTATAATTCCTGTTTTGTAACCATTTTGTCTTTTCTTTCTCAGACTTCTTTCAGACTTAGTCAGTGGAGCTAACTGCTAATGTCAGCACATGCTCACTACCTGCTTAGCAGGTATAATGTTTACCATGCTTTCCATCTTAATTTAGTGTTGATTTAGAGTAGAGGAAAAGTCGGGGGATCATCAAAGTCATTAAGATACATCCTCCAAAGTGGTGGACCAACCAACTGTCTGACGTTACCATCCCTAGAACCAAAGCTAGCGTGAGAGAAAATCTCAATCAGTTTCATCCACTCAGCTCATTGCATGTTCAGAAATGTGTCTGTACTGATTTTGACATATTGAAAGATTAATATATTAGAGCTGTGTAATAAGAGGTCAAGACCTGCTAATCATATATGAATGTGTTCACATAGATTGGGCAGCTAGACGTGAATCACCTAGGCTATCTGCACGTGAAGGGCATTTTTCCTTTACGGATAACAACAAAATGGGAGAAGAGAGAAGGGTAATGATGTCGAGTCCTGTGATGGAGGAAGAGGAAGAGGAGGAGGAGGAGGAAGATTGGGATTACCTGGATGAGAGTGAGGTGTATCTGCGCTCCAAGTTCTTCGAGTCTTGGCTGTGGAAGGATGTTGACCTGCCCAGCGAGGCCGACAGAGACGGGTGAGTGAAAGGTTAGAGTAGAAGTTACAGAGATTAAAAAGTCTCATTGGTGTACTTAAACCTCAGTCGGTGGAACAGCATCATTCCTTTAATTGAGACTGTTAGATTTTAGGGCTCACATAAAGCATGAGATGCTTTATTCCCCAAATTTTTACCAACATCCAATAAGTTGTTCAGTGTCTGGACCATTAAACACGTGCCTGAATGCAACTCTCAAACACTGGAAAGGACTAATATGACCCCCCAACAGCAACTGGATACTGAAAAGTTTTGTCCAAAATCCAGCCAGTGGTACTAGACTAACTGTGTTTGAAGGATGAATGGACAGGTTAGGGTCGGTCCAAAGTCTCTCACCCCATTTCACCTCGGAGACAAAACACGTAGCACCTTGAATCCCCTGGGTTGCATCATGTTGAAGCTCAGCTCAGAATCAACTATGCTGACATACATTTATCTGTGTTTGTGGTGTTGCATGTGTGTACTGTGCTTGTTTGTGTGTCTAATGCTTATACATGTCCTGTATCAATGCAGATGCCTGTCTGTGTGTCATGTGCTTGTTTGCATTGTGAAATGCAAAAAATGTTGGATTACTCTTTCTTAAATCTTTACACTGCTTTCTTTGTCTTTCTTTAGTTATACAGTGAATCACCGTTCATGCAGTCATACTATATAGACTTCTATGTAACATCTATTATGAAGAAGCTGTAGTCTAGACTAGAGTTGCAACGATTAGTCAATAGGTCAGTTGACTGACAGAATATTAATCTGCAACTATTTTGATAATCAATGAAGTCTTTTTTCAAGCAAAAATACACAACATCTGACAGTTCCAGCTTCTCAAATGGGAGAATTTGCTGCTTTTCCTTGTCTTACCTTATAGAAAATTAAATATTTTGGGGTTTGGACTGTTGGTCAGACAAAACAAGACATTTGATAACATCACCTTGAGCTTCAGAATATTTTCATTGGCATGCATATGCATTCATCACTCTTCTCTGATGTTTTTAATCAAGGAAATAAATGGCAGATTAATTGAAAAATAAAATAATCATTAGTTGCAGCCCTATTTTAGACTGCTGATCTGCTGGTGATGAATTGAGGCACACTGGCATGAAGGTGATCATTGTAATGTACACACATATCATCTATCTATTACAGTGTAATAAAAACATTGTGCAATAACAGTTATATAATATCCTTTCATTGCATACATGCAAATCTAAGCAGTCTGTATATACTGTGCATAGTATAAGTAATTTATTACCCATGTAGTATTTATTCCAGCATTCTTTGCACTTCCATTCACTCTTGCACTACCAGTACCACAACCCTGTATATAGATAGTCTGTTGTTCTATATAATAGCAGTTTCTTATATGTTTTAGGCTTGATATCTTTGGTTGTATCTCTGTATCTGTATTGTCCTGAAAATTTGTCCTTTTCACTTATGCTGAGATTTACTAAGCATTCTCAGCATAATAGGCAAATAAAGTTGACTTTTATTCTGATTCAACAGATTGGCGTCTGAGACTGTGAGTAACCCATTACCTGACAGCATCACAGAGTGGGGAGTTATGGCAGTCAGTACATCACCTCAAACAGGTAGGGGGAGGAGGGGTGTGGGAGCTAACTTGCCTTGTTGTGCTATGACCCATTTGTACTGAAACTGGAATGATTTACTGATGATTTTTTTTTTTTTTTTTTGTGAACAGCTTTATTTGAATTGGATTAATTAGTCTGATTTGTTTCAACAAACACAAACATTCAATGACTGACTAGGCATTAAAATAACAAATATTGAATCCACATTCTGTTTTTGTTCCATCTACTTTATTCTGAACAACTTTTGAACACAATACGCTAATTCAAACAATGTCATTCTCATAATGTTGGAATTATTATTTGATGAGTAAACATAGAGTCAGCACTGACACCAATAACTGAAAATTGCAATAAAAAATGACTCAATCATTGAATCTAAAGGGATGAAACTTTCATCCAAGTATTAATTGTATGACTTACGAGTCATTCTTGTAGATGTTCAAGTAAAAGTTGAAGTGGAATCATCTTCTTGACGTTCCACATGCAGATTTATTAATTTACTTCTGAATGTGTGCAGGTTTCTGCGTTGCCGAGCCTTACAACATCAGAGCATGGAAACGTTTCTTTGTGGACCTGAAGCTGCCGTATTCAGTGGCAAGACACGAACAGATTGTGATTAAAGCCGTGGTCCATAACTACGGCTATGATGACCTGGATGTAAGAAAATCACCTTTATCCCTTCACTTTCTCTTTGCTCAGCCTGGGCAAATAATGCATTTCTACAGGATTTGTGTCACTGCTGACCGTTCTGTGACTGGTTTCCGCTCAGGTGCAGGTGGTGCTGATGAAGACAGAAAACATGTGCAGCATCGCCTTCAAGGGCAGACACACACAGGAAGTTACGGTGTCGGCAGGCTCTTCTGTAGTGGTGCCTTACACCATCATACCGCAGATAGTGGGGAAGCTTCCTCTGGAGGTGATGGTGGTAGGCAGGGACATAGGAGGAGATCGCATCCAGAAAAGCCTAAATGTGGTGGTGAGTTACTTTTAAAGATGATGGAATAGCTGTAACAATACAAATGTTAACAGTTCAGTTTTTCTCCTCCTTAAGGTAATTAAGGTACCTTTTGGGGGTCCATCATTGTTCTAACAACAGTTTAAACTGCCTAGATAGCAAATTTGATATGCTGGAATATATCAGCCATGAAATGTCTTTTTATAAATGTCAAGTAAATTAATTTTTTATTTATATAGCCTAATATCACAAAGTACAAATTTACCACAGGGGGTTTTATACAACAGGACCCTTGATTCAGTAAGGAAAAACTCTCCCAAGAAACCCTTTTACTGGAAAAAAATGGAAGAGATCTCAGAAAGAAAAACAGATCCCTCTTCCAAGATGGACATACGTGTAATAGATGTATGTACAGGATAGACCAAGTTAGGAAAACAAAAGTTGACAAGTCTACAACTGTAGACTAACTGATGACATATATACGTCAAGCAATTTTCAGATGTACCTGCTTTACAGTGTGCAAAAATAATTAAAATATGTTCAGAAGTTTTGTTTACTATTTAGATGTGTCTTACAAGAACACAGACTTATTTTGAAGAAAAAAAAAATCAGATATAATTTTTTTTTTTTTACCTTAACAGTTGGAAGGAGTGCAGAAAACTGAAGTTTGGAGTGTGGTGTTGAACCCGTCTGCTGAAGGAGGTAAGGAGACTGCAGAGATGCATAATTTACTATTTTCTCCTGTCAGCAACATATTAAATGCTACATTTATCATGGTTACGTCCCATCCTCTCTACTCAGCATGATTTGATTCAGGCTGTAATTCTGGTGTTCTGTTTTTCTCTCTCGTCTCTTGGGAATCCTTCGACTTAAAGCACTAAAAACCAAAATTTATTTATTTATCTAGCAACATGAGCGTGCTGTGTGCAGGAACAGTGACATCAGTAGAGATGATAATATGTTTCTTCTCCTGGAGATGCAGGAGAGAGTTTAAGGAGAGTCTGGCAAATAACAGCAACAACAGCAGCAAAGCATACATGAGTTTACAATATGAATGTGAGCATGAAGGCATGAAGGAAGCTTCCAGATTAGTGCAGTGAGATAGTAGCAAGACTCATGATGTTTCATATTTGCCAGAAGTGCATCATATCAGGGTACCAAAGATCAACTTTGTCTATCAGTTAACTCCTGTCATTATGAGTCGCAAACAAACTATTTATTTACCTATTGGTATTTTAAACTGTAGAATATATGATGGAGGTCTGGAGACATCTACATGCCTGTGACAGAAGCCCTTGGACACCCTTGCACCACACCCAATGTGTGCAAGGGTGCGAAGGCCCGTTCAATGCTGCTTGCAGCTTTAATTATATTGTAATGCTGAAATAAAAGTAATGCATATTTTTGAATGTTACAATTTTTGGACAATTTAGAGGTTTTCCTAATTGTTTTATAGCTCAAAAGCTCAATTGGTACTTTAGCAAACAGTAAGGGTCCTTTAAGGCTCATGTGTAGTTGCTGTATGTGTGTACAAATTAGGGTTGATGTTTTTTTTGGGGGGGTTGTTTTTTTCAAGGAATGGATCCTCTTCAGGTTTGGATGAGATATTCCTGAAGCTTAATTTTATTGTTCTGTTTCCGTCCACCACAGGAACGCAAACAGTTCGTATGGGCAAGATTGAACTGGAGTCAGTTGTGCCAAACTCTGTGCCAGAGACATTCATCAATGTCAGAGGTCAGTCACTAGCAGAGCGGTCGTAAGGATTAACAATGAACGTAGACGAACAGACTAAATTTTCTTGTTTCTTCTCCAGGGAATGTGTTGGCAGACAGCATTGACAATTCTATCAGTGAGGACTCTCTGGCGTCTCTAATCCAGATGCCTGGCGGCTGTGTGGAGCAGAACTTGGCCCGCATCACTCTGCCGCTCATCGCCACCCTCTACCTGGACCGAACCAACAACTGGGAGAGCGTGGGGGTGCAGCGCAAGGCCGAGGCTCTCCGCTACATCAAGAGAGGTGAGAGAGGAGGAGGGAAGGTTGGATGGATGGGTAACAGGGAAATAAATGTAGTGGAGTAAAAAGTACATTTCCCTCTGAAATGTAGCATAGTGGAAGTACAAAATAGCATAAAATGGAAATACTCAAGTAAAGTACAAGTATCTTAAAATTACACTTACAATACTTGAGTAAATGTACTTTCCATCACTGTGGGTGATGGATAGTTGGATAGATAGACAGATGGTTGATGTACGAACTGCAGCTTCGGTGAACAGATGGACGGCATGTTGGCTAACTAGATGAATGGATGGACGGATGGTTGTGGAATAATCTTGTTTTAACTCCTCAACGAGAAAACAGATCCCATAAAAAATCATGTAAGCCAAGTGTCTCACTCATTTTGTATCCCATCTTTAAATTCTTTTGTGATGTGTTTTTCAGGCTACGAGAACCAGCTGGAATACAGAAAGAGTGATGGCTCCTACCCCCCCTACAGGAGCGAAGGTGCAAGCACATGGTACGGTCGAAAAATAACCTTTAACATATTTAATTGATCCACATTTCTTGTTTTGATTTTGTGCTCTTTTCCCTTAAGTGTTTACAAGACACTCAGTGTTTATCAGTGTTATTCCATGAATTGGAAGTAGAATTAAAAACAATATAATTACTGTATGGTCAGTCCACGCTTGCTTGCAGATTTACGTAATAGCTCATGAATGTTTTGTAACTGTCTGTCTGTCAGCGGGGTATCTCTAAAAAAAATCTGGTAGACAGATGTATTACAATTATTTCAGTTTTGGAGTTGATCCGGGATTATTTTTAATTTGAGATTTTGGAATTTTTGATTACATGAGTTTTCACATGACTTCTCTTCAGGATTACATGAATGACATATTAAGATACTTGATTAAAAAGGGAGCCAATGTGACATTTTAGAGGTGTTTCTTCCTGTTTTTACTTAAGTAATTTTAAAGTAAGTATTGGTAATCAGAATGTGTGGATGCAACTAATTATTATTTTCATTATTGATTAATGAAAATAATCAGTTGATAAGTCTATTAATAATTCAATTACTTTAATTGTTTGGTCTTTAAAAAGTCTAAAAAGAATCACAGTCTGAGCTCATATTGCTTGTTTCATCCAACCAACACATCAAAATCCAAAGATCTCAATTAACTCATATAAGGGACAGAAAAGCAGCTAATCCCCACAAATGATAATACTTTTGGTATTGTCATATTTACCAGGGAAAGTTTTGCACTTTTGCTTGAAAACTTACTTCAATAATGAATCAATTATTAAAATAGATTCTATTTTTTTTTCTGCCAATCAATTAATTGATTAATCAACTAATTGTTGCACCTCTATTTGAATACTTTGACATCAGTATGCAGTTCCCTGTTACATAATCTGTTAGATGATGTGTATTTAAAAGTGACCAGCTGTAAGCTAATCACAGTCTAACTGAATGTCAGGATCACAGCGTACGTGGTGAAGGTTTTCTCCATGGCTTACTCCATCGTTGGCATCGACAAGCAACAAGTGTGTGACCCTCTGCTCTACCTGGTGAACAACAAACACAATTCTAGGGGACACTTCGTGGAGGACAACCCAGTTTACAGCACTACCATGATTGTGAGAAACTGACTGACACACACTTAAAAACACTGCTGATAATTGAATTAGTCTATTCAACAAAGAGAGCATGTTTTCTTTCCTCTTTCCATCCCCATCTTTCTTGCTCCTCTTTTAATTCACTTTAATTAGTGTATATCAGACTAATATAAACATTCCCCTTAAATAAACAATCTAACGCGCAATATCCCTCAATATTTATAGTATCCTAGAAACCATTGTTAAAGGACAAGTTCATTCTAAATCTCACATAAAACAATAACATTTTTTGCTTGGTGTGATTTTGTCTTGTTTTTCTGAGGGTAATTGACATCAGTGCACATGATTTTTTAAGCACAACTACAGTTTGATAGCAGGAATGATTTAAACAAACTCAAACTTGTCGATAATCATAACAATTGTCTCTAATCAAAGAATCAGGGCTTCTTTCTTTCACCATTTTGCTCTGCAATTCACAATTTAATGCAGTAAACCAGAATGCAAACAGGGCAGATGTTTTGCCTCAGTTTTGGAAAAGCATTCAGGAAACTTCGGAAATAATAATTTGCAGAAATTGAAATGAAGTGGACATGGTGCTAAAACTTTACATTTTTTACATTCAATTTTCATGTTTATTTGTCTCCAGGGTGGTCTCCGTGGTGATGACCCTCAGACGACCCTTACAGCCTTCGTCCTCATAGCGCTGGCTGAGGCGCAGCAGGCGGGAATCCGCTGCAGTGGTCAAAACATAGAGGTAAAGAACACAGAAAAAACATCTTGTATTAGCAGATGGCTTTTATCCATAATTCACGGTTGCCTGTAAAGTACTTGTTTATGTCCCTGTCATTATGACTTGTGGTAGAGTTGTACTTGAAACTATAATCTACTGTATCTGTGTGCTTTAAGGTAATTATGCATAAGACAGCCCAGTACCTGAAGCGTGCACTGATGACGTCGGGGAGGAGACCATACACGGTGGCCATTGCCTCATACGCACTGGCTCTGCAGAGAAAAGTCTTCAACCCGACACAAATTTTACTGAAAGCTGCAGCTCCAGGTATCCTGCATGTTTCATTTGTTTCATTTTTAGAGCAGAGGATATTACCTGCAAAAACTAATAAGTTACTTTTTGTAATTTTAAAAACTGCTTCAATCTGTACTTTGCATTTTAGTTTTTGCAATTCTTTGGCTCAATTTCAGACATCATGTTTTAGAACAAAAAAAGTTGTTGTTGAAGGGGACATATTATGCTTTTTATGGTTTTCTGTTATTTATATACCATTATGATGTTGTATATCTGTGCTAAACACAGTCAAAGTTCCAAAACTTGAGGTTAACATATGTAGAAATGTCCCTGTTGTCTGTGAAGATTTTTTTATACCTATGTTATTTTTTTCCCTCACCTGCATTCTGCGAAGACCCGCCCTTACTCTGCCTCTGATTGGCTCTGACCCTGATATTCTTACCCTAACCCTAACCATCTCACTCCTCATGCCTAAATCTAACCATAAACGGTTACCTGTTCCACAGCTTTTGTTGCCAAGGTTGTTGCTAAGGCTTTTTCATTTGATGTTTGCTCTGTCCACTCATATTTCGGATCAGATTTCAGCTCAAACATGTACTGATGTATTTGAGAAGTTGACATTTTGAGTAAATAACCAGAAAAATAAGTGAAATCCCAGTCCTATAGTTTGTGTCATAGTTTGTTTACATTGCCTCTGGAGCTGGTGGAAGTCTCCTGAGGGAAAGCTTCCAAGAGCTGGCCAATCAGAACAGATTGGGTTCTTTATGAGGGGGGCCTTAAAGAGACAGAAGCTAAAACGGCCCGCTTCAGACAGAGGCTGAACTGAGGTGCTGCATAAAGGGCCAGTATAAGATAAATAAGGAGTTTTTTGAACTTTAAAACATGCAAAGATATTCCAATAGAGCCTCAGATTAAAAATATAGAGCTGGAAATGTGCCTAATGTGCCTAATATGTCCCCTTTAAGTTAAAACTGATATATCTTCTATAAATCTCTATACTGTGTACCTTTCTCCCTAGTCTCCACCACATACAGTTACTGAAGTGTGGAGTTCAGGCATGCAGCCAATGCTCTCATCCAGAGGGAATGCAATAGCAAGAATTAAACAATCATACAGCATCTAGCCAGTTAAATTATTTTATATTAAACATGTCAGGCAATAACCAGTTAGTCTTAAATTTAGCTGCAGAGTTCATTTTGATACTTTTTAAAATTAATTTTCAGATTAGCACTGTCGCCTCACATTATAAAGGTCCTTGCTTTGCATCTTCATTATTCAGTGTTAAAGGTATGGTGAATGAATGAGTGCCTTGTCCTTCTCATTAGCTTACGCAGGGGCTCTTTCTCTCTCCTCCAGGTGGCAGCTACTGGCCCGACAGTCAGAACACCTTGTTCGCCCTCGAGGGGACCGGCTACGCCTTGCTGGCTCTAGTGAAGCTGGGCCGCATGGCTGAAGCTGCAGTGCCCTTCAAATGGCTGAACAGCCAGCGGAGGAGAGGAGGAGGCTTCGGGTCTACTCAGGTAACAGCGGAGGGATGGGGTGGGGACATTTGGGAGCTGAGTATGTAACAAGTAATCAAGTATTGTAGTATGTAACAAGATATTCTAAGCTTTCAGCTTTCAGCTTTCAGCTTTCAGCGGCCTCTCATAGATTTATTGTTGACTTCAGCATGTTTTGACAGTTGGCTTTCTTCACTTCACACAGGATTAGTGAGGGGTTTTCTTTTTATAATAGAAGAAAATATGTTAGAGTAGAAGCAAGATTAACCTTTTCAACATGTGTGATGTTTTCTCTAATGCAGTTGATTAAATACCTGAAAAATCAAGGCACTTTATTGGTGCAAAAGCATGTAAATCCAAAATTATCATAAAGCACCTGTGTTCAGTGATTCACAGCTTGGCCTGAAATGACCGAATGCAACCAGGGATATTAATGGGATAGTTACCTCAACACAAACTCAGTAACAAAACTTCTCATAGTTGACAAAATCCTGATGCATAATTGTCTGCTGTGCTTTAATGAATGATGTAAACTCTGTTCTTGGTGTATTTTATTGCAGTTTTGGTAACAACATAAACTTCCTGCTTAAAGAGAAATTTCAGTCCAGATGAGATGATCATACTTCTGGCTGCACAGATAGACCAACACAAACTTTTCTCCACATTGTGGTTTGTCATAATGCATGTACAGCTTATTATAAGCCAGCAGAGGGAAGCATCACATAAGAGATGACTAACACAACCTTTTGGTACACAAAAGGTCTGAATGGTGTTTTGTGTAATGACTCACAGAGTGAGTTTTAAGGTCTTTTTGGGGTTCCTAAAGGTGTTGCTTTGATCTCAGCATCACTTTCTGCACTGATACTCACCCAAATATGCACAATTTTGGACAATTTTGGACAGTGAATCTGGACAGTTCTGGCAGATTGTGTCTAAAAAATATTTTTTTTCTAGTATAACTGCAACAATTCAAACTTTATGTGCAGTGATGATATTGATCAGTCTATAATGTGAACAGTTAACACAGTGAGTTAAGCTGACTACAAATTCTGCTCTTGATTATTAAACAATAAGGTTGCAAAGACAAATTCTACAAAATTGTTTACTGTACCTTGTGAATATGATCAAACTAGGAAGATAATAATTAAGGTAAATAGTAGTGCATATGACCCTAACCCTAACAGACCCCTTTGAAGTGAGACAAATAGCAGTGATGAAATGACAGACAATGCAGTAATTCAGGCAAGAAAAATGCAAAAATGTTATCAAGCTGTGAAAATTGTGTCTTTCTCCTTTCTTCCCCTTCTCCCTTGTCTGTCTGTCCTCTCTCAGTCCACCATGGTGGTACTCCAGGCGCTGTCAGAGTATCTGATCAACAAACCTCCTCCCGATGACCTCAGTCTGGATGTGGACGTCAAAATAACGGGGCGCAAGGAAATTTTGTACCATTTCAACCCCATGACTGCCTATGCTGCTCGCTCTACCAGGGTGAGAGAAATATAATCTCAGTTAGTGAATTCAGGCAGAGATCACAGACAGTATCATGAAGTTTAGAAGTCTTCTGTGCAAATATCCTCACTCAAAGTTCTTTAACTATACAGTTCATAGCTGACTTTCAACATCAAACAAACAACTTGGAGGAAATAACAAAATCAAGCAGTGTATTTTTGATTTATTTGTTTAAAAATCCTCTGCTTTTCTTCCATAGCTGCCTGCTGATCTTGGCCTGGCTGTTGAGGCTCGAGGGAACGGACAGGGAATACTGGAGGTATGACTAACTCTGTGGAGGAATATTGGTATCACTGCCAGTTTCACAACTCATTGAAAAACAATTAATTGTCATTCAATTCTTGTGTGTCTCTCTGTCACTTGAACTTTGACCCAAGGTCGTGACCTATTACAACCAAGTGCATGAGGTGGATGAGAAAATGCCCTGCAAGCACTTTGAGCTCAGTGTCACCATCGAGGAATCAAGCGGTAACTCCAATCATAAGTGCACACATAACTGCATGATGTCTGGCTCTCTAGTGTTACTTTCTGTCCTCTTAGGTTGAGTAAAGTCACTATTAGTACCTCAAAGAGATGAGCTTTAAACCTGAAAACATAGAATTAAGTCAGAAAGATGAATACAAGTGCATTTTGAAACGTATCATAAAATATTGTTAAAAACAACAACATGAAGTAACCTAAAACGAAAGATAATATATAGTGTATTGTACCATTATATAATACTGTACTGTCAGTTACAAAAAACATTTATCAATGACTTTCCCTAAATTACATATTCATCAAAATAAAACATACACTTAACTTTAACAACAATATATACTGTATATAGTGAACAGTGGGGTCCAAATGTCATAGACCACTTTCCCATTGGGAAGGCTCAGACTTTTGGACCCCTTTGTATATATACAGTATATATATATATATACCCTATATATGTAGCATTATATACAGTATATTTAAGTCCTTGGGATAAGATACTCAACCACTGTTAATTAAATAATCCTTTTTTTGTCCCGTAACAGAAAAGCCTCCAGAAGATGTAGAAAAGTCCTACCAGATCACCATCAAAGTGAAGTGAGTTACTGTATTGCCTTAAACTATGTGTGTGATTTGTATAACCTTCATTTAAACTGATCTAAAATCAATAACCTGCCTGGTGATGAGATGATGACTATTGTTTTACTTCCACAGGGCTTTAGGACCCAGCGATGTCAGGATGGTGGTCCTGGATATCAGTCTGCCTACCGGCTTCACCCCCGAAAACTCAGACCTGGAGATGGTAAACAGCCTCCAGCACCACTCTCACTAGCTCTCAAAAAATGTCAGAGACTTTATGTAGTAATTCAGAGAAGAATATTTTCTAGAGCTTAAATCACAAGAGCATGCTATAGCAGTAGACCTCTGTCAGCAGCCATCAGGATGTAAATGACACAAAAAACAGCTCACATTTTCACACCAGAGAAGAACAAACATGCAGATTGGAACATACGATACAATAATAAACTTTATACAATTTTTTTTGAACACTTCATGAACTGCTTTATAAAAAAGACAATCATGTCTCAATGTAAGTGTCTCAAGCAGGGAAGGAAAACATTTAACAGGAAAAAAGGAAGAATTTTCTTCTTTAAAAGTTAAAAGTTTACCACATCATGATAAAAACCTGTGATAGCTAAATGACTTGCCACATGTCCAGGCCAGTACTGATGACTAATTCTCTGTCTGTGTATGTGTTTGTCCAGTTGTCCAACTCAGTGGACCATTACATCAATAACTTCAAGATTGTTGATAATCTAAGCGACAGAGGCTCTCTGATCATTCACCTGTTCAAGGTAACAACACTGTGGAGCTCAGTCAAGTTCATTTGTCTGCAACCAGAAATTGCTTCATGTTGTCAATGTGCACAAATTCAAGATTATTCTTCCATAAAATATGGTTAGTTTTTGCATCTATTTATGTTGCTATTTATAGGTATTTACCAAGAAGCAGTTTTACAGGTTAACATTCCCGAGTAAAACCTAGAACAAGTCTTTTTTCAACAGTCTGAGATTTGAGCAGTTTCCAGGTTTTACTCAACTGGAAACTCAGACTAAACAAACTATATCAATATTCTCACTGACTCTGTAATGTCTCTGTGTCTCTTCTCTGCTTTGTTGCACTAAATGATCCTCTCCTCCTCTCAGGTGTCTCATAAAGAGCCAGAGATCCTGATCTTCAGGCTTCAGCAGAGCTTCAAAGTCGGCCTCCTCCAGCCATCCTCAGTCACTGTCTACGAGTATTATAACCCAGGTAGGAGAACAAAACCACACCGTCACCATACAGAAGAACTTAGGCTGGAATTGTTTCAGACCTCTGCTCTGCCTTTTTTTCTGCATTTTGAAAATAATTAAGATATAAAAACGATATTTACTGATATTAGCGAATACACTTCATACAGTGTCACTGTGAGACTATGAGAACTAGTTTGCTCCCTAAACATCCTAATAGATACTGAAAAGCCAATCTAGGACAAAAAATTTGCAGACTTAGTCCTGAACACAGACTGATTATGCAAAATGTTTCCTATTTATTAGTTATTTTTATTTGAGTAAAAAAACAATATTGCAACTTTAATGTTTTGGTATCATGTGGTGTATATCTCTTCACTGTCTTGTTCTGTCAGACCACCGCTGCAGTCGTACGTACACTCCCAGCGAGGACATAGAGGACCTTACTCAGATCTGCAGCGACAACGTCTGTCGCTGCACACAGGGTAAAATGTGCATGTGTCTTCAACACCCCATTAACAAACATGTGTGTGTGTGTGTATTTATAGTGCCCGTCATTTTCACTTTCTGTTTGCTCACAATCTCCAGGTGACTGCTGCATCTCCAAAACTGACAATGAAAACTTCCCCAGCAAAGAAAGAGAGACATTTGCCTGCAAGAAGTTACATCATGGTACGATACACTTTCTCACATTCACACACATACAGCAGAACTTGGTCAGAGAAAGTTTATAGTCAAGTTAATTGAAATTCATTAGGTAATTGCTGGTTAAAAGCTTTTACAATATTATATAAAAATATAAGAGAGAATTTTTTAATGGAAAAATGGAAATGATGCTGCCTTGAACATCCAATTATAAGCAGCAAATGAATGCAAGTCTAAATGTTTGAGTAATTTCCTGAAAGCTATGTAGGTTTAAATGTGTTTAATGGTGTAAAATGAGTGCAGTGCATCAATGGATGACTGGAACATGCAATAGGAGGCTGCACACTCCATGCATAGTCTTGATTAAGCGTGGTGGCACAAATGAGCAGATAGCATGAGAGAAGTTATTTGCAATTCTTGCCGGAATATACAGAATCTATGCGTCAAAGATTTGTGTGGTTGCAGTAAGAAAAGGAGAAAAATATCAAGCTTTCCAATTACTTGCTAGAAATAGGATTAATAACAGGACTAATTCTTGCAGCATTTATTTTTAGTCATTGTGGCATAAGCAAATTTTGCTCATTAGGGTGTGATACTACTACTACTGTACATGTGAGAAAATAGAAAGATCAAATTTGGCAAGCCAAAACCATTCAGTTTCATCTTCTGTGGACTGTGAACATCCACAGCAAATTTCATGGCATCATGACCACAGGCCTCATCACTAGCAGGGCAAAATGACAAGTTTTATTGTTCATGTGCTTCAGTTTTCCAGGTGAAGGTGCTGAGTGTCACCAAGGGTTATTATGACAAATACGAGATGGAGATCACAAAAGTTATCAAGCTGGGTGAGTCACTGCCTTCGCTGTCTGTCTGTCAGGCTCTTGCTTGTACTTTGGCAAACACTGGCGGGCTTAGACATGTAGTTTTTGATGTCACACACTTCACTCATTTGTTAACATATTTTAACTCTTTGCTCCTATTTTTAAATATCTGTTGCTCTCTTCTTCCTTGCTGTCCTTCTTTTCCCTTACGTTTTTCTCTGTATGAAAGAATTCTCACCATTTGCTTGCACAATGTCAAACTTCACAGCAGGCCACAATTTTTTATTTATTCCAAGTCAGATTTGGAAGCTGAAATAATATTTTTTGTACTGAAGCTAGTTGATAATTTGTTCTTTTACACTATGTTAATTTTGTAAAATATGTCTTGCAACAGCATTAAGACAATCGTGGGAGACCAAAACTCTCCACTGACATCCAGACTAATTACATTATTTTATGGTTATCAAAAAAATAACATATTATTTTAAATTTCTTTTGCTACATTCCAGGTTTGGAGGCCGGAGTGGTAGTGGGTCAGAAGAGGTTTTTTATGTCTCATGGAGGCTGCAGAGATGGGCTCAACCTGAAGCAGGGCTCTCAGTACCTCATCATTGGCCCCAAAGAGGACCAGTGGAATATTGATAGCAGCACAAACGGGTGAGGAGAGCAAGTAAAAATAAATAAAGTTGTGAGAAAAGTTAATGTTATGATAATCATCTTGTGCGCATGCCTCAGAGTTATGGTCGTCCACTACAATGGTGTTTACCAAACAAGAAAATACATTAGTGTTGTGGTTGTCCGCCAGAAACTGTCATAAATTGACAAATTGATAAATCCAGATTTAAGCCACATTTTTACGATAAACTTTTAAGTTTTGTTGTTGTTGTTTCTTTTTAAGTATATCTTTTAAGCGGATGAAGGATTTTAGTCATCGGACATCTGGATCTTAAGTTATCAGAGAAACAAGCTGAGCAAACGTTAGCCGCAGTTCGGCTCACACAGAGACCCTACTGGACGTCCTGCGTCCGCTGAACAGCATCGGAGAAACACTGATTTTTCATGTGAAACTGCTTTATACAGTGTTTTTACCGGTTTTCATCCCCATGTGCATTAGTTTTGAGGAGGAGGAGACCTCTGCGGATTATTTGGCTCCCGCTAAACACCTGCTGAATGTCTGGATCTTAAGTTGTCAGAGAAACAAGCTGAGCAAAAGTTAGCAGCAGCTTGGCTTGCAGCCCCTACGGACGTCTTGTGTCTGCTGAACAGCGTCAGAGAAGCACTGATTTTTTATGTGAAACTGCTTTATTCAGTGTTTCTACCAGTTTTAATCACCGGGTGTGTTTGTTCTGGAGAGGAGGAGACCTCTGCGGATAATTTGGTTCCTGGTAAAAACCTTCTGAACAATGAACAGTGAAGGAATCCTAACCCAGAGAGGCTGGTTGTTTAACAATGAAGACAACAACTCCCATGATCCCATGCTACTTCACAACATCAACAAACTCCATCTTTTGTTATTGTTTTGAATGAGGTACCCCTAGTGGCAGAAATTACATATTGTGCGTTTAAATAAATTTGGATTTTGAAGTCTGTGTGCGGATAGGCACTTTTCATTGATGCAGATTTCTGATAGCCTCGCACCTACATGTGATGTGCTACACTCCTTCCTCTGTTTGTGGCTACATCAAAAACTGAGGTTTGTGAAAACATAACTGACCTCCTAAGTACAAACTATGGCTTGAAAAGGCTGCTTCATTTTTATTTTCCACACCAGGAGAAGTAAACCCTGAGTTTCTGGCTTATAATCAATCATGAGGTTAATGGGGACAAGCGAACAAATGAATCACACAGGTGTAACTCTTTAAAAAACGTATCTTGATACATTCTGATCTCGTAAAATACAACTTAAATGTAAATAAACTCCTCTGTCTTTTTGCTTCCTGTCTGACAGATTCAACTACATATTAGGGAAGGACACCTGGGTGGAGCGCTGGCCTTCATCTGCAGAGTGCTCCAGCAATCCCAGCCTGCAAGCTAAATGCCAGAGCCTTGATGATACTGCAGAGGAACTGTCTGTCAACTCCTGCAGGCTGTAGACGTGTCTGAGAAGCGATATTGTGTTGGAAAGATGAAAAATAACTGTGTACACAAGGATTTACTAGTCATACAACCCAATCTGTGCAATAAGGACATTTTATTCAAATGTTATTTGTGTTTTCATGGTGGAAAAGAGAACAGAAAGTGATAAAGCAGTTATAATATCATGTTCCATAAGATTATTCTGTACTGATTATATAATATAAGAATGAGGAAAAAGTAAATACGACTGGCAACAACAAAGCATAACAAAATATCCAAATTTTCACAATGAATAACATGTCTAACATGAGCTATGAAACATATTGCTGATCAGGGTGTGATAAAAACTGGAGCAAGACACCATTTGTGTCAACCTTGATACACAGGTCCTGTTCATTATGTTCTTGAGGTTTACAGTTAAACAATTATTCTTCATTATTTTTTGTGAAGAAGGTTGGCATAAGGGCAGCATGAAGTGTGTTTCTGTCAGATAGATTTTTAGGTTGATCTAGAAGATAGTCAGTGACTCAGCAGTCTGAACTGTGGAAACTGAATGGGGTTTTCTTTTGCATTGGTACTGTTGAACTTTTCTTCCTCACATTTTCACTGTTGTCTGGACTCTCTCCAGTCTCACATGATTGCTTGGAGGCGAGAATTACAAAAAAATGATTGGATTTTCAATTATTTTACATAAGGGGAATTCCAGTTTCAAGAAACATCTTATTGTTTTTGTTTTGTTTGGTTTGGGTCATTGTTGTTTTCAGTAGTAATAACATTGCACTCTCCAAGTTGAATGAAATATAGGAACACAGCGGCAAGTATTCACACAATCATACAGGTTTTAAACAAACAAAGTTACCATAATATAAATAAACAAAAATAAAGATCTAAAATAAAAAAATAAATAAAAATAAAGTGAAATACAATGCACACAATGTTATACATTTCCTCTCAATGTATACATTTATTGTCATAATTAAATTAAAACATATGTCAAAAGGAAAATTCTTTAGCTTTTTTCTTTTGTTAAAGGTGCAATATATGACAATCAGCCACACTAGATGTCGCACTATAGCACCAACATCTCAGACCAAAACAAATGTGCACGCTATCGGTTCAGAAAGTGGCCCCTGAACTGATAGCTCACAAAACTCAGTTCAAACTGTCAAACTAGGCAGTGCTGATCAACTATGGATTCTGTTACTGCAAATGTTTTCAGAAACATATTTTACTGTACTGTTTAGCTGTAATATGATAACATTTGTGAAAGATTGTTGAAAACAGATGCAGGGAAGACAGGGAGGGACTCACTGCTGCTATATTAATGTTCTAAATTGGGCTGAATGTCGTTTATTGCACCTTTAACTGAATAAGGGTGCCATTAGTTTAAGAGGTGGAAAGGAGGTTTTTTTCCTTTTTTAGAAAGACTGTCTGTCATGGTTGCCATCAGCTCATCAATAATAAGCTTCGTCCAAGCTCTGACTGGACAGTTGATTGTTTTTCAATTTTGACATGGACAGCAAGTCTCCAAATATAACCCAATAGTCAATCCATATCTCTGATTGGTTGTTGCTTCATTTAATCAATCCTGGGATTACTTGGGAGTTGCTCTTAAGAGACTTTTACACTTTGTTGTAAGTAGGCATAAGTCAATTGGGAAATGTGTCTTATTGCCCACACTCAACAAAAAAAACATTGGTTGACTCTTTAGATCATTTTTAAGTGTAATTCCTTTGTTTTTGATTCTGTTTGATAAATACGGGCCCCAAGGACTTGAGTTATCATTATTTAGTTATATTCTTAATCCCAGTTCGGGTTTCTCTTAGGCACAGACAGAAGGGAAACAACACATCAGTTAAACTCTGTTCTTATAATTTTTCTTTCTGGCTTCAGAAACAAAGAAAAAAACGAGCAAAAAACAAAACAAAACAAAAAAAAACCCAACAACACATCAGCAGGTAAATAATGTACAGACGAATAGTTACATCAAGCAGATCTACTTACAAGGCTTAGAGAGAAGTTGTCTTGAACTGTAACTTTCATTTGTGGTCAGGAGACCAGAAGACAGAGATCAGAATCTTAAAATACACCAGACTTCCTCTTCACATTATTGATATGCATGATGAGCTGAATGCCAGTAAATACCTAAGAGAAGAACTTTGTTGCTGATTTACAAACTATATATAAACTTTGTACTGTAATCTATATAAAGGAGAGAATGAGAGACTAGTTTTGTGGCCTGATGGTTCCAAACCTTTTTTCCTGTCTTCTTTTTTTTTTTTTAAATGTGGCAACAATTCAGTATGTAAGAAATTGTTCTCTCAGGCTTCTCTCAGTGGTGCCTAAACAATTATGTGACAGATAATTCTCTTTACATTCATGCAAAGACATTAGAAACTAAGTGAGATAAGTTAACTCTAGTAGAGATAGAAAGCTCAATAAAATTACGGTATTAAGTTGAAATGACAACTGTTCACTTATATTGACAAAAGGTCACAGTCAAATTTGCTTTCCATTTCAATTTTCTCAGTTTGGAGAATCAGTTCTTTAGTTGACACAAGAATCTTACAGCTGTAGACGCTGCTGTTGGACCCATTTAGAAACAGGATCAGTATTAAGTCAACATGCAAGGCTGCTCTCAGTAAATTTGTTCAATTATAAGTGTACAGGAGTAGGGACTGAATTTGATACTGACCTCCATCATGGTTTGCATTGTTTTCATTGCAACAACCATGACTTATCTTACAGTGTATTACACACAAGTTTGTCATAGGTCATTAGGATTCATCCATACGCTGGGAATCCATTGATATTTATAACAAATGATATGGCAATCCATCCAACAGTTGTCAAGACATGTGACTAAAAACCAAATATGTCAACTTGCTGGTGGCACTAGAGTTGATGTCAGGGGATCACCAAAGTTAGTAGGATTCATCCTGTGGGGACCATAAGTTGCTGTTCCAATAGGACCAACAAACCAACCAACCGACTGACATTGCCATCTCCAGAGCTATGCCAGTAGCATAGCTAAAAATCAAATGATTACCTGCTTTAAAATTTAAAAAAGGTAGACTAGAGATTCCTGTTGTGTTCATCGGGCTTTGTTGACTGTGCTGTATAATGCAGCTGGGTCTTCCTCTGTTTCCTGACCTCTGGTTCTGAGAAGGAATTAAAAAAATTAATATGATCCTGGAGATGGTATAAACTAATAGTGATAGCAAGAATGTAAACAAAACAAGCAAATTCAACAGCAATAAAATGTTAAAATTAAAAAAAAGGTTCCTGTGTAAAGAGCTGCTCACCTTGGGGCACTGTTAAATTTGACAGCAGCATACTCAACACCCTCTTCTTCCTCTTCATGTCTTTGGAGTTGAGCTGGTCTGATGTTGGAGTAAACAGGATCTGCCTGATTGTTGGAGAACTTGACACTGGCATAGTGAATGTCATCCTGCTCCTCTGGCTGCCTCTCAGTGGGTCGACACTGCAAAGACAAATTTACTTTTACATGCGTAGTTATGTCTAGCTTTGGTAGAACATTATTGACCAATCTATTTATCTCCATCTCCACTTATTTTGTCAAGGTAAAGGAAGCACTTATCAGTTGCAATGTAAAGGAAGCCAGGGACCAGTATTTTTAACAGCTAATCTCATCCAACCAGCGCAACCCCAGAATCCCATTTAAACTATCAATCAGCTTGTAAACCCTCATCCACCTACTGCTGACGCTTCTTCTCTAGCCGACTACGACAAAATTCTTACCTTTGTCACAGATAAGATTTATCATATTAGGGCAAATATCACTCCCCCCACCTCTTTAGTCGACCTCCCTTGCCCTTCCGTGGATGTGTTTAGACAAATATTTTAGACAAATATCACTGCAAGATCTTATGAAAACTGTGTCACTTATGAGACCCTCATCAAGTCCCCTTGATATTATCCCATCAAAACTGCTTGAAGAAACTATAGAGTCAAACAGCCAGGCACTGCTGACCGTCATCCATAGCTCTCTGACCTCTGGAGTTGTATCAGATATTTTTAAAACCACTTGTGTTCAACTGCTCTTGAAGGGACAAGGTTTAGATCCCTCAGACCTAAAAAACTTCCGGCCAATTTCCAAACTAACCTTCATTTCAAAATTCCTTGAAAAAGTAGTGCTGGACCAACTACTACAGGCACTAAGTAACAACAATATTTTTGAGAAGTTTCAATCTGGGTTCCGCAAACTACACAGCACAGAAACTGCCCTTCTCAGAGTTACAAATGACTTACAGATGGCTGCAGACTCAGGTGCATGTTCTATATTACTACTGCTTGACCTCAGTGCAGCTTTTGATACTGTCGACCATTCCATCCTTATAGACAGATTAAAACAGTGGGCGAGTTTTACTGGAACTGCTCTGGACTGGTTTTCCTCGTACTTAGCCAACAGGAAATTTTTCGTTTCTGTTGGGGAATGTACCTCACAAACAGTTCAGACTATTCATGGAATACGACAAGGATCAATCTTGGGACCGATTCTGTTTATCCTATACATGTTACCCCTGGGACAGATAATCCATCATCACAGCATCTCCTTCCATAGCTATGTGGATGACACACAGCTGTACTTGTCATTTAAACTTTCTGACACTAGTAAATTAGCCTCATTACATAGCTGTCTACATGATATAAAAAGCTGGCTGTCCCAAAACTTCTTACAATTTGTTACAATAAGTGTTCATGAATAAAGTTCAATCTTACGAAGGGGGTCCCCACACCGGGTTTTGAACTAGGGTCTCCCAGATCATAGACAAGTCTCCTGACTGGGCTAAAACTTTACTCATCGCCTCATTGCAGGCCTTTACCTATTTATAGACCCATAACACAGAGACAGCACAGCGTGTAACATGTAGAGAAGAACTTCAGAGGTGATTATTGCTTTGCACTTTTCATTTACCGCCTATTTTTTACAATCTAACTTTGTGGAAAGGACAAGGGGAACAACAGGTTATGTAGAGTCCCTTGGGAGCACTTTGTGTGTGTCAGTAGCTCAGTCTTATCTCTGGGGAACACCCCCAACTCCAGGGGTGATGTCCAAATTAGGAAATGTGTATCATGTAGCAGGTGGATGTGACTCCCCTTGTTGAGACCTGCTGATAGACGTAACAGTGGAGCAGAGGAGAGAGACTGAGATAGCGATGTAACTGACCTGTGCACTGGTATTTGACATGTTTTTTTTTTTCTTCCCAAAAACAAATAATTTTTAAAATATTTGCATGAAACAAATATTTGTAAAAAAAAAAAACTCACTATTTGTGCTTTGCCAAATAACTTTTTTGTTTTCAGGCACACCCCTATTATTGACCAAAACAAAGCGATTCTCTCACATCACACCTATCTTGGCTTCATTGCACTGGCTTCCAGTCTCTTTTAGAATCCATTTTAGTGGTCTTAATCACAAACAAGGCTCTGAATGATCTGGCGCTGGAGTATATAACTGAGCTCCCTCAGGTCTGCCAGTCTGGGTCTTCTGACTATTCCAGAGTCCAGGTTAAAAACAAAGGGCGATCAAGTCTTTGCAGTACTGGCTCCTCGGCTCTGGAGCAGCCTCCCACTAAGCATCAGATCAGGTGATTCTGCCACTGCTTTAAATCTCGTCTTAAAACATATTTTTATAGAATGGCTTTTCCTAACAGCTGATAGACTACATTTCTATGGTCATGAGCTGTTTGATTTTTTTTTCTTATTGAGCGTTTTTATCGTTTTCTTCCTTCACTGAGAGTTTTTATCTTTTATTTGTGTAGATATATGGCATATATGTGTATATGTTTGTGTTTCATTATTTTACCTCTTGCAATTCTCACTAATATTGTTATGTTTTTGAATTCCCTCTCTTTTGGAAAGCCCTTTGTGCTTATTGCTTGAAAAGTGCTCTATAGATAAAATTGATATTATTATTATTATTATTATTATTATTATTATTATTATTATTATTATTATTATTATTATTATTATTGTCCCTGTTGTGATGGCAACAGGCTAAAGCCCCTTTCACACATTCAGTCTATCCCTGAAATGTTCAGGAACATTTCCTGCATGGGGTCATGCGTGAATGGGAGCAGGGATCGATATTCAGGGAAATCTGTACTGACAGTTTCCCACCTCAAGACCTAGTAACATTTCAGGGAAAATGCCGGTATGGTTGTGTTGCGAATGAAAGCAGTAACATTGCAGGGACAAGCATGTAAAGGGGTACGTCCGTCTGATGAAAGACGCTTTCATGTGGTGCCTTTCTCACCAGGGTTATTTCATCACCAGGAAACTAAGCAGTGACTCTGCTAGAATCATGGTTGGTTGTGTCACATTGTAATGGATTGAACTAAGTTTGAATGATAATCAGCAACTTGACAAGCAACCACAACCGGAAAGGCCTAAGCAGCATCACCTCAAGTAATGATACAGATCAAACAGATGTTCCTTTTTCACCAACAAGAGACAAAAGGGCAGGTAAAGAAACATAAGGTATTGAACAAATACCCTGTTCAAAATACAAAGTTCTGGATGTAGCAGGAATATAATCATGACCAAGTGATGAAGAGGATTGAAGAGTGACTAATGGCGATAAGGACATTGAACTGCTTCACACCTTGACTGAGTTTTCATGTTGTACTTTATGATACTGAGTGATTAAGCAGTGTGAACTGAACGGCTGAACCAAAGCAGGGTTTCACTGGATTTTTCACTGAATTGTTTAATTCTCTTTACTCACCTGTTCTCTGTTCTCAGCTCTCTCTCCGGGCTCTGATAATTGCTTACAAGGCCTCTTTTTACTGGTTAGGGGAATTAATTAAGAAAAACAAATTATTTCATAATTCAGTTATCAAACTGTACTTAATAAGCAATGCTTTAGTAAAACAAATCTACTTACTTTATCAATAGGAAGACAAAGAGTAGTATGATAGACAGAAGAACAGCAGTGGTTGTTCCAATGACAATTGATTTCCATGCTCCTGGGTAATGGTGATAAAATACAACACTGATATAGCAAAAAAAAAAAATCTTCTTTTGAGATAGTACAATAATAATGATGGCCCTCCTAGGAAACAAATAACATTATTATGTGGGATGTGTGAGTTCATGTTTCTCTCAGCCACTATTGAATACAAATGGCTCTATATTTGTAGTGGCGCTACAACCAGGTCAAGCAGAGCTCTTATAGTAATAAGTAACTGAAGCACTTTTGCACATACCATCACTGCGCCTGTATAAACTGAAACCAGTCATTGCAAAAACCTTTGCAATGACCACACTAACATTCACTCCCTCTAATATACACATAGAATGACCAGCTGCTTCTTCTCACCTGACCTGAAGAGTTTCATGTGGATGGTTTAACTTGAAAAGGGCTTCATTAAATTGCCACCACAAAATCCCCCCACCTGCATTTCATCATATGGTGGATTATGACCGATGATGTGTACATATGTGAATGAACTGAAAAAATGTACCTGCTACAACAGTCAGATATGAGGTGGAGTTATGACGTCCTCTTTTGTTTTGGGCTACACAGTAATAATTTCCACTGTGTTCAGGTCTGACATCAGTGATGGTGAAGATCTGTCCTGATGCTTTTGGTGAGTCTTCATTCTCCTTGTACCAGGTATAATTAGCTGCTGGGTTAGCATCACTGCTACAGGTCAGATTCACTGAACTGCCCTCCACTATCTCACCAGAGAAACTCACTGACACAGAGGGAAGCTTTGGAGCATCTAGGGGGCAATATGTATAGAGACCAAACAAATCAGTATTTTTCTTCAGGTTCATTTTGATGTGTACAAAAACCAGCAGGAGGGGACCAAATAAAAAATGGCCATGCTTGAATCTGCCTTTCAGTCTTTCTACCTTAGAACATGATGTTTCTACCAGACTAATCTCAGACAGCAGATAAATCATAACATACAGTTATACCCCACTTTGTGTGTCAGAGATTTGATTGGTTTTGTACTCACACTGGACATCAATGAATAGAGATGAAGAGTTAATCTGTCCATAATTATTCTCAGACTTGCAGTGGTATGACCCTCTGTCTTCAGAGCTGATGGAGGTGAAATGATAAATTCTTTCTGGTCCTTGAAGCAGTGTTTGGTTCTCCTTGTACCAGGTGTATTTAGCAGCTGGGTTAGCATCACTGCTACAGGTCAGAGTCACTGAACTGCCCTCCACTATCTCACCAGAGGGACTCACTGACACAGAAGAGGCCTTTGGAGCATCTATAAAATACATATTAACACAGATTATTTTAAGGTGATGATTACTAAAGTGGCACATGATTTTAAAAACAGCATCATGCATGTGGCAGCATCTGGAAACTTGAAGGTGGTGTGGTGAATGGAGTAGATATTGTATTAATGTTTTGCTGTCTCATGTTGCTCTGCATGGCTTGTGAACTGTCTTGTGAGTGCTTATTTTGTTGCAATTGTCTTTGTGGCATCTTCTTGCCTGTTATTTTCAACCATCACTTCATTGGTTTCAGAACATCTCCCCATGGGACTGAAGTTGAAAATTAGCCAGCTGGCTAACACAGAAACATTGATTAATGTGCATTGTGCTTAAAATAAGTGAAATGTCTGAACGTTTGAACTGAAGGAAACAGAACTGTTAAATTATACTTTTACAGCAGATGGAACCTGAAGAAAACATGCATGATCTGCAAAATGCTTTTTGGTTAAAAAAGTGCAAAGATGTTTACCAGTGTAAGCAGTATTTTACTTTTTAAATGAGCTGTTTCACCCACATTTCACATCAATAAAGATGTGTTTAGATGTCCTCTTCCCCAGCTGGTTCTCAGCTGTACAGTAATACTCTCCAGATTCAGAGGACTGGATGGAGCTGAAGACAAGCTGTGGATCTTTACTGAGAGGTTGAAGGTCTGGATTTACATTCTTCTTGTACCAGGTGTATTTAGCTGCTGGGTTAGCATCACTGCTACAGGTCAGAATCACTGAACTGCCCTCCACTATCTCACCAGAGGGACTCACTGACACAGAGGGAAGCTTTGGAGCATCTGGAGGGCAATATGTATAGAGACCAAACAAATCAGTATTTTTCTTCAGGTTCATTTTGATTTGTACAAAAACCAGCAGGAGGGGACCAAATAAAAAGCAGCCATGCTTGAATCTGCCTCTCAGTCTTTCTACCTTAGAACATGATGTTTCTACCAGCCTAAACTCAGACGGCAGATAAATCATAACGTACTGTTAAACCCCACTTTGTGTGTCAGAGATTTGATTGGTTTTGTACTCACACTGGACATCAATGAATAGAGATGAAGAGTTGACCTGTCCATAATTATTCTCAGACTTGCAGTGGTATGTCCCTCTGTCTTCAGGGCTGATGGAGGTGAAATGATAAATTCCTTCTGGTCCTTGAGGCAGTGTTTGGTTCTCCTTGTACCAGGTATAATTAGCTGCTGGGTTAGCATCACTGCTACAGGTCAGAGTCACTGAACTGCCCTCCACTATCTCATCAGAGGGACTCACTGACACAGAAGAGGCTTTTGGAGCATCTATAAAATACATATTAACACAGATTATTTTAAGGTGATGATTACTAAAGTGGCACATGATTTTAAAAACAGCATCATGCATGTGGCAGCATCTGGAAACTTGAAAGTGGTCTGGTGAATGGATGAATAGTAGATATTGTATTAATGTTTTGCTGTCTCCTGTTGCTCTGCACAGCTTGTGAACTGTCTTGTGAGAGCTTATTTTGCTGTTATTGTCTGTCTGTAATTTTTAATCATCATCTCATTAGTTTCAGACCATCTCGCCATGGGACTGGAGTTGAAAATCAGCCAGCTGACAAACACAGAGATGTTGATTAATGTGCGTTGTCCATATAAATAAATGAAATGTCTGAATGTTTGAACTGAAGGAAACAGAACTGTTAAATTTTACTTTTACGGCAGAAGAAAACACACATGATCTGCAAAATGCTTTTTGGTTAAAAAAGTGCAAAGATGTTTACCAATATAAGCAGTTTTTTACTTTTTAAATAAGATGTTTCACTCACATTTCACATCAATAAAGATGTATTCAGATGTCCTCTTCCCCAGCTGGTTCTCAGCTGTACAGTAATACTCTCCAGAGTCAGAGGACTGGATGGAGCTGAAGACAAGCTGTGGTTCTTTACTGAGAGGTTGAAGGTCTGGATTTACATTCTTCTTGTACCAGGTGTATTTAGCTGCTGGGTTAGCATCACTGCTACAGTTCAGAGTCAATGACCTGCCCTCCATGATATCACCAGAGGGACTCACTGATACAGAGGGAAGCTTTGGAGTATCTGTAAGATTATATGATATGAACACATATTAACTTTAAGATGTAAATATTATCGTAAAACAAAGTCTGTTTAATTTGCCGATAATTTATACTCTAAAGACAATAATGGAGGCAGGAACAAATGAAAGAACGTATAAGAGAATACATTTTCAATTTTCTTTTTAATGTTTGATTATTACCACTAACCAGTGTACTGTCTCAGTTACTCACTGCCTTTCATGTAAGCAGATTTGGATTCCTGCTGGTGGGGGCAGATTGCTAATTACTAATCACTAATCAGTTGTCCTTTTCTATATTTGTTTTTCCTCCCTTGGATTGCGTGTGTGTGTGTGTGTGTGTGTGTTCAGATTCTGCTTGCTGTGTTATTGGCCCTGTAGTTTCAGATAACTCTATCTGCCTCATTGTCACACATCTTTCTTGTCTTGTTCTATAAATCTTGCTGTCTCTACAAACATTCTGATGATATTACGTTGCTTAGTATGGTGTCTCTGCACTTGAATACACTTACACACCGTAGCACAAGCCAGCAGGTTATTTAAAAAAAACAAAAAAACAAACAACAATTGACATCACATTTTGGTCTGAGTAAAATAGTTAAGTTGCTAAAAGTACAAAGTATAAATGAAAAAGTGTAAGCAGTTAAACTGGGTCTGACTTGTTGTAGACTATGTGGGTCAAAGTTTTCACTTGATGTGTTAGTGGAACATTGCAGAGAAAACTCACACACTGAAGGAGAGGGGAAAGACTCATATCCTGATAGAGCACAAGAATACTGGTCCTCAGGATTAATTGAGTGCAGATGCAAATTAACTTTGTTTCCCTCCGTTGGCTGGCCATTCTTGTACCAGATGTAGGAAGGATCAACAGGCAGCTGACAATTGCTGTGACATGTCAGCTCTGTCCAGGTGGGATGCTGGTTGGGGGAAGATTTTCTAACATTCACTTGGAAGTCTGGATCTGTGAACAACAAACAGAAATGTGATTTCAGAATTAACTGTCAACATACAGCACATACAAGCAAATATCCACATGTTCACAGTAACATTTCCTCAATGATCTGAAACATCTGAAACTAACTGATCACAACGTGATCAGTTAGGAATCGACCATTTATAGCAAATGGTTATAAAGTTAGATTTGGTGGACATGAACCTGCTCTTTCACATAGATGAATATTAGATTTGAGCGACATAAACAATATAAAAAGCATAGTGCATAATGAGGAGACTGGGGCAGCAGATGGTGTCAGCATTAGCATGTAAACAGAGTAATAGTATGAAGTGTCGGATTATAATAGAAGCACTGTCCACTTCTATCAATATGATGACCATTATTAGTCAGCTGGTAGCCAAGCAGCTGGTAAAGCTCTGTGCTCTGCCTGAACTAATGTTTTGCTCCATTTCAAATGAAAATGTTACCTGTGACAGTCAAAGTGACTCCAGGTGAACCAGTATATTTCCCTCCTTGGTCGTTTGTTATGAACCTGAACTTGTACTCAGCTGAGTCGCTCTCTCTCAGGTCCCTGATTGTCAGAGTGCAGTCGTTGTTATCACAGTGATACTGAACACGACCTGAATACTCTGAGTCTGTTCTCAGATCCAAATATTGATCACCATTCATTTTAATGAACCATAAAGTTTTGTCAACTGTAATATCAAGGTTATTTATTCTGGATGGGTATCTGTAGGTGCAGCTTATCCTCACTGTTGATCCTTTGAAGGCACAGATCTGAGTAGAAGAGTACATCACTCCCCAGTGACCCGCTGTAACACAGAACACAACAGAATCCACAACCAGACTCATAACAACATCAGAGAACAGACTTTAATCTGTCATGAAGGTACTTTAGTATGTAATCCTGCTGTGATACTGCATGGGCCTCCTTCTTTCCTCCTCAGAGAAGGACATGAGACTAATTTATGAAGCTTATGGCACCAACACAAGGATAAACATAAAGAGTGTTTTACACTTGAGTACCATAAAATGTAGTTAATAATGCAATGTTGAAGTTTCTCATTTAAATTCAGGCGTGGATCCATACATACTGATGGCTAATTTGGATACAATTTGATAAAGGAAATGTATAATCATGAGATGTGGAGCCATGTATACTGTAGGGTTTCAAGTGTTCTCATAACTTTCTGGGAAATGTAGTATTTAGCATTACTCCTTTCAGTTAAGAATGCACTTGAATAAACTATAGAACTAAACTACATACATTTCACAGTGCATTTTTTTCCCCATCAAAGAGCAACTTAACACCAGCTGAAGCCTTGTCTCTACTGCCCTCCAGTGGTTTAACCTCTGGTGCAGAAGTGCACTCCAGGGTGTGTCAGTACACTGTGACAACACTGCTTGATGTGGTGATAGGTGCAACAGAACACGCTAATGCTGAAAAAGCTTGAGGCTTGATGTCTCCAATATTAAGCATTATGTGTGCATGACTGTTCCTGTATGTGTTTTTATCCATGTAGCCTATAGCTGTCAGACATTATACAATATGCATGTCAGTGGTGCTTTGAAGGTTGTATTGATGTTGGGATACCTACAGCAGTATCCCAGGAGCTTAATGGGACCAGTACAGAGAGGGAAGTGATATCACCCATATTTAAGACACATTCAGTTATGGTACATTAGCTAAAACACTCCACTAGATGGTGTAAAAGACTGTAAAGTAAACTCACACAGTGAAGGAGAGGGGAACTTCTCATGTCCTTTCACAGCACAGGAATAGCTGTCTGTAGAATAAAAGCTGCCTGAATAAGAATTAGATGTTTGTCCCCAAATGTCCTGTCCATTCTTGTTCCAGATGTAGGAAGAACCATCAGATAGATGACAGCTGCTGTGACACTTCAGCTCTGCCCAGGGATAATACTGGTTGATAGTTAATCTGCTCACCTGCATCTGGAGATCTGCATATATGAATAAAGAAAGACACACTTGTGTTCACCATTTGGAATTAAATTATTAAATCTTCAGATGAAAATGTTACCTGTGACAGTCAAAGTGACTCCAGGTGAACCAGTAAATCTCCCTCCTTGGTCATTTGTTATGAACCTGAACCTGTACTGAGCTGAGTCGCTCTCTCTCAGGTCTGTGATTCTCAGAGTGCAGTCGTTCTTATCATGGTGATACTGAACACGACCTGAATACTCTGAGTCTGTTGCCAGATCCACATACACACCATTACTCTCTTTTGTAAACCAGATTGTTCTCTCAACTTCAGTATCATGGTCATTTATTCTGGATGGGTATGTGTAGGTGCAGTGTATGGTCACTGTTGATCCTTTTAAGGCACAGATCTGAGTAGAGGTGTAAGTCACTCCCCAGCCATTCTGACCCTGTACCACTGTAACACAGAGCACATCAGAAACCACAATCAGATTCAAAACAACATCAGGTGAAAGACTTATTTTCACTTATCATTGTGTTTCAGTTTGTAAACCTGGAAAGGAAACTAGGAAACAAGTATACAAACATTTAGTTTGCTTACATCAGTTTTAAAGAAACAAAAGTGAATGTCTCATACAGTTGGTGTAGATTTGGATTTGCAAGCTAGAGACAAGACGATGAAGCAGCAGGTTCTCAGGTGAACTCTAGTGTCATAAAGTCTGTAAGTTCATGAGCTGGTTAGAAAATATAAACAAGTGAAAGTTTTTGAGATGGTTTAAAGACAGATTGATGTTTGATCATTGCTGTGTCTCTCTCAGTAGTGTTTTGAAGGTAAATCTATACAGTAAAAGAGAGACAAGACACAGCAGACAGTTTGGTTAAAACAGAGTCGCATGAAGTAAAGTGACTCTCTATCATATGTAAGTGTCAAATATTGATTTAAGTCTTGAATCTATTTAAAAATAAGTGAAGTGTCATTTTAAATCTAAAAACAATCCACATGATTCAAGTCCTGTTTTGGGCAAGTTAAATAAGTAAATGCATTTTTAATTAAAAACAAAAACAAAACAAAACATTTGTGTGTACACAAATGTGGATGAAACTTAAGAAGTAATGATGTGTTGATTTCAAGTGGATATGGGGGTTTCAGGCTCATCTCGGACTTTCAACTAATACAAATAAAAATGTCCTGACAGCTCTGATGGAGCTCAAGTTCACCCATAAGGGCTGCTTTATTACAAACAATTCCTCCGTATATACCTGGAAACTGTGTGTAACAACTGATCTGTGCAGATGTGTAGCAGAACGCAGAACATTTATTACTGTCAGGTCCTGACCACTGCTGTATGATGCTGCTGCCAGCTGTGACACACAGCCAGCTGTGGGCAACAGACCGAACATCAGTAGCCTACTGATGTTTCTGCGAAATCCCGGATACATTCAGTAACACCTGAACAACATTATTGCAAGGTTTAGACATTAATCTAACACGTTTCAGACCTGCCTGAGTCACATTAATAGCTGCAGCCTATTTTGATGGAAATTTCTGTAGATGATGTCATAGATGCGAAACAGTAGAGAAGTAAAAGAAGCAAAATGCATGAAAGTTGGTTTGTGATTGTGTGATCGTGTAGTCTGTGTGCGCATCTCTGCTTTTTAAAGACACGCAATTTGAGTCTTTTGTGCTCTCTGCAGTTTTTATTATGGACCAATCTGTGTGCTGGAATGTGGAAAAAAGCCTTAAAACACTCAATCAGATGCAAAACAAGGGAAAACTGCACTCAGCTGCAGAAATTTATGAACATTTTGGCTCCGAATAAGATCTTAAAACAGGGCAGATTGCGGGTGCAAATGCTTCGCAATTCAGAGCTCTATTAACGGGCGCAATCCATTCTTTGTGGATTTGGCCCTAAGTGTTTTCTAAGTTTAACTTTGAATTTACAGTATAAAGAAACAGTTTTAGATGCTGTTTACAGTTAATCTCTCTGTGCACTGAGACAGAACCTCGTACAGTCTGAAGGTTCAGTGAAGGAACAAGAATGTATTGAAGCTGTGAACATTAATGCAGTTTTACTGAACAGGAAAAGAAGAAGTAAATGAAGCATTAGAGAGTCTGTGGTTGTCTTGGTTAGTTTCCTCTCTGTTAGTTCTTTGGTAAAGTTGCTGCTCAATTAAGTGTGAAAACTACTAAGAAATGCAGAACATGAAATGTGGGAAACTTTTGAAAGCAGCTAAAATAAAATGTGTGACAGTAAGTTTTCACAGGGAGGAGCAACTGTTATAACTGTAACAGCTAAAGCAGTTGTCCAGCTCTACAGTACAGAGTGCAGAAATTACCAAACAGATTTTAAACATCATGATGAGATGAAATTCTCAGTGCATTGCTGTACCATCATAGAACTGTGTATATATGCATATGCATGTATAAAAATATATGATTCTTACAATCCATAGAGGGAGGATGGACAAAACTTATTAGCTAGACACCCCCACCCCCACCACCCATGACACAGACACAGCTGAACATCTTAATATAATATTATTAAAGTGTTAAGCAGTAAATATTGATATTATTGTTTAATTTTTTTTTTTTTTTTTTTCACCATTTTGCCTTCATTCAACAGCTATATTTTACACAGAAATAAACAGAAGTGAATGTTTGGCATTTTTGTAGAGTTTAAAAGTTATTCATCATACTGCATCACACATACATCAAACCTAGAAAAGTGCTGATTTGGGATGTTTTAAAATTTACTCTCTTTAAATGACTTCATGCTGCTCTGAATAAATGTGCTAAATGTCCTACAATGTAAATGTAGACATACAGTACCTGACACAGAGAGAAGGAAGACAACAAATCCACTCCGTGCTGCTGTTAAACTCATAGCTGCTCCTCTCATCTCTCTGACTTCAGAGATAATAAAACATGTCTGCAGGTAAATAATAATCCCAAGAAGAAAAAAGACAAGACTTCAATGTAGAAGGACGTTGTCTTCACAAGATCACGTCTCTCTGTGGTCTGCAGGCAGAAGACAGAAGTCAAGCTGTTAAAAAATAAACACAACTTCCTTCCTCTTTACATTATTAACATGCAAAATGAGCAAGATGCCAGTAGATGAAACTTAAGAAGTAATGATGTGTTGATTTCAAGTGGATATGGGGGTTTCAGGCTTATCTCGGACTTTCAACTAATACAAATAAAAATGTCCTGACAGCTCTGATGGAGCTCAGGATTCACCCATAAGGGCTGCTTTATTACAAACAATTCCTCCGTATAAACCTGGAAACTGTGTGTAACAACTGATCTGTGCAGATGTGTAGCAGAACGCAGAACATTAATTAGATTAGTAGCCTACTGATGTTTCTGCGAAATCACAGATACATTCAGTAACACCTGAACAACATTATTGCAAGGTTTAGACATTAATCTAACACGTTTCAGACCTGCCTGAGTCACATTAATAGCTGCAGCCTATTTTGATGGAAATTTCTGAAGATGATGTCATAGATGCGAAACACTAGAGAAGTAAAAGAAGCAAAATACATGAAAGTTGGTTTGTGATTGTGTGATCGTGTAGTGTGTGTGCGCATCTCTGCTATTTAAAGACACGCAATTTGAGTCTTTTGTGCTCTCTGCAGTTTTTATTATGGACCAATCTGTGTGCTGGAATGTGGAAAAAAGCCTGAAAACACTCAATCAGATGCAAAACAAGGGAAAACTGCACTCAGCTGCAGAAATTTATGAACATTTTTGCTCCGAATAAGATCTTAAAACAGGGCAGATTGCGGGTGCAAATGCTTCGCAATTCAGAGCTCTATTAACGGGCGCAATCCATTCTTTGTGGATTTGGCCCTAAGTGTTTTCTAAGTTTAACTTTGAATTTACAGTATAAAGAAACAGTTTTAGATGCTGTTTACAGTTAATCTCTCTGTGCACTGAGACAGAACATCGTACAGTCTGAAGGTTCAGTGAAGGAACAAGAATGAATTGAACCTGTGAACATTAATGCAGTTTTACTGAACAGGATAAGAAGAAGAAAATGAAGCATTAGAGAGTCTGTGGTTGTCTTGGTTAATTTCCTCTCTGTTAGTTTTTGGTAAAGTTGCTGCTGAGGTAGGTGTGAAAACCACAAAGAAATGCAGAACATGAAATGTGGGAAACTTTTGAAAGCAGCTAAAATTAAATGTGTGACAGTAAGTTTTCACAGGGAGGAGCAACTGTTATAACTGTAACAGCTAAAACAGTTGTCCAGCTCTACAGTACAGAGTGCAGAAATTACCAAACAGATTTTAAACATCATGACAAGATAAAACTCTCTGTGCATTGCTGTACCATCATAGAACTACGTATATATTCATATGCATGTACAAAATATAATTACACTCCATGCAGGGAGGTTGGACAAACCTTACTAGGAAACTTAGGCCCCACCCCCACCACCCATGACACAGACACAGCTAAACATCTTAATATAATATTTTTAAAGTGTTCAGCAGTGGATACTGATATTATTATTTTGTCTTCATTCAACAGCTATATTTTACACAGAAATAAACAGAAGTGAATGTTTGGTGTTGTAGAGTTTAAAAGTTATTCATCATACTGCATCAAACATACATCAAACCTAGAAAAGTGCTGATCTGGAATATTTTATATTTACTTTCTTAAAATGACTTCATGCTGCTCTGAATAAGTGAGCTAAATGTCCTACAATGTAAATGTAGATATACAGTACCTGACACAGAGAGAAGGAAGACAACAAATCCACTCGCTGCTGCTGTTAAACTCATAGCTGCTCCTCTCATCTCGCTGTGAAGCTTCAGAGACAATAAAACACATCAAATAATGTACAAAACATGTAATAGTCATATCAGTAAACTATTCTACTTACAACAGAGGAGGACGTTGTCTGTTAAGATGCTCGTCCTCTGTGATCTGTGAGCAGAAGTCAGTTATCAGGATGTTAAATGACTTGATTTACTTCCTCTTTCTTAGTATTATAAATATGCATGAGGAGAAATAAGACAGTAAACATATATTTTAAAACCATGTTTTACTGTTGTCCAAAGACTTGATGTAATCTATGTTAGAGAGAATAAGAGACCAGTGTTCTGGCCTGTTAGTAATTTAAAGAGAAAAGAGAAATAATGAGATATTTTTATTATTTTACTCTTTTTATGTGTGGGCGCAGTTCAGTGTCTAAAGAAAAAACATGACACGTGACGAATGTGTGACATTTAGTCTGAGGCATCTCCTCACACTTGTAGTGCATGTTAATACACTGAATAAACCACCATGAGTTCAAAGAGATGTATTGCATCAGTATGATATGTAAGAAGTCACATGATGAGTACAGTGTTTACTGTAAGTATTAAGAAAGTAAAAAGTGCAGTATGACAAAAAAACAAAAAAATAAAACAAATTCAGTGATACAGAAATCTATTTGTAAAGATTCGGATTTACTGCAATCACTGTCATAATGAGTGACTCATCTCTCCAATTAGAACTGAGAACATTTTTATTCAAGACAAAACAACAAAGAACAAAGACAAATGTAATTACATGGTATTGAAAGTGTGATATAGAACAAAAACAAGCTGTAATAATATGTATAAATAAAGCAGAAAAACAGGCAATTGTAATGTTACTGTAAGGCAGTAGAAATAATTCACAAGATGAATGTTAGAATATTGACAACAGATACTTGACTGACAATAAAACTCGTTGTAATAATCAACCTGGAAGACATACTGTAAATACAGAAAGAACTTTGGAAATGGTCTGTTATCAATGAAATATAACTCTCTACTACCATCTAGTGGCAGCAATAGGAAATTACAAGTATATCAGTAAAAGCTCTCTAATACTCCAATGTGTTTTAAATATCTTACACATTACAATCTTACCACTTGTTAACTAACTGATACACTACTCCTGAGATATGTCCAAAGCTGAAAGTTATAGTAATCTTTAGTATATCTCCTCTAACCCAACGTTAATAAATATTACACTGGCAAATATCCACAGCTCCACTAAATGACTCCGGTGACTCCAGTCGCACAAGTACTACAAACTTAAGTTAGCAGGTTTTACCACTGAAGATTTTTGAAGTCTCCAGGATCACTTTCACTTCTTGCATCTTCAGCTCAGTTCATTTAAAAGGTAGCCACCACAAAGGCTTACCTGCCTTAGGTGAAACTTATAATACCCTACTAATAAACAAAGAACCATGCTGTATTTTAAATAACTGACAACAATTTAGAAGGACCGCTTTTTGAATGTATTAATAATATTTACCCTTTTAGGTGAAATTATACAAAAACATAAATAACGCAGATTACCCCTTTAAAATAAAAAATAGTATCTTTCAAAATAATATTAACATAATTACCTTTACCAAAATTAGCAAATCAATTAATTACCTGAGAAAATACTTAACACTTAATTGGTTTATATCAATATATGTCACAAAATTCAATAACACAAAACTTAAATCCTCTCAGATTTGTTTGGCAGAATCCCTATTTCTCATCACTTTTCCACTATTTCATTATAGCAGACTGTTTTTTCGTCTAACCCTGCCCTCCATTCTCTTCTTTACCTACAGCCAGTTACCACAGGTGGCACTGACTGATACCTACTTCTTCTTCTCTGAGGTTTAACGGCAACTGGCATCACATAGTGTTGCATTACTGCCATCTTTTGGTTAGTTCACTCCTACAGTTTCCAGATTGTCACTTTTTCCATCAGTCCTGTTCTCCTGAGGTATCTGATCAAGCATCTTTTACCTTGTCCACTAACACCACACTCCAGTATGTTCTTTAATCCTGCTCCTGTTAGCCCGAATCTTTTCGTTTCCTCCATCATGTCCTTTCTCTCTGATATATATTTATTGCAGCTGATGATCACTGTTCCACAGTTTCTGGTAATTAACAATGTTCACAAAGACCAATTGGATGCTTCTCTATATTAAGTGTGCTGTATAGATTGTTGTGTCCTATTCTTAATTTAGCTTTTATTACCTCCTATTTTCTGTTTCCTCCATTTCTCACACCACACACTCTATTTTGAATCAAATGTAAATTCAATCTCCCCCTTATTTCCTGACCACACTGCTGTTGCCAGTCTTTATTGATGTTTTAAAGTTTAATATGGATGTCTATGTTTCCTTTGTTTGTTTGGCTAGTTTGTCCACCCGTTTCTTACCCAGAATGCCTATGTGACAAGAACCCAAATGAATGTGACCTCAGTACCTTGTTTTATTACTCTTGAGTGTATTGTAATTATTTTGAATAGTAAGTGCTGATGATTGTTGGACACACCTGACATAATACTGGACAGCACAGAGACAGAATCGATTGATACCTACAGTCACCGATCAAACAAAATAGCTGAAACTAAAGGGACAATCTGTGTTTTTTTATTTTTTATTATTTTATTTTGCTTACACCCACTTCAACATTGTTGAGAACTGTTTGTTTTTTACTACTTATTCAACTATTTACATCCTACATTTTTTATGACTAAATTATCTTAATCTTGTGGTAACCACTTCTTTCTTTATTAAACTATATAACTTTCAGTTTAATTGACTTACTAAATTATTTTCATCCACATTTTTAGGAACTAAAAACTTAGGTTTACACTGGGGCTACACAGGTAATCATTGAAATTTAAGATAAGATTTCAGTGTGGACCTCTCTGAGAATGCATCATAGAGACAGTTATATATTTTAGACCAATTTAAATGGACAGTGGACAAAGTGATTTAATAAATATTCCAGCAGTAAGCGAGACAGTGTGCAGGAGTTCTTGTCATTGTTTTCAAACTGAAAAAAAAAATCCCAAAAAACAAAACATGAGTTTGCTGATGTGTTCATGAGGTTCTGTTGACTGTGTTGTACAGTGCAGCTAGATCTTCCCCAGTTTCCTCTGGTTCTGAGATGGAAATTTAAAAAAATGGATCAGGTGATTTTGTAGATATTGTATTAAATTATACAAACAGCCATAATGAAGATATGACAGTCAAATGTAATAAAGGAAAAACTGAAATAAAACTCTTGCTACTATGTTCCTGTGTGAAGAGCTGCTCACCTCGTTTTTTTTGCTGCTACAACAATGACAAACCACCAAACCACAAATGAATGTTCTGATCCTAGTCAGACTTCATCAGGTCATTGGACAGCCAACAGGGATTGAAACATTGTCAATTTAAATAAATTTGGGGTTTAAGGTCCGTGTGCAGACAGGCACTTTTCATTGATGCTGATTTCTGATAGCCTCGCACCTACATGTGATGTGCTACACTCCTTCCTCTGTTGTGGCTACATCAAAAACTGGGGTTTGTGAAAACATAACTGACCTCCTAAGTACAAACTATGGCTTGAAAAGGCTGCTTCATTTTTATTTTCCACATCAGAAGAAGTAAACCCTGAGTTTCTGGTTTATAATCAATCATGAGGTTAATGGGGACAAGTGAACAAATGAATCACACAAGTGTAACTCTTTAAAAAAACTTATCTTGATACACTCTGATCTTGTAAAATGCAACTTAAATGTAAATAAACTCCTCTCTCTTTTTGCTCCCTGTCTGACAGATTCATCTACATATTAGGGAAGGACACCTGGGTGGAGCACTGGCCTTTGTCTGCAGAGTGCTCCAGCAATCCCAGCCTGCAAGCTAAATGCAAGAAGCTTGATGATGCTACAGATGCTACAGAACTGTCTGTCAACACCTGCAGGCTGTAGACTCTCAGACTTGTCTGAGAAGTGATATTGTGTTGGAAAGATGGAAAATAACTGTGTACACAAAGATTTTCTGGTCATTATAACCCAATCTGTGCAATATGGACATTTTATTCAAATGTTATTTGTGTTTTCATGGTGGAAAAGAGAACAGAAAGTGAAAGCAGTTATAATATCATGTTCCATAAGATTATTCTCTACTCCGATTATACAATATAAGAATGAGGAAAAAGTAAATACCACTAGCAGCAATGATGCAGAACAAAATATTCAAATTTTCACAATGTATAACATGTCTAACATGAGCTGTGAAACATATTGTTGATATCAGGGTGTGATAAAAACTGGAGAAAGACACCATTTGTGTCAACCTTGATACACAGGTCCTGTTCATTTTTGTTCTTGAGGTTTACAGTTAAACAATTATTCTTCATTATTTTTTGTGAAGAAGGTTGGCATAAGGGCAGCATGAAGTGTGTTTCTGTCAGATAGATTTTTAGGTTGATCTAGAAGATAGTCAGTGACTCAGCAGTCTGAACTAAACTGTGGAAACTGAATGGGGTTTTCTTTTGCATTGGTACTGTTGAACTTTTCTTCCTCACATTTTCACTGTTGTCTGGACTCTCTCCAGGCTCACATGATTGCTTGGAGGCGAGAATTACAAAAAAAATGATTGGATTTTCAATTATTTTACATCAGGGGAATTCCAGTTTCAAGAAACATCTTATTTTTGTTTTTTGTGGTTTGGGCCATTGTTACTTTCAATAATAATAACATTGCACTCTCCAAGTTAATTCACATCTGGGAACACAGATATATTCACACAATCATACAGATTTTAAAGAAACCTCCAGGTTACTGTAATATAAATAAATAATAATAAATATCTCAAATAACCAATAATAATAAATAATTCTTTCATGTAATCAATCCTGGGATTACTTGAAAGTTGCTCTTAAGAGACTTTTACACTTTGTTGTAAGCAGGAGTAAGTCACTTGAGAAATGTGTCTCACACAACATTGGTTGACTCTTTAGAGCATTTTAAGTGTAATTCTTTTGTTTTTATTTCTCAAGGACTTGAGTTTTCATTATTCCGTATTATTCTTAATCCCAGTTCGGGTTTCTCATAGGAACAGACAGAAGGAAGACAACAAATCTGTTAAACTCTGTTCCTATCATTTTTCTTTCTGGCTTCAGAAACAAAGAAAAAAAAACAAGCAACAACAAAAACAAGACAAAAACCAAAAAAACAACACATCAGCAGGTATATAATGTACAGAAGATCAGTTACATCAAGCAGATCCACTTAGACTTAGAAGGAAGTTGTCTTGAACTGTAACTTTCATTTGTGGTCAGGAGACCAAAAGACAGAGATCAGAATCTTAAAATACACCAGACTTCCTCTTCACATTATTGATATGCATGATGAACTCAATGCCAGTAAATACCTAAGGGAATAACTTTGTTGCTGATTTACAAACTATATACAAACTTTGTACTGTAATCTATATAAAGGAGAGAATGAGAGACTAATTTTGTGGCCTGATGGTTCCAAACCTTTTTTTCCTGTCTTCTTTTGTTTTTGTTTTGTTTTTTAGTAAATGTGGCAACAATTCAGTATGTAAGAAAATGTTCTGTCAGGCTTCTCTCAGTGGTGCCTAAACAATTATGTGACAGATAATTTGCTTTACATTCATGCAAAGACATTAGAAACCAAGTGAGATAAGTTAACTCTAGTAGAGATAGAAAGCTCAATACAATTAAGGTATTAGGTTGAAACGCCAACTGTTCACTCATATTGACAAAAGGTCACAGTCAAATTTGCTTTCCATTTCCATTTTCTTAGTTTAGAGAATCAGTTCTTTAGTTGACACAAGAATCTTACAGCTGTAGACGCTGCTGTTGGACCCATTTAGAAACAGAATCAGGATGAAGTCAACATGCAAGGCTGCTCTCAGTTCATTTGTTCAATTATAAGTGTTCAGGAGTAGGGACTGAATTCGATACTAACCTCCATCATGGTTTGCATTGTTTTCATTGCAACAACCATGACTTATCTTAAAGTGTATTATATACAAATTTCTCATTAGTCATCAGTATTCATCCACATGCTGGGAATCCTTTGATATTTATAACAAATGTTATGGCAATCCATCCAACAGTTGTCAAGACATGTGACTAAAAACCAAATATGTCAACTTGCTGGTAGCACTAGAGTTGAAGTCAGGGGATCACCAAAGTTAGTAGGATTCATCCTGTGGGGACCATAAGTTGCTGTTCCAATAGGACCAACAAACCAACCAACCGACTGACATTACCATCTCCAGAGCTATGCCAGTAGCATAGCTAAAAATCAAATGATTACCTGCTTTAAAATTTAAAAAAGGTAGACTAGAGATTCCTGTTGTGTTCATCGGGCTTTGTTGACTGTGCTGTACAATGCAGCTGGGTCTTCCTCTGTTTCCTGACCTCTGGTTCTGAGAAGGAATTAAAAAAAATCAAATGATCCTGGAGATGGCATAAACTAATAGTGATAGCAAGAATGTAAACAAAACAAGCAAATTCAACAGCAATAAAATGTTAAAATAAAAAAAATGTCCCTGTGTAAAGAGCTGCTCACCTTGGGGCACTGTTAAATTTGACAGCAGCATACTCAACACCCTCTTCTTCCTCTTCACGTCTTTGGAGTCGAGCTGGTCTGATGTTGGAGTAAACAGGATCTGCCTGATTGTTGGAGAACGTGACACTGGCATAGTGAATGTCATCCTGCTCCTCTGGCTGCCTCTCAGTGGGTCGACGCTGCAAAGAGAAATTGACAAGCAACCACAACCGGAAAGGCCTAAGCAACAGCACCTCAAGTAATGATACAGATCAAACAGATGTTCCTTTTTCACCAACAAGAGACAAAAGGGCAAGTAAAGAAACATAAGGTATTGAACAAATACCCTGTTCAAAATACAAAGTTCTGGATGTAGCAGGAATATAATCATGACCAAGTGATGAAGAGGATTGAAGAGAGACTAATGGCGATGAGGACATTGAACTGCTCCACAACTTGACTGAGTTTTCATGTTGTATTTATGATACTGAGTGATTAAGCAGTGTGAACTGAACTGCTGAACCAAAGCAGGGTTTCACTGGATTTTTCACTGAATTGTTTAATTCTCTTTACTCACCTGTTCTCTGTTCTCAGCTCTCTCTCTGGGCTCTGATAATTGCTTACAAGGCCTCTTTTTACTGGTTAGGGGAATTAATTAAGAAAACAAATTATTTCATAATTCAGTTATCAAACTGTACTTAATAAGCAATGTTTTAGTTAAACAAATCTACTTACTTTATTAATAGGAAGACAAAGAGTAGTATTATAACCAGAAGAACAGCAGTGGTTGTTCCAATGACAATTGATTTCCATGCTCCTGGGTAATGGTGATAAAATACAACACTGATATAACAAAAATAATAATAATGATATAAAAAAGGCCATTATCATTAATAAAAATAATAATATTAATGATGGCCCTCCTAGGAGACAAATTACATTGTTCTGTGGGATCCCCAAGCTAACTTCAGCCATCTGGGAGATTGAACCCTTTCAGTACATCCAGGGTCTATCTCATGGCCTTCTGCCAGGCAGATGTGCTACAATTGGTAGTATGGCACATTTCCTCTAAATGAAAATATGCAGTAGTTCAATATCAAGATTCTCCATGAGTTCATGTTTCTCTCAGCCACTATTGAATACAAATGGCTCTATATTTGTGGTGGCGCTACATCCAGCCCAAGCAGAGCTCTTACAGTTTGTTATTTACCCAATAAGTAACTGAAGCAGTTTTGCACATAGCATCACTGCGCCGGTATAAACTAAAACCAGTCATTGCAGAAATCTTTGGTGCAGACTACCATTCACTCCCTCTAATATACACATAGAATCACCAGCTGCTTCTTCTCACCTGAAACTGAAGAATTTAAGGTGGATGGTTTAACTTGAAAAGGGCTTCATTAAATTGCCACCACAAAATCCCCCCAACTGCATTTCATCATATGGTGGATTATGACCGATGATGTGTACATGTGTGAATGAACTGAAAAAAACGTACCTGCTACAACAGTCAGATATAAGGTGGAGTTATGATGTCCTCTTTTGTTCTGGGCTTCACAATAATAATTTCCACTGTGTTCAGGACTGACATCAGTGATGGTGAAGATCTGTCCTGATGCTTTTGGTGAGTCTTCATTCTCCTTGTACCAGGTATAATTAGCTGCTGGGTTAGCATCACTGCTACAGGTCAGATTCACTGAACTGCCCTCCACTATCTCACCAGAGAAACTCACTAACACAGAGGGAAGCTTTGGAGCATCTGGGGGGCAATATGTATAGAGACCAAACAAATTAGCATTTCTTTTCAGGCTCAATTTTATGTGTATAAAAACCAGCAAGGGGGGACCAAAGAAGAATCGGCCATGCTAGAATCTGCCTTTCAGTCTTTCTACTTTAGAGCATGATGTTTCTACCAGCCTAAACTCAAATTGTGGATAACACACTGTTAAACCCCACTTTGTATGTCAGAGATTTGATTTGTTTTGTACTTACACTGGACATCAATAAATAAAGACGTAGAGTTCTGTCCATATTGATTCTCAGACTTGCAGTAGTAGCTCCCGCTGTCTTTGGAGGTGATGGAGGTTAAATTATAACTTCGCCCTGGTTTTTGAAGCAGTGTTTGGTTCTCCTTGTACCAGGTATAATTAGCTGCTGGGTTAGCATCACTACTACAGTTCAGAGTCACTGAACTGCCCTCCACTATCTCACCAGAGGGACTCACTGACACAGAAGAGGACTTTGGAGCATCTATAAAATATATATTAACACAGATTATTTTAAGGTGATGATTACTAAAGTGGCACATGATTTTAAAAACAGCATCATGCATGTGGCAGCATCTGGAAACTTGAAGGTGGTGCGGTGAATGGAGTAGATATTGTATTAATGTTTTGCTGTCTCCTGTTGCTCTGCATGGCTTGTGAACTGTCTTGTGAGTGCTTATTTTGTTGCAATTGTCTTTGTGGCATCTTCTTGCCTGTTATTTTCAACCATCACTTCATTGGTTTCAGAACATCTCCCCATGGTACTGAAGTTGAAAATTAGCCAGCTGGCTAACACAGAAACATTGATTAATGTGCATTGTCCTTAAAATAAGTGAAATGTCTGAACGTTTGAACTGAAGGAAACAGAACTGTTAAATTATACTTTTACAGCAGATGGAACCTGAAGAAAACATGCATGATCTGCAAAATGCTTTTTGGTTAAAAAAAGTGCAAAGATGTTTACCAGTGTAAGCAGTATTTTACTTTTTAAATGAGCTGTTTCACCCACATTTCACATCAATAAAGATGTATTCAGATGTCCTCTTCCCCAGCTGGTTCTCAGCTGTACAGTAATACTCTCCAGATTCAGAGGACTGGATGGAGCTGAAGACAAGCTGTGGATCTTTACTGAGAGGTTGAAGGTCTGGATTTACATTCTTCTTGTACCAGGTGTAATTAGCTGCTGGGTTAGCATCACTGCTACAGGTCAGAGTCACTGAATTGCCCTCCATGATATCATCAGAGGGACTCACTGACACAGAAGAGGCCTTTGGAGCATCTATAAAATACATATTAACACAGATTATTTTAAGGTGATGATTACTAAAGTGGCACATGATTTTAAAAACAGCATCATGCATGTGGCAGCATCTGGAAACTTGAAGGTGGTGCGGTGAATGGATGAATAGTAGATATTGTATTAATGTTTTGCTGTCTCCTGTTGCTCTGCATGGCTTGTGAACTGTCTTGTGAGTGCTTATTTTGTTGCAATTGTCTTTGTGGCATCTTCTTGCCTTCTGTCTGTTATTTTCAACCATCACTTCATTGGTTTCAGAACATCTCCCCATGGGACTGAAGTTGAAAATTAGCCAGCTGACTAACACAGAAACATTAATTAATGTGCATTGTCCTTAAAATAAGTGAAATGTCTGAACGTTTGAACTGAAGGAAACAGAACTGTTAAATTATACTTTTACAGCAGATGGAACCTGAAGAAAACATGCATGATCTGCAAAATGCTTTTTGGTTAAAAAAGTGCAAAGATGTTTACCAGTGTAAGCAGTATTTTACTTTTTAAATGAGCTGTTTCACCCACATTTCACATCAATAAAGATGTATTCAGATGTCCTCTTCCCCAGCTGGTTCTCAGCTGTACAGTAATACTCTCCAGATTCAGAGGACTGGATGGAGCTGAAGACAAGCTGTGGATCTTTACTGAGAGGTTGAAGGTCTGGATTTACATTCTTCTTGTACCAGGTGTAATTAGCTGCTGGGTTAGCATCACTGCTACAGGTCAGAGTCACTGAATTGCCCTCCATGATATCATCAGAGGGACTCACTGACACAGAAGAGGCCTTTGGAGCATCTATAAAATACATATTAACACAGATTATTTTAAGGTGATGATTACTAAAGTGGCACATGATTTTAAAAACAGCATCATGCATGTGGCAGCATCTGGAAACTTGAAGGTGGTGCGGTGAATGGAGTAGATATTGTATTAATGTTTTGCTGTCTCCTGTTGCTCTGCATGGCTTGTGAACTGTCTTGTGAGTGCTTATTTTGTTGCAATTGTCTTTGTGGCATCTTCTTGCCTGTTATTTTCAACCATCACTTCATTGGTTTCAGAACATCTCCCCATGGTACTGAAGTTGAAAATTAGCCAGCTGGCTAACACAGAAACATTGATTAATGTGCATTGTCCTTAAAATAAGTGAAATGTCTGAACGTTTGAACTGAAGGAAACAGAACTGTTAAATTATACTTTTACAGCAGATGGAACCTGAAGAAAACATGCATGATCTGCAAAATGCTTTTTGGTTAAAAAAAGTGCAAAGATGTTTACCAGTGTAAGCAGTATTTTACTTTTTAAATGAGCTGTTTCACCCACATTTCACATCAATAAAGATGTATTCAGATGTCCTCTTCCCCAGCTGGTTCTCAGCTGTACAGTAATACTCTCCAGATTCAGAGGACTGGATGGAGCTGAAGACAAGCTGTGGATCTTTACTGAGAGGTTGAAGGTCTGGATTTACATTCTTCTTGTACCAGGTGTAATTAGCTGCTGGGTTAGCATCACTGCTACAGGTCAGAGTCACTGAATTGCCCTCCATGATATCATCAGAGGGACTCACTGACACAGAAGAGGCCTTTGGAGCATCTATAAAATACATATTAACACAGATTATTTTAAGGTGATGATTACTAAAGTGGCACATGATTTTAAAAACAGCATCATGCATGTGGCAGCATCTGGAAACTTGAAGGTGGTGCGGTGAATGGATGAATAGTAGATATTGTATTAATGTTTTGCTGTCTCCTGTTGCTCTGCATGGCTTGTGAACTGTCTTGTGAGTGCTTATTTTGTTGCAATTGTCTTTGTGGCATCTTCTTGCCTTCTGTCTGTTATTTTCAACCATCACTTCATTGGTTTCAGAACATCTCCCCATGGGACTGAAGTTGAAAATTAGCCAGCTGACTAACACAGAAACATTAATTAATGTGCATTGTCCTTAAAATAAGTGAAATGTCTGAACGTTTGAACTGAAGGAAACAGAACTGTTAAATTATACTTTTACAGCAGATGGAACCTGAAGAAAACATGCATGATCTGCAAAATGCTTTTTGGTTAAAAAAGTGCAAAGATTTTTACCAGTGTAAGCAGTATTTTACTTTTTAAATAAGCTGTTTCACTCACATTTCACATCAATAAAGATGTGTTTAGATGTCCTCTTCCCGAGCTGGTTCTCAGCTGTACAGTAATACTCTCCAGATTCAGAGGACTGGATGGAAATGAAGACAAGCTGTGGTTCTTCACTGAGAGGTTGAAGGTCTGGATTTACATTCTTCTTGTACCAGGTGTAATTAGCAGCTGGGTTAGCATCAATGCTACAGGTCAGATTCACTGAATTGCCCTCCATGATATCATCAGAGGGACTCACTGACACAGAGGGAAGCTTTGGAGGATCTGTAAGATGATATGGTATGAACACATATTAACTCTAAGATGTGAATATTGTCATAAAACAAAGTCTGTTCCATTTTCTGATAATTCATACTCTAAAGACAATAATGGAGGCAGGAATAAATAAAAGAAATTATAAGAGAATAAGTTTTCAACTTCCTTTTTAATGTTTGATTATTGTCACTGACTTGTCTCAGGTGCTCACTGTCTTTCATGCAAGCAGTTTTAGACTGCAGATTGCAGATTGCTTATCACTAATTGTTAATCAGTTGTCCTTTTCTACACTTGTTTTTCCTCTTTTGGATTGTGTATGTTCAGATTCTGCTTGCTGTTTTATTGACTCTGTAGTTTCATATAGCTCTACTTGCCTCACTGTTACACATCTTTTTTGTTTTGTTCTATAAATCCTGCTGTCTCTACAAACATTCTAATGACATTACGTTGCTTAGTAGGGTGTCTCTGCACTTGACTACACTTACACACCGTAGCACAAGCCAGCGGGTTATTTAAGAAACACCAAACAAAAAACAAAAAAACAAAAAAACAATTAACATCACATTTTGGTCCAAGTAAAATAGTTAAGTTGATAAAAGTACAAAGTATAAATGAAAAAGTGTAAGCAGTTAAACTGGGTCTGACTTGTTGTAGACTATTTGAGTCAAAGTTGTCACTTGATGTGTTAGTGGAACATTGTAGAGAAAACTCACACACTGAAGGAGAGCGGAAAGACTCATATCCTGATAGAGCACAAGAATACTCGTCCTCAGGATTAATTGGGTCCGGATGAAAATATATATCTTTTCCCTCCATTGGCTGGCCATTCTTGTACCAGATGTAGGAAGGATCAACAGGCAGCTGACAATTGCTGTGACATGTCAGCTCTGTCCGGGTGGGATGCTGGTTGGGGGAAGATTTTCTAACATTCACTTGGAAGTCTGGATCTGTGAACAACAAACAGAAATGTGATTTCAGAATTAACTGTCAACATACAGCACATACAAGCAAATATTCACAAGTTCACAGTAACATTTCCTCAATGATCTGAAACATCTGAAACTAACTGATCACAACATCAAGAAATCGACCATTTATAGCAAATGGTTATAAAGTTAGATTTGGTGGAAAAGAACCTGCTCTTTCACATAGATGGATATTAGATTTGAGCGACATAAACAATATAAAAAGCATAGCACATAATGAGGAGATTGGGGCAGCAGATGGTGTCAGCATTAGCATGTAAGCAAAGTAATAGTAAGAAGTGTCAGGTTATAATGGAAACACTGTCCACTTCTATCAATATGATGACCATTATTAGTCAGCTGGTAGCCAAGCAGCTGGTAAAGCTCTGTGCTCTGCCTGAACTAATGTTTTGCTCCATTTAAAATGAAAATGTTACCTGTGACAGTTAAAGTGACTCCAGGTGAACCAGTATATTTCCCTCTTGGGTGGTTTGTTATGAACCTGAACTTGTACTCAGCTGAGTCGCTCTCTCTCAGGTCCCTGATTCTCAGAGTGCAGTCGTTCTTATCACAGTGATACTGAACACGACCTGAATACTCTGAGTCTGTTCTCAGATCCAAATATTGATCACCATTCATTTTAGTGAACCATAAAGTTTTGTCAACTGTAATATCAAGGTTATTTATTCTGGATGGGTATCTGTAGGTGCAGCTTATGAACACTGTTGATCCTTTGAAGGCACAGAGCTGAGTAGAAGAGTACATCACTCCCCAGGGACCCACTGTAACACAGAACACAACAGAATCCACAACCAGACTCATAACAACATCAGAGAACAGACTTTAATCTGTCATGAAGGTACTTTAGTATGTAAACCTGCTGTGATACTGCATGGGCCTCCTTCTTTCCTCCTCAGAGAAGGACATAAGACTAATTTATGAAGCTTATGGCACCAACACAAGGACAAACATAAAGAGTGTTTTACACTTGAGTACCACAAAATGCAATTAATAATGCAATGTTGAAGTTTCTCATTTAAATTCAGGCGTGGATTTAATTTGGATACAATTTGATAAAGGAAATGTATAATCATGAGATGTGGAGCCAATCGTGAGATGTGGAGCCATGTATACTGTTGGGTTTCAAGTGTTCTCATAACTTTCTGGGAAATGTAGTATTTAGCATTACTCCTTTCAGTTAAGAATGCACTTGAATAAACTATAGAACTAAACTACATACATTTCACAGTGCATTTTTTTCCCCATCAAAGAGCAACTTAACACCAGCTGAAGCCTTGTTTTACTGCCCTCCAGTGGTTTAGCCTCTGATGCAGAAGTGCACTCCAGGGTGTGTAAGTACACTGTGACAACACTGTTTGATGTGGTGACAGGTGCAACAGAACATGCTAATGCTGAAAAAGCTTGAGGCTTGATATCTCCAACGTTAAGCATTATGTGTGCATGACTGTTCCTGTATGTGTTTTTATCCATGTAGCCTATAGCTGTCAGACATTATACAATATGCATGTCAGTGGTGCTTTACAGGTTGTATTGATGTTGGGATACCTACAGCAGTATCCCAAGAGCTTAATGGGACCAGTACAGAGAGGGAAGTGATATCACCCATATTTAAGACACATTCAGTTATGGTACATTAGCTAAAACACTCCACTAGATGGTGTAAAAGACTGTAAAGTAAACTCACACAGTGAAGGAGAGGGGAACTTCTCATGTCCTTTCACAGCACAGGAATATCTGTCTGTAGAATGAAAGCTGCCTGAATAAGAATTAGATGTCCGTCTCCTAATTTCCTGTCCATTCTTGTTCCAGATGTAGGAAGAACCATCAGATAGATGACAGCTGCTGTTACACTTCAGCTCTGCCCGGGGATAATACTGGTTGATAGTTAATCTGCTCACCTGCACCTGGAGATCTGCATATATGAATAAAGAAAAAAAAAAAGAAAAGCAGACTTGATTTGAAACTTAACTGTCAACATTCACACATACAAGCACACACACACACATACACTTGTGTTCACCGTTTGGAATTAAATTATTAAATCTTCAGATGAAAATGTTACCTGTGACAGTCAAAGTGACTCCAGGTGAACCAACATATTTCCCTCTTGGGTTGTTTGTTATGAACCTGAACTTGTACTCAGCTGAGTCGCTCTCTCTCAGGTCTGTGATTCTCAGAGTGCAGTAGTTCTTATTACAGTGATACTGAACACGACCTGAATACTCTGAGTCTGTTGTCAGATCCACAGGTTCTTTATTACTCAATTTAGTAAACCAGAATGTTCTCTCAACTTCATTATCATGGTCATTTATTCTGGATGGGTATCTGTAGGTGCAGCGTATGTTCACTGTTGATCCTTTTAAGGCACAGATCTGAGTAGAAGTGTAAGTCACTCCCCAGCCATTCTGACCCTGTACCACTGTAACACAGAGCACATCAGAAACCACAATCAGATTCAAAACAACATCAGACTTATTTTCACTTATTATTGTGTTTCCGATTGCAAACCTGGAAAGGAAACTAGGAAACAATTATACAAACATTTAGTTTGCTTGACATCAGTTTTAAAGAAACAAAAGTGAATGTCTCATACAGTTGGCGTAGATTTGGATTTGCAAGCTAGAGACAGGACAGTGAAGCAGCAGGTTCTCAGGTGAACTCTGGTGTCATAAAGTCTGTAAGTTCATGAGCTGGTTAGAAAATAAAAACAAGTGAATGTTTTTGAGATGGTTTAAAGACAGATTAATGTTTGATCATTGCTGTGTCTCTCTCAGTAGTGTTTTGAAGGTAAATCTATACAGTAAAAGTGAGACAAGACACAGCAGACAGTTTGGTTAAAACATGAGTTGCATGAAGTAAAGTGACTCTCTATCATATGTAAGTGTCAAATATTGATTTAAGTCTTGAATCTATTTATAAATAGGTGAAGTGTCATTTTACATTTTAAAAAAATCCACATGATTCAAGTCCTGTTTTGGACAAGTTATATAAGTAAATGCATTTTTTAATTAAAAACAAAACAAAAAAAAAAACATTTGTGTGTACACAAATGTGAGCAATTGACCATAAATGTGCATATTGGTCAACCAACAAAAATGTCCCAACCATTATAAAACCAATCCTATGCCTCATGGCTGCAGAGTTTTAAGGATAGACTGTGTATCACTTTACAGGTCAAATAAACATGGTGATCTGAGAATGAATGATTTCTTCCTCTCTGAAACTCACTTCATACTGCTCTGAATAAGTTACAGTGTCCCTACAATGTAAATGTAGACATACAGTACCTGACACAGAGAGAAGGAAGACAACAAATCCACTCGCTGCTGCTGTTAAACTCATAGCTGCTCCTCTCATCTCTCTGACTTCAGAGATAATAAAACATGTCTGCAGGTAAATAATAATCCCAAGAAGAAAAAAGACAAGACTTCAATGTAGAAGGACGTTGTCTTGATAAGATCACGTCTCTCTGTGGTCTGCAGGCAGAAGACAGAAGTCAAGCTGTTAAAAATAAACTCAACTTCCTTCCTCTTTACATTATTAACATGCAAAATGAGCAAGATGCCAGTAGATGAAACTTAAGTAATGATGTGTTGATTTCAAGTGGATATGGGGGTTTCAGGCTTATTTCGGACTTTCAACTAATACAAATAAAAATGTCCTGACAGCTCTGATAGAGCTCAGGATTCACCCATAAGGGCTGCTTTATTACAAACAATTCCTCCGTATAAACCTGGAAACTGTGTGTAACAACTGATCTGTGCAGATGTGTAGCAGAACGCAGAACATTAATTACTGTCAGGTCCTGACCACTGCTGTGTGATGCTGCTGCTGCCAGCTGTGACACACAGCCAGCTGTGGGCAACAGACCGAACATCACAAGCCTTCTGATGTTTCTGCGAAATCCCGGATACATTCAGTAACACCTGAACAACATTATTGCAAGGTTTAGACATTAATCTAACACGTTTCAGACCTGCCTGAGTCACATTAATAGCTGCAGCCTATTTTGATGGAAATTTCTGTAGATGATGTCATAGATGCGAAGCACTAGAGAAGTAAAAGAAGCAAAATACATGAAAGTAGGTTTGTGATTGTGTGATCGTGTAGTGTGTGTGCGCATCTCTGCTATTTAAAGACACGCAATTTGAAGCTTTTGTGCTCTCTGCAGTTTTTATTATGGACCAATCTGTGTGCTGAAATGTGGAGAAAAGCCTGAAAACACTCAATCAGATGCAAAACAAGGGAAAACTGCACTCAGCTGCAGAAATTAATGAACATTTTTGCTCCGAATAAGATCTTAAAACAGGGCAGATTGCGGGTGCAAATGCTTTGCAATTCAGAGCTCTATTAACGGGCGCAATCCATTCTTTGTGGATTTAGCCCTAAGTGTTTTCTAAGTTTAACTTTGAATTTACAGTATAAACAGTTTTAGATGCTGTTTACAGTTAATCTCTCTGTGCACTGAGACAGAACATCGTACAGTCTGAAGGTTCAGTGAAGGAACAAGAATGTATTGAAGCTGTGAACATTAATGCAGTTTTACTGAACAGGATGAGAAGAAGAAAATGAAGCATTAGAGAGTCTGTGCTTATCTTTGTTAATTTCCTCTCTGTTAGTTCTTTGGTCAAGTTGCTGCTGAGGTAGGTGTGAAAACCACAAAGAAATGCAGAACATGAAGTGTGGGAAACTTTTGAAAGCAGCTAAAATAAAATGTGTGATAATACGGTTTTAACAGGAAGGAGCAACTGTTATAACTGTAACAGCTAAAACAGTTGTCCAGCTCTACAGTGCAGAGTGCAGAAATTACCAAACAGATTTAAAACATCATGAGAAGATGAAATTCTCATTGCATTGATGTACCATCATAGAACTATGTATATATGCATATGCATGTATAAAAATATGAGTTTTACAATCCATGCAGGGAGGGTGGACAAACCTTATTAGCCAGGCCCCACCCCCACCGCCCATGACACAGACACAGCTGAACATCTTAATATAATATTATTAAAGTGTTCAGCAGTAAATACTGTTATTATTTTTTTGTCTTCATTCAACAGCTATAGTTTACACAGGAATAAACAGAAGTGAATGTTTGGTGTTGTAGAGTTTAAAAGTTATTCATCATACTGCATCACACATAAATCAAACCTAGAAAAATGCTGATCTGGGATATTTTATATTTACTTTCTTAAAATCACTTCATGCTGCTCTGAATAAGTGTGCTAAATGTCCTACAATGTAAATGTAGATATACAGTACCTGACACAGAGAGAAGGAAGACAACAAATCCACTCGCTGCTGCTGTTAAACTCATAGCTGCTCCTCTCATCTGTCTGTGAGGCTTCACAGACAATAAAATACATCAAATAATGTACATAACATGTAGTAGTCATATCAGTAAACTATTCTACTTACAACAGAGGAGGACGTTGTCTGTTAAGATGCTCGTCCTCTGTGATCTGTGAGCAGAAGTCAGATATCAGGACAGTAAATGACTTGATTTCCTTCCTCTTTCTTATTATTATGAATATTCATGAGGAGAAATAAGACAGTAAACATATATGTTAAAACCATGTTTTACTGTTGTCCAAAGACTTGATATAATCTATGTTACAGAGAATAAGAGACCAGTGTTCTGGTCTTGAAAAGTGATCTTCATAGAGGGAAATAAATTCATAATATGAAAAATAAACATAAAAACAATTTATTTAAAGCTGAAACTTTCTGCACACTGTCGCCCTCTGCAGCAGTGAGAGGGAACTGAAATCATGTTTCCAACTACAGAGTTGTTGTGGAAGCTGTCTGTGTATTGTGAATCAGCCACTGCAATATCTGGATAATGTGACATTCAACAAAGTGTGATATAACTGAGATCATGTTTGATGTGTGTAAATATACAGTAATTCAGCAAAAATTGAGAGCTACCAGACTTTGCTGCTGCTTGTTGAAGCGCATGTTCTAGAAAACTATGAAAATGATTCAGTCATTGATCTACAGTTGTCACTAACAAATATGGACTGTTATACTGAAAATGCTTCATACAAAACCATCTTCAGACATGTGATGCAACTATCATGATTTGTCATTTCTCACTGTTTTGTTTGTGTGAGAGAGAAATACACAGAAAAAGAGAAGTGTCTAATGGTATTTCTTATTAACTTTGTGGTATTATGTTAATTACTCTTTCATAACAAAGTCAAGATGTTGTGATATGTAGCACAACAAGCTAGTAAAACTCTGTAAATGCAAACACATTGCAGTCTCTCCAGAGACTGTAAATGTTATTGCTGTCATTATTAATTGGAGCCGTTTCTAAACAAACTATAGTAATCATTGCTATTGGGGGAAAGAAAACATGTCACCCAGTGCAACAGTGTGGCTCACTGAAATATAGAAAATCACCACCCTTATCCTTCAATGCAGACAGGAGGAAGACCTCAGTGATGAAGCCTGACTCTGCAACACTGAAGCTTTACCACTAGAGGACAGTGAAACAACAGAGATACTGAATCACAACCCTGAAACAACATTTAACCATCCATCACTGATTGTTTAGACACATTTAAATTAACTTTTAGCCGTTGCTCTTAATCTGTTTATTCTTGACATTAAATTCAGCAGCAGCAAGATAAATCCCCCCATGGAGTCTGGAGACTGGCTGATGAGTTTGATGAAGTGATGCAATGATGAATCTGCAAAGACTGAGCAGTGATGGGGAAGTGGTGGGGAGCGCAAAATGGCACCATAGAAGCACTAAGGCAGAGAAGGAGAAAACATATTTAAAAAGACAGCTGCAATATCATAGGCTGACAATGAAGGTGTGTCAACATGTTATTGGTTAGATGTGACCAGCTGATGTGAACAGCTGACGTCTTAATGAATGCCCAGGGGAATGATGGCAAGGAAATTATAAGTGAGGTGCGTGAGGGATGGGAATGACAGATTGTTTGAGAAATAATACTACAGACCTGAGCATTGAAAAGATAGTCTTCCTGACTGAACTTTTACTAAGTTTCATTTGTCTCTAACAGATATGGACTGTTATACTGAAAAGGCTTCATACTCAGTAAACTGCCACACTTTCTGCTTCCCTGAGTGACCCCAAAGACATTAAATAGACCCAAAAGGTGATAAACATCTCACATGACAATTAAGGTCTTCTTCAATACAAACTGTGTCTGTGCATCTTCATTTTAGCAACATCTCAAATCATAATAAACTCTTAAAATGTGACAAGTTTCATCCAAAAATAGAGGGAAAGTGAGAAATAAGTCAGAACAAAAGAACAGATTTAAATTTTATTTGTCTTCAAAGCTGGAAAATAAATTCATAAAATGAAAAATAAACATAAAAACAATTTATTTAAAGCTGAAACTTTCTGCACGCTGTCGCCCTCTGCAGCAGTGAGAGGGAACTGAAATCATGTTTCCAACTACAGTTGTTGTGGAAGCTGTCTGTTTATTGTGAATCAGCCACTGCAATATCTGGATAATGTGACATTCAATAAAGTGTGATAGAACTGAGATCATGTTTGATGTGTGTAAATATACAGTATACTGCACAAGAAGATAATCAGGATTCCTCAAAATTACATTATTAATTTTAATTAATATTAATTATTAATTAATAATTAATATTAATTACAGTATTTATACATTTAAAATAATAGTTTTCAAAACAGCTCTAATCCTTAATATCTGTAATATAGAAAAGGAAAAAGGAGTAAAGTACAATAATATAAGCTGCATTACCTCAGACAGAACACTCAATATACATAAACACAGTTATGAGTCACACACACCTGCTGCTACTGAAAACGTCCACATTATCCTCTACAGTCTCTCTCTCCAGTCTATAGCGTTTTTACATTTAAAATAGCATTTCACACAACAGCTCTAATCCTTAATATCTGTAATATAACGAACTCTACAGAGAAAAAAATAAGCTTGCATTAGTTCAGACAGAACATTCAGTAAATTATAAATCAATTGAGTCACACACACCACCTGACATTCAACTGATCTAAACAATCAATCATGTTTGACACGTCGACATGATTCAGTTCAAGCTGCCATCAGCACATTCTTCTCAAAGCTTCTGCTACATGCTGTTACTGACTGTCTCTGCTGCTCACTTCTACCTGCTGCTGCTGCTGAAAACTGAACATGAAAACGTCCACATCATCCTCTACAGCCTCTCTCTCCACTGTCATATTTCACTGTTGTACTACTTTCTGCTTCCATCAGGTGAGTCCAGCCTCTGGTTCAACTGCATCACAACAAAATCACATGAAATTTAGGTGAGTTACTTCTCATAACTGTTACTATGAATCTGATATCTGCCTGTTTTTTCTTCCTTTCATGATGCTCCAGCCTGACTGGACTTTACTCCACGTCTTCCTGCTCCTCTGTGTCTTCTGTCTGTGCTGCAGTGATGACCTGCAAGTCTGAGACATTCTCATACACAAGAGAAGAGTCCAACTGATGGGGAGAGATGTCAAAATGAGGATTAATGGACCTCATTCATAAAACTTGCAATTAATTAGATTTTATTAATGATGCATGAAATTGTGTTTAAAACTGAATTGTTTGCTATTGTGTTCAGGTGAAAATACATTACGATTTTCCATTCTGCAAGTTGTAATTTAAATATAAATTCACTTCACAGCTTCATGCTGATAATATAAATGTGTTTGAGTGCATTTATGAGTCAAGTGATCATAACTGTATTTTAGGGTAAGTTCTGTCAATAAGGTCTCTCTCTCACCTCTATAGTCTCTACAGGTTCATTCAGTTCAGTGGTGGAGCTCAGAGTTTTCTTCTTCCTGGATTGAATCCAACAAAATCAAGAAATATTTAACTAAATGACTCAAAAACTATGAAAATGTTTTAATAAGAAAATTAAAGAAAGTATTTAATTTTTATTATTTTACCTCGTCCACAGACTCAAGAGAAGCAGAGCAATCAACATCAGGACCACCAGAATCACCACGATGATATTCATTATAAATACTGATTTCCCTAAAAATTGAGAGCAACAGAAAGGAGATATGGCTCATCGATAAATGCAGTATACAGGTGTGTGTGTGTGTGTGTGTGTGTGTGTGTGTGTGTGTGTGTGTGTGTGTGTGTAAAGTTCAATGAGCATAACTTACCTGCCACAACAGTCAGATATAAGGTGGAGTTATGACGTCCTCTTCTGTTCTGGGCTTCACAGTAATAATTCCCACTGTGTTGAGGTCTGACATCAGTGATGGTGAAGATCTGTCCTGATGCTTTTGGTGAGTCTTCATTCTCCTTGTACCAGGTATAATTAGCTGCTGGGTTAGCATCACTGCTACAGGTCAGAGTCACTGAACTGCCCTCCACTATCTCACCAGAGGGACTCACTGACACAGAGGGAAGCTTTGGAGCATCTGGAGGAGATGTATCAAAATGAATTAACTATAAAATGAGGAAGGGTTGCATTAGTACAACATGTTGTATTGGAGCTGCTCAGTGAACTACAGCAGCAGACTGAATGTGAAGCAGGCAGAGCTGAAAAAAACAGACATGATCAGAAAAATCTTTCCTAATATTTTTTAACAAGGTTGACAAGACTAACAGCTGTATGTTGCTTTTTAAATGAACTGTTTGACTCACATTTCACATCAATAAAGATGTATTCAGATGTCCTCTTCCCCAGCTGGTTCTCAGCTATACAGTAATACTCTCCAGAGTCAGAGGACTGGATGGAGCTGAAGACAAGCTGTGGTTCTTTACTGAGAGGTTGAAGGTCTGGATTTACATTCTTCTTGTACCAGGTGTAATTAACTGTTATGTTAGCATCACTGCTACAGGTCAGAGTCACTGAACTGTCCAACATAATGTCCCCAGAGGGACTCACAGACACCAGAGGAATCTTGTGTGCATCTGAAGGAGAAAATATGGACATGTTTTAATCTTATGATCCAATCATAGTCATGCAGCTGTACAGTGCTGACATCATAACATGACACTTATCACTGTTACTCTGCTGATTATGCTCATGCTCGTGGAATAAACTCACACACTGATGGAGAGGAGAACGTCTCATGTCCTTTCAAAGCACAGGAATAGCTGTCTGCAGGATAAAAAAAGCCCAAAAAAAAAGGAGATGTTTGTTCTGTTATTATCCGTCCGTTCTTGTACCAGATGTAGGAAGGACGATCATCTAGATGACAACTGCTGTGACACTTCATCTCTGCCTGGACACAGGTATGAACTTTGCAGGCTGTTGATCTGTTCACCTGCACCTGGATATCTAGAAATGTAAAGAAAGAATAAAAATGTCATTTATCTTTATACATGCACAAAATATCAACACAAACATTCACAGTACTATTTCCAAGATATTAACCATTTGAAGTTACATTAAGTCTTCCAATGAAAATGTTACCTGTGACAGTCAAAGTGACTCCAGGTGAACCAGTAAATCTCCCTCCTGGTTGGTTTGTTATGAACCTGAACTTGTACTCAGCTGAGTCGCTCTCTCTCAGGTCTGTGATTGTCAGAGTGCAGTCGTTCTTATCACAGTGATACTGAACACGACCTGAATACTCTGAGTCTGTTCTCAGATCCATAGGTTCATTATTACTCAATTTAGTATACCATAATGTTCTCTCAACATCATTATCATGGTCATTTACTCTGGATGGGTATTTGTAGGTGCAGATTATGTCCACTGTTGATCCTTTTAAGGCACAGATCTGAGGAGAAGTGTAAGTCACTCCCCAGTCATTCTGACCCTGTACCACTGTAACACAGAGCACATCAGAAACCACAATCAGATTCATAACAAGTTAAGAATCATTGAATAAAACAAAGTGGATCACGGCACCAATATGACTTTATGTGTACTTGTTGCCATTCAAAGCTCCTCATCGTGCATCAATCTAACTAGAACTGAACTGGAATACAGTATTTTATCAGTTGTTTATCATATTTTATCATTTGTTACTGCTGAGTGTTTCAGCTTTAGTCCAAGGTTCTACTGTTGTTATCCTTGTTCATTGTAGTTTCAAAAAAGCTAAACGCCTGAAATGTGTCTCTTATATGTCATCAAACAAGTCCTTCAAACAGAAAATGAGTAAAAACATATTTAACTAACTTTTTTGGAGTAGAGCAGCAGATCAGTGGTACATCAGTGTTGTTTTCACCTCATTAAAACTTGACAGACTTGTTCTGTATCATTCTTTCTCTCCATGTTTATTTACTTTTTAGGCACTTTATAATTCTAGTATATGACTTTCATGATATTATTTCTGAATTCTGCCTGTGTGAGCACAGGCATAGAAAAGTCCAAAGATATTTATACATACTTTGAATTTACAGTATAAAGAAACAGTTTTAGATGCTGTTTACAGTTAATCTCTCTGTGCACTGAGACAGAACATCGTATATTCTGAAGGTGCAGTGAAAAAACAAAAATGTATTGAAGCTGTGAACATTAATGCAGTTTTATTGAAGAAGAGAAGAAGAAAATGAATCGTTAGAGAGTCTGTGCTTGTTTTGGTTAGTTTCCTCTCTCTTAGTTCTTTGGTAAAGTTGCTGCTCAATTAAGTGTGAAAACCACAAAGAAATGCAGAACATGACGTGAGGGAAACTTTTGAAAGTGGCTAAAATAAGGTAGGTGACAAGTTTTAACAGGAAGGGGTGTGGAGTGCAGAAATTACCAAAGAGATTTAAAACATCATGACAAGATGAAATTCTCAGTGCATTGCTGTACCATCATAGAACTATGTATATATGCATATGCATGTATAAAAATATATGATTCTTACAATCCATGGAGGGAGGGTGGACAAAACTTATTAGCTAGACACCCCCACCCCCACCACCCATGACACAGACACAGCTGAACATCTTAATATATTATTATTAAAGTGTTCAGCAGTAAATACTGTTATTATTTTTTTTGTCTTCATTCAACAGCTATATTTTACACAGAAATAAACAGAAGTGAATGTTTGATGTTGTAGAGTTTAAAAGTTATTCATCATACTGCATCACACATACATCAAACCTAGAAAAGTGCTGATCTGGAATATTTTATATTTACTTTCTTAAAATGACTTCATGCTGCTCTGAATAAGTGTGCTAAATGTCCTACAATGTAAATGTAGATATACAGTACCTGACACAGAGAGAAGGAAGACAACAAATCCACTCGCTGCTGCTGTTAAACTCATAGCTGCTCCTCTCATCTCTCTGTGAGGCTTCACAGACAATAAAACACATCAAATAATGTACATAACATGTAATAATCATATCAGTAAACTATTCTACTTACAACAGAGAAGGACGTTGTCTGTTAAGATGCTCGTCCTCTGTGATCTGTGAGCAGAAGTCAGATATCAGGATGTTAAATGACTTGATTTCCTTCCTCTTTCTTAGTATTATGAATATGCATGAGGAGAAATAAAACCATATTTTACTGTTGTCCAAAGACTTGATGTAATCTATGTTAGAGAGAATAAGAGACCAGTGTTCTGGCCTGTTAGTAATTTAAAGAGAAAAGAGAAATAATGAGATATTTTTATTATTTTACTCTTTTTATGTGTGGGCGCAGTTCAGTGTCTAAAGAAAAAACCATGACACGTGACAAGTGTGTGACATTTAGTCTGATGCATCTCCTCACACTTGTAGTGCATGTTAATACACTGAATACACCACCATGAGTTCAACAAGATGTATTGCATCAGTATGAGATGAAAGAAATCACATGATGAGTACAGTGTTTATTATAAGTATTAAGAAAATAAAAAGTGCAGTATGACAAAAAAACAAAAAAAAAAAAAAAACAAAATCAGTGATACAGAAATCTATTTGTAAAGATTCTGTTTTACTGCAATCACTGTCATAATAAGTGACTCATCTCTCCAATTAGAACTGAGAACATTTTTATTCAAGACAAAACAACAAAGAACAAAGACAAATGTAATTACATGGTATTGAAAGTGTGATGTAGAACAAAAACAAGCTGTAATAATATGTATAAAGAAAGCAGAAAAACAGATAATTGTAATGTTACTGTAAGGCAGTAGAAATAATTCACAAGATGAATGTTAGAATATTGACAACAAATACTTGACTGACAATAAAACTGGTTGTAATAATGAAACTGGAAGACATACTGTAAATACAGAAAGAACGGTGGAAATGGTCTGTTATCAATGAAATATAACTCTCTACTACCATCTAATAGCAGCAATAGGAAATTACAAGTTGATCAGTAAAAGCTCTCTAATACTCCAATGTGTTTTAAATATCTTACACATTACAATCTTACCACTTGTTAACTAACTGATACACTACTCCTGAGATATGTCCAAAGCTGAAAGTTATAATAATCTTTAGTATATCTCCTCTAACCCAACGTTAATAAATATTACACTGGCAAGTATCCACAGCTCCACTAAATGACTCCGGTGACTCCAGTCGCACAAGTACTACAAACTTAAGTTAGCAGGTTTTATCACTGAATATTTTTGAAGTCTCCAGGATCACTTTCACTACTTGCATCTTTAGCTCAGTTCATTTAAAAGGTTTACCTGCCTTAGGTGAAACTTATAATACCCTACTAATAAACAAAGAACCATGCTGTATTTTAAATAACTGACAACAATTTAGAAGGACTGATTGCTTTTTGAATGTATTAATAATATTTACCCCTTAAAATAAAAACTAGTATCTTTCAAAATAATATTAACATAATTACCTTTACCAAAATTAGCAAATCAATTAACTACCTGAGAAAATACTTAACACTTAATTGGTTTATATCAATATATGTCACAAAATTCAATAACACAAAACTTAAATCCTCTCAGATTTGTTTGGCAGAATCCCTATTTCTCATCACTTTTCCACTATTTCATTATAGCAGACTGTTGTTTTTTCGTCTAACCCTGCCCTCCATTCTCTTCTTTACCTACAGCCAGTTACCACAGGTGGCACTGACTGATACCTACTTCTTCTTCTCTGAGGTTTAACAGCAACTGGCATCACATAGTGTTGCATTACTGCCATCTTTTGGTTAGTTCACTCCTACAGTTTCCAGATTGTCACTTTTTCCATCAGTCCTGTTCTCCTGAGGTATCTGATCAAGCATCTTTTACCTTGTCCACTAACACCACACTCCAGTATGTTCTTTAATCCTGCTCCTGTTAGCCCGAATCTTTTCGTTTCCTCCATCATGTCCTTTCTCTCCGATATATGTTTATTGCAGCTGATGATCACTGTTCCACAGTTTCTGGTAATTAACAATGTTCACAAAGACCAATTGGATGCTTCTCTATATTAAGTGTGCTGTATAGATTGTTGTGTCCTATTCTTCATTTAGCTTTTATTACCTCCTATTTTCTGTTTCCTCCATTTCTCACACCACACACTCTATTTTGAATCAAATGTAAATTTGATCTCCCCCTTATTTCCTGACCACACTGCTGTTGCCAGTCTTTATTGATGTTTTAAAGTTTAATATGGATGTCTATGTTTCCTTTGTTTGTTTGGCTAGTTTGTCCACCCGTTTCTTACCCAGAATGCCTATGTGACAAGAACCCAAATGAATGTGACCTCAGTACCTTGTTTTATTACTCTTGAGTGTATTGTAATTATTTTGAATAGTAAGTGCTGATGATTGTTGGACACACCTGACATAATACTGGACAGCACAGAGACAGAATCGATTGATACCTACAGTCACCGATCAAACAAAATAGCTGAAACTAAAGGGACAATCTGTGTTTTTTTTATTTTTTATTATTTTATTTTGCTTACACCCACTTCAACATTGTTGAGAACTGTTTGTTTTTTACTACTTATTCAACTATTTACATCCTACATTTTTTATGACTAAATTATCTTAATCTTGTGGTAACCACTTCTTTCTTTATTAAACTATATAACTTTCAGTTTAATTGACTTACTAAATTATTTTCATCCACATTTTTAGGAACTAAAAACTTAGGTTTACACTGGGGCTACACAGGTAATCATTGAAATTTAAGATAAGATTTCAGTGTGGACCTCTCTGAGAATGCATCATAGAGACAGTTATATATTTTAGACCAATTTAAATGGACAGTGGACAAAGTGATTTAATAAATATTCCAGCAGTAAGCGAGACAGTGTGCAGGAGTTCTTGTCATTGTTTTCAAACTGAAAAAAAAAATCCCAAAAAACAAAACATGAGTTTGCTGATGTGTTCATGAGGTTCTGTTGACTGTGTTGTACAGTGCAGCTAGATCTTCCCCAGTTTCCTCTGGTTCTGAGATGGAAATTTAAAAAAATGGATCAGGTGATTTTGTAGATATTGTATTAAATTATACAAACAGCCATAATGAAGATATGACAGTCAAATGTAATAAAGGAAAAACTGAAATAAAACTCTTGCTACTATGTTCCTGTGTGAAGAGCTGCTCACCTCGTTTTTTTTGCTGCTACAACAATGACAAACCACCAAACCACAAATGAATGTTCTGATCCTAGTCAGACTTCATCAGGTCATTGGACAGCCAACAGGGATTGAAACATTGTCAATTTAAATAAATTTGGGGTTTAAGGTCCGTGTGCAGACAGGCACTTTTCATTGATGCTGATTTCTGATAGCCTCGCACCTACATGTGATGTGCTACACTCCTTCCTCTGTTGTGGCTACATCAAAAACTGGGGTTTGTGAAAACATAACTGACCTCCTAAGTACAAACTATGGCTTGAAAAGGCTGCTTCATTTTTATTTTCCACATCAGAAGAAGTAAACCCTGAGTTTCTGGTTTATAATCAATCATGAGGTTAATGGGGACAAGTGAACAAATGAATCACACAAGTGTAACTCTTTAAAAAAACTTATCTTGATACACTCTGATCTTGTAAAATGCAACTTAAATGTAAATAAACTCCTCTCTCTTTTTGCTCCCTGTCTGACAGATTCATCTACATATTAGGGAAGGACACCTGGGTGGAGCACTGGCCTTTGTCTGCAGAGTGCTCCAGCAATCCCAGCCTGCAAGCTAAATGCAAGAAGCTTGATGATGCTACAGATGCTACAGAACTGTCTGTCAACACCTGCAGGCTGTAGACTCTCAGACTTGTCTGAGAAGTGATATTGTGTTGGAAAGATGGAAAATAACTGTGTACACAAAGATTTTCTGGTCATTATAACCCAATCTGTGCAATATGGACATTTTATTCAAATGTTATTTGTGTTTTCATGGTGGAAAAGAGAACAGAAAGTGAAAGCAGTTATAATATCATGTTCCATAAGATTATTCTCTACTCCGATAATACAATATAAGAATGAGGAAAAAGTAAATACCACTAGCAGCAATGATGCAGAACAAAATATTCAAATTTTCACAATGTATAACATGTCTAACATGAGCTGTGAAACATATTGTTGATATCAGGGTGTGATAAAAACTGGAGAAAGACACCATTTGTGTCAACCTTGATACACAGGTCCTGTTCATTATGTTCTTGAGGTTTACAGTTAAACAATTATTCTTCGTTATTTTTTGTGAAGAAGGTTGGCATAAGGGCAGCATGAAGTGTTTTTCTGTCAGATAGATTTTTAGGTTGATCTAGAAGATAGTCAGTGACTCAGCAGTCTGAACTAAACTGTGGAAACTGAATGGGGTTTTCTTTTGCATTGGTACTGTTGAACTTTTCTTCCTCACATTTTCACTGTTGTCTGGACTCTCTCCAGGCTCACATGATTGCTTGGAGGCGAGAATTACAAAAAAATGATTGGATTTTCAATTATTTTACATAAGGGGAATTCCAGTTTCAAGAAACATCTTATGTTTGTTTTTTGTGGTTTGGGCCATTGTTACTTTCAGTAATAATAACATTGCACTCTCCAAGTTAATTCACATCTGGGAACACAGATATATTCACACAATCATACAGGTTTTAAAGAAACCTCCAGGTTACTGTAATATAAATAAATAATAATACATATCTCAAATAACCAATAATAATAAATAATTCTTTCATGTAATCAATCCTGGGATTACTTGAAAGTTGCTCTTAAGAGACTTTTACACTTTGTTGTAAGCAGGAGTAAGTCACTTGAGAAATGTGTCTCACACAACATTGGTTGACTCTTTAGAGCATTTTAAGTGTAATTCTTTTGTTTTTATTTCTCAAGGACTTGAGTTTTCATTATTCCGTATTATTCTTAATCCCAGTTCGGGTTTCTCATAGGAACAGACAGAAGGAAGACAACAAATCTGTTAAACTCTGTTCCTATCATTTTTCTTTCTGGCTTCAGAAACAAAGAAAAAAAAAACAAGCAACAACAAAAACAAGACAAAAACAAAAAAAACAACACATCAGCAGGTAAATAATGTACAGAAGATCAGTTACATCAAGCAGATCCACTTAGACTTAGAAGGAAGTTGTCTTGAACTGTAACTTTCATTTGTGGTCAGGAGACCAAAAGACAGAGATCAGAATCTTAAAATACACCAGACTTCCTCTTCACATTATTGATATGCATGATGAACTCAATGCCAGTAAATACCTAAGGGAATAACTTTGTTGCTGATTTACAAACTATATACAAACTTTGTACTGTAATCTATATAAAGGAGAGAATGAGAGACTAATTTTGTGGCCTGATGGTTCCAAACCTTTTTTTCCTGTCTTCTTTTGTTTTTGTTTTGTTTTTTAGTAAATGTGGCAACAATTCAGTATGTAAGAAAATGTTCTGTCAGGCTTCTCTCAGTGGTGCCTAAACAATTATGTGACAGATAATTTGCTTTACATTCATGCAAAGACATTAGAAACCAAGTGAGATAAGTTAACTCTAGTAGGGATAGAAAGCTCAATACAATTAAGGTATTAGGTTGAAACGCCAACTGTTCACTCATATTGACAAAAGGTCACAGTCAAATTTGCTTTCCATTTCAATTTTTTCAGTTTAGAGAATCAGTTCTTTAGTTGACACAAGAATCTTACAGCTGTAGACGCTGCTGTTGGACCCATTTAGAAACAGAATCAGGATGAAGTCAACATGCAAGGCTGCTCTCAGTTAATTTGTTCAATTATAAGTGTTCAGGAGTAGGGACTGAATTCGATACTAACCTCCATCATGGTTTGCATTGTTTTCATTGCAACAACCATGACTTATCTTAAAGTGTATTATATACAAATTTCTCATTAGTCATCAGTATTCATCCACATGCTGGGAATCCTTTGATATTTATAACAAATGTTATGGCAATCCATCCAACAGTTGTCAAGACATGTGACTAAAAACCAAATATGTCAACTTGCTGGTAGCACTAGAGTTGAAGTCAGGGGATCACCAAAGTTAGTAGGATTCATCCTGTGGGGACCATAAGTTGCTGTTCCAATAGGACCAACAAACCAACCAACCGACTGACATTACCATCTCCAGAGCTATGCCAGTAGCATAGCTAAAAATCAAATGATTACCTGCTTTAAAATTTAAAAAAGGTAGACTAGAGATTCCTGTTGTGTTCATCGGGCTTTGTTGACTGTGCTGTACAATGCAGCTGGGTCTTCCTCTGTTTCCTGACCTCTGGTTCTGAGAAGGAATTAAAAAAAATCAAATGATCCTGGAGATGGCATAAACTAATAGTGATAGCAAGAATGTAAACAAAACAAGCAAATTCAACAGCAATAAAATGTTAAAATAAAAAAAATGTCCCTGTGTAAAGAGCTGCTCACCTTGGGGCACTGTTAAATTTGACAGCAGCATACTCAACACCCTCTTCTTCCTCTTCACGTCTTTGGAGTCGAGCTGGTCTGATGTTGGAGTAAACAGGATCTGCCTGATTGTTGGAGAACGTGACACTGGCATAGTGAATGTCATCCTGCTCCTCTGGCTGCCTCTCAGTGGGTCGACGCTGCAAAGACAAATTGACAAGCAACCACAACCGGAAAGGCCTAAGCAGCATCACCTCAAGTAATGATACAGATCAAACAGATGTTCCTTTTTCACCAACAAGAGACAAAAGGGCAAGTAAAGAAACATAAGGTATTGAACAAATACCCTGTTCAAAATACAAAGTTCTGGATGTAGCAGGAATATAATCATGACCAAGTGATGAAGAGGATTGAAGAGAGACTAATGGCGATGAGGACATTGAACTGCTCCACAACTTGACTGAGTTTTCATGTTGTATTTATGATACTGAGTGATTAAGCAGTGTGAACTGAACTGCTGAACCAAAGCAGGGTTTCACTGGATTTTTCACTGAATTGTTTAATTCTCTTTACTCACCTGTTCTCTGTTCTCAGCTCTCTCTCCGGGCTCTGATAATTGCTTACAAGGCCTCTTTTTACTGGTTAGGGGAATTAATTAAGAAAACAAATTATTTCATAATTCAGTTATCAAACTGTACTTAATAAGCAATGTTTTAGTAAAACAAATCTACTTACTTTATTAATAGGAAGACAAAGAGTAGTATTATAACCAGAAGAACAGCAGTGGTTGTTCCAATGACAATTGATTTCCATGCTCCTGGGTAATGGTGATAAAATACAACACTGATATAACAAAAATAATAATAATGATATAAAAAAGGCCATTATCATTAATAAAAATAATAATATTAATGATGGCCCTCCTAGGAGACAAATTACATTGTTCTGTGGGATCCCCAAGCTAACTTCAGCCATCTGGGAGATTGAACCCTTTCAGTACATCCAGGGTCTATCTCATGGCCTTCTGCCAGGCAGATGTGCTACAATTGGTAGTATGGCACATTTCCTCTAAATGAAAATATGCAGTAGTTCAATATCAAGATTCTCCATGAGTTCATGTTTCTCTCAGCCACTATTGAATACAAATGGCTCTATATTTGTGTTGGCGCTACATCCAGCCCAAGCAGAGCTCTTACAGTTTGTTATTTACCCAATAAGTAACTGAAGCAGTTTTGCACATAGCATCACTGCGCCGGTATAAACTAAAACCAGTCATTGCAGAAATCTTTGGTGCAGACTACCATTCACTCCCTCTAATATACACATAGAATCACCAGCTGCTTCTTCTCACCTGAAACTGAAGAATTTAAGGTGGGTGGTTTAACTTGAAAAGGGCTTCATTAAATTGCCACCACAAAATCCCCCCAACTGCATTTCATCATATGGTGGATTATGACCGATGATGTGTACATGTGTGAATGAACTGAAAAAAACGTACCTGCTACAACAGTCAGATATAAGGTGGAGTTATGATGTCCTCTTTTGTTCTGGGCTTCACAATAATAATTTCCACTGTGTTCAGGACTGACATCAGTGATGGTGAAGATCTGTCCTGATGCTTTTGGTGAATCTTCATTCTCCTTGTACCAGGTATAATTAGCTGCTGGGTTAGCATCACTGCTACAGGTCAGATTCACTGAATTGCCCTCCACTATCTCACCAGAGAAACTCACTAACACAGAGGGAAGCTTTGGAGCATCTGGGGGGCAATATGTATAGAGACCAAACAAATTAGCATTTCTTTTCAGGCTCATTTTTATGTGTATAAAAACCAGCAAGGGGGGACCAAAGAAGAATCGGCCATGCTAGAATCTGCCTTTCAGTCTTTCTACTTTAGAGCATGATGTTTCTACCAGCCTAAACTCAAATTGTGGATAACATACTGTTAAACCCAACTTTGTATGTCAGAGATTTGATTTGTTTTGTACTTACACTGGACATCAATGAATAAAGACGTAGAGTTCTGTCCATATTGATTCTCAGACTTGCAGTAGTAGCTCCCGCTGTCTTTGGAGGTGATGGAGGTTAAATTATAACTTCGCCCTGGTTTTTGAAGCAGTGTTTGGTTCTCCTTGTACCAGGTATAATTAGCTGCTGGGTTAGCATCACTGCTACAGTTCAGAGTCACTGAACTGCCCTCCACTATCTCACCAGAGGGACTCACTGACACAGAAGAGGCCTTTGGAGCATCTATAAAATACATATTAACACAGATTATTTTAAGGTGATGATTACTGAAGTGGCACATGATTTTAAAAACAGCACCATGCATGTGGCAGCATCTGGAAACTTGAAGGTGGTGTGGTGAATGGATGAATAGTAGATATTGTATTAATGTTTTGCTGTCTCCTGTTGCTCTGCATGGCTTGTGAACTGTCTTGTGAGTGCTTATTTTGTTGCAATTGTCTTTGTGGCATCTTCTTGCCTTCTGTCTGTTATTTTCAACCATCACTTCACTGGTTTCAGAACATCTCCCCATGGGACTGAAGTTGAAAATTAGCCAGCTGGCTAACACAGAAACATTGATTAATGTGCATTGTCCTTAAAATAAGTGAAATGTCTGAACGTTTGAACTGAAGGAAACAGAACTGTTAAATTATACTTTTACAGCAGATGGAACCTGAAGAAAACATGCATGATCTGCAAAATGCTTTTTGGTAAAAAAAGTGCAAAGATGTTTACCAGTGTAAGCAGTATTTTACTTTTTAAATAAGCTGTTTCACTCACATTTCACATCAATAAAGATGTGTTTAGATGTCCTCTTCCTGAGCTGGTTCTCAGCTGTACAGTAATACTCTCCAGATTCAGAGGACTGGATGGAGCTGAAGACAAGCTGTGGATCTTTACTGAGAGGTTGAAGGTCTGGATTTACATTCTTCTTGTACCAGGTGTAATTAGCAGCTGGGTTAGCATCACTGCTACAGGTCAGAGTCACTGAACTGCCCTCCACTATCTCACCAGAGGGACTCACTGACACAGAAGAGGCCTTTGGAGCATCTATAAAATACATATTAACACAGATTATTTTAAGGTGATGATTACTAAAGTGGCACATGATTTTAAAAACAGCATCATGCATGTGGCAGCATCTGGAAACTTGAAGGTGGTGTAGTGAATGGATGAATAGTAGATATTGTATTAATGTTTTGCTGTCTCCTGTTGCTCTACATGGCTTGTGAACTGTCTTGTGAGTGCTTATTTTGTTGCAATTGTCTTTGTGGCATCTTCTTGCCTTCTGTCTGTTATTTTCAACCATCACTTCATTGGTTTCAGAACATCTCCCCATGGGACTGAAGTTGAAAATTAGCCAGCTGGCTAACACAGAAACATTGATTAATGTGCATTGTCCTTAAAATAAGTGAAATGTCTGAACGTTTGAACTGAAGGAAACAGAACTGTTAAATTATACTTTTACAGCAGATGGAACCTGAAGAAAACATGCATGATCTGTAAAATGCTTTTTGGTTAAAAAAGTGCAAAGATGTTTACCAGTGTAAGCAGTATTTTACTTTTTAAATAAGCTGTTTCACTCACATTTCACATCAATAAAGATGTGTTTAGATGTCCTCTTCCCGAGCTGGTTCTCAGCTGTACAGTAATACTCTCCAGATTCAGAGGACTGGATGGAGCTGAAGACAAGCTGTGGATCTTTACTGAGAGTTTGAAGGTTTGGATTTACATTCTTCTTGTACCAGGTGTAATTAGCAGCTGGGTTAGCATCAATGCTACAGGTCAGATTCACTGAATTGCCCTCAATGATATCATCAGAGGGACTCACTGACACAGAGGGAAGCTTTGGAGGATCTGTAAGATGATATGGTATGAACACATATTAGCTCTAAGATGTGAATATTGTCATAAAACAAAGTCTGTTCCATTTTCTGATAATTTATACTCTAAAGAAAAGAAATTATAAGAGAATAAGTTTTCAACTTCCTTTTTAATGTTTGATTATTGCCACTGACCTGTTTCAGGTGCTCACTGTCTTTCATGCAAGCAGTTTTAGACTGCAGATTGGAGATTGCTTATCACTAATTGTTAATCAGTTGTCCTTTTCTACACTTGTTTTTCCTCTTTTGGATTGTGTATGTTCAGATTCTGCTTGCTGTTTTATTGACCCTGTAGTTTCATATAGCTCTAATTGCCTCACTGTTACACATCTTTTTTGTTTTGTTCTATAAATCCTGCTGTCTCTACAAACATTCTAACGACATTACGTTGCTTAGTATGGTGTCTCTGCACTTGACTACACTTACACACCGTAGCACAAGCCATCAGGTTATTTAAGAAACACCAAACAAAAAACAAAAAAACAAAAAAACAATTAACATCACATTTTGGTCCAAGTAAAATAGTTAAGTTGATAAAAGTACAAAGTATAAATGAAAAAGTGTAAGCAGTTAAACTGGGTCTGACTTGTTGTAGACTATTTGAGTCAAAGTTGTCACTTGATGTGTTAGTGGAACATTGTAGAGAAAACTCACACACTGAAGGAGAGGGGCAAGACTCATATCCTGATAGAGCACAGGAATACTCGTCCTCAGGATTAATTGAGTGCAGATGCAAATGAACTTTGTTTCCCTCCATTTGCTGGCCATTCTTGTACCAGATGTAGGAAGGATCAACAGGCAGCTGACAATTGCTGTGACATGTCAGCTCTGTCCAGGTGGGATGCTGGTTGGGGGAAGATTTTCTAACATGCACTTGTAAATCTGGATTTGTGAACAACAAACAGAAATGTGATTTCAGAATTAACTGTCAACATACAGCACATACAAGCAAATATCCACATGTTCACAGTAACATTTCCTCAATGATCTGAAACATCTGAAACTAACTGATCACAATGTCAAGAAATCGACCATTTATAGCAAATGGTTATAAAGTTAGATTTGGTGGAAAAGAACCTGCTCTTTCACATAGATGAATATTAGATTTGAGCGACATAAACAATATAAAAAGCATAGCGCATAATGAGGAGATTGGGGCAGCAGATGGTGTCAGCATTAGCATGTAAGCAAAGTAATAGTAAGAAGTGTCGGGTTATAATGGAAACACTGTCCACTTCTATCAATATGATGACCATTATTAGTCAGCTGGTAGCCAAGCTGCTGGTAAAGCTCTGTGCTCTGCCTGAACTAATGTTTTGTTCCATTTCAAATGAAAATGTTACCTGTGACAGTTAAAGTGACTCCAGGTGAACCAGTATATTTCCCTCCTGGGTCGTTTGTTATGAACCTGAACTTGTACTCAGCTGAGTCGCTCTCTCTCAGGTCTGTGATTGTCAGAGTGCAGTCGTTCTTATCACAGTGATACTGAACACGACCTGAATACTCTGAGTCTGTTCTCAGATCCAAATATTGATCACCATTAATTTTAGTGAACCATAAAGTTTTGCCAACTGTAATATCAAGGTTATCTATTCTGGATGGGTATCTGTAGGTGCAGCTTATGAACACTGTTGATCCTTTGAAGGCACAGAGCTGAGTAGAAGAGTACATCACTCCCCAGGGACCCACTGTAACACAGAACACAACAGAATCCACAACCAGACTCATAACAACATCAGAGAACAGACTTTAATCTGTCATGAAGGTACTTTAGTATGTAAACCTGCTGTGATACTGCATGGGCCTCCTTCTTTCCTCCTCAGAGAAGGACATAAGACTAATTTATGAAGCTTATGGCACCAACACAAGGACAAACATAAAGAGTGTTTTACACTTGAGTACCACAAAATGCAATTAATAATGCAATGTTGACGTTTCTCATTTAAATTCAGGCGTGGATTTAATTTGGATACAATTTGATAAAGGAAATGTATAATCATGAGATGTGGAGCCAATCATGAGATGAGGAGCCATGTATACTGTTGGGTTTCAAGTGTTCTCATAACTTTCTGGGAAATGTAGTATTTAGCATTACTCCTTTCAGTTAAGAATGCACTTGAATAAACTATAGAACTAAACTACATACATTTCACAGTGCATTTTTTTCCCCATCAAAGAGCAACTTAACACCAGCTGAAGCCTTGTTTTACTGCCCTCCAGTGGTTTAACCTCTGATGCAGAAGTGCACTCCAGGGTGTGTAAGTACACTGTGACAACACTGTTTGATGTGGTGACAGGTGCAACAGAACATGCTAATGCTGAAAAAGCTTGAGGCTTGATGTCTCCAACATTAAGCATTATGTGTGCATGACTGTTCCTGTATGTGTTTTTATCCATGTAGCCTATAGCTGTCAGACATTATACAATATGCATCTCAGTGGTGCTTTACAGGTTGTATTGATGTTGGGATACCTACAGCAGTATCCCAAGAGCTTAATGGGACCAGTACAGAGAGGGAAGTGATATCACCCATATTTAAGACACATTCAGTTATGGTACATTAGCTAAAACACTCCACTAGATGGTGTAAAAGACTGTAAAGTAAACTCACACAGTGAAGGAGAGGGGAACTTCTCATGTCCTTTCACAGCACAGGAATATCTGTCTGTAGAATGAAAGCTGCCTGAATAAGAATTAGATGTTTGTCCCCAAATGTGCTGTCCATTCTTGTTCCAGATGTAGGAAGAACCATCAGATAGATGACAGCTGCTGTGACACTTCAGCTCTGCCCAGGAATAATGCTGGTTGATAGTTAATCTGCTCACCTGCACCTGGAGATCTGCATATATGAATAAAGAAAAAAAAAGAAAAGCAGACTTGATTTGAAACTTAACTATCAACATTCACACATACAAGCACACACACACACACACACACACACACACTTGTGTTCACCGTTTGGAATTAAATTATTAAATCTTCAGATGAAAATGTTACCTGTGACAGTCAAAGTGACTCCAGGTGAACAAGTAAATCTCCCTCCTGGGTCGTTTGTTATGAACTTGAACTTGTACTCAGCTGAGTCGCTCTCTCTCAGGTCTGTGATTCTCAGAGTGCAGTCGTTCTTATTACAGTGATACTGAACACGACCTGAATACTCTGAGTCTGTTGCCAGATCCACATACACATCATTACTCTCTTTTGTAAACCAGAATGTTCTCTCAACTTCATTATCACGGTCATTTATTCTGGATGGGTATCTGTAGGTGCAGTTTATGTCCACTGTTGATCCTTTTAAGGCACAGATCTGAGTAGAAGTGTAAGTCACTCCCCAGCCATTCTGACCCTGTACCACTGTAACACAGAGCACATCAGAAACCACAATCAGATTCAAAACGACATCAGGGGAAAGACTTATTTTCACTTATTATTGTGTTTCAGTTTTTAAACCTGGAAAGGAAACTAGGAAACAAGTATACAAACATTTAGTTTGCTTAACATCAGTTTTAAAGAAACAAAAGTGAATGTCTCATACAGTTGGTGTAGATTTGGATTTGCAAGCTAGAGACAAGACGATGAAGCAGCAGGTTCTCAGGTGAACTCTGGTGTCATAAAGTCTGTAAGTTCATGAGCTGGTTAGAAAATATAAACAAGTGAATGTTTTTGAGATGATTTAAAGACAGATTAATGTTTGATCATTGCTGTGTCTCTCTCAGTAGTGTTTTGAAGGTAAATCTATACAGTAAAAGAGAGACAAGACACAGCAGACAGTTTGGTTAAAACAGAGTAGCATGAAGTAAAGTGACTCTCTATCATATGTAAGTGTCAAATATTGATTTAAGTCTTGAATCTATTTATAAATGAGTGAAGTGTCATTTTAAATCTAAAAACAATCCACATGATTCAAGTCCTGTTTTGGGCAAGTTAAATAAGTAAATGCATTTTTAATTAAAAACAAAACAAAACATTTGTGTGTACACAAATGTGAGCAATTGAACATAAATGTGCATATTGGTCAACCAACAAAAATGTCCCAACCATTATAAAACCAATCCTATGCCTCATGGCTGCAGAGTTTTAAGGATAGACTATGTATCACTTTACAGGTCAAATATAAACATGGTGATCTGAGAATGAATGATTTCTTCCTCTCTGAAACTCATTTCATGCTGCTCTGAATAAGTTACAATGTACCTACAATGTAAATGTAGACATACAGTACCTGACACAGAGAGAAGGAAGACAACAAATCCACTCGCTGCTGCTGTTAAACTCATAGCTGCTCCTCTCATCTCTCTGACTTCAGAGATAATAAAACATGTCTGCAGGTAAATAATAATCCCAAGAAGAAAAAAGACAAGACTTCAATGTAGAAGGACGTTGTCTTCATACGATCACGTCTCTCTGTGGTCTGCAGGCAGAAGACAGAAGTCAAGCTGTTAAAAATAAACTTCCTTCCTCTTTACATTATTAACATGCAAAATGAGCAAGATGCCAGTAGATGAAACTTAAGAAGTAATGATGTGTTGATTTCAAGTGGATATGGGGGTTTCAGGCTCATCTCGGACTTTCAACTAATATAAATAAAAATGTCCTGACAGCTCTGATGGAGCTCAGGATTCACCCATAAGGGCTGCTTTATTACAAACAATTCCTCCGTATAAACCTGGAAACTGTGTGTAACAACTGATCTGTGCAGATGTGTAGCAGAACGCAGAACATTAATTACTGTCAAGTCCTGACCACTGCTGTGTGATGCTGCTGCCAGCTGTGGGCAACAGACCGAACATCAGTAGCCTACTGATGTTTCTGCGAAATCCCGGATACATTCAGTAACACCTGAACAACATTATTGCAAGGTTTAGACATTAATCTAACACGTTTCAGACCTGCCTGAGTCACATTAATAGCTGCAGCCTATTTTGATGGAAATTTCTGTACATGATGTCATAGATGCGACACACTAGAGAAGTAAAAGACGCAAAATACGTGAAAGTTGGTTTGTGATTGTGTGATCGTGTAGTGTGTGTGCGCATCTCTGCTATTTAAAGACACGCAATTTGAGTCTTTTGTGCTCTCTGCAGTTTTTGTTATGGACCAATCTGTGTGCTGAAATGTGGAGAAAAGCCTGAAAACACTCAATCAGATGCAAAACAAGGGAAAACTGCACTCAGCTGCAGAAATTTATGAACATTTTTGCTCCGAATAAGATCTTAAAACAGGGCAGATTGCGGGTGCAAATGCTTCGCAATTCAGAGCTCTATTAACGGGCGCAATCCGTTCTTTGTGGATTTGGCCCTAAGTGTTTTCTAAGTTTAACTTTGAATTTACAGTATAAAGAAACAGTTTTAGATGCTGTTTACAGTTAATCTCTCTGTGCACTGAGACAGAACATCGTACAGTCTGAAGGTTCAGTGAAGGAACAAGAATGTATTGAACCTGTGAACATTAATACAGTTTTATTGAACAGGAAAAGAAGAAGTAAATGAATAATTAGAGAGTCTGTGGTTGTCTTGGTTAGTTTCCGCTGTGTTAGTTCTTTGGTAAAGTTGCTGCTGAGGTAGGTGTGAAAACCACAAAGAAATGCAGAACAAGAAGTGTGGGAAATTTTGGAAAGAAGCTAAAATTAAATGTGTGACAGTAAGTTTTCACAGGGAGGAGCAACTGTTATAACTGTAACAGCTAAAACAGTTGTCCAGCTCTACAGTACAGAGTGCAGAAATTACCAAACAGATTTTAAACATCATGACAAGACAAAATTCTCGGTGCATTGCTGTACCATCATAGAACTATGTATATATGCATATGCATGTATAAAAATACATGATTCATACAATCCATGGAGGGAGGGTGGAAAAACCTTATTAGCCAGGCCCCACCCCCACCACCCATGACACAGACACAGCTGAATGTTTGGTGTTGTAGAGTTTAAAAGTTATTCATCATACTGCATCACACATACATCAAACCTAGAAAAGTGCTGATCTGGGATATTTTATATTTACTTCCTTAAAATGACTTCATGCTGCTCTGAATAAGTGTGCTAAATGTCCTACAATGTAAATGTAGATATACAGTACCTGACACAGAGAGAAGGAAGACAACAAATCCACTCGCTGCTGCTGTTAAACTCATAGCTGCTCCTCTCATCTCTCTGTGAGGCTTCACAGACAATAAAACACATCAGATAATGTACATAACATGTAATAATCATATCAGTAAACTATTCTACTTACAACAGAGAAGGACGTTGTCTGTTAAGATGCTCGTCCTCTGTGATCTGTGAGCAGAAGTCAGATATCAGGAGGGTAAATGACTTGATTTTCTTCCTCTTTCTTATTATTATTAATATTCATGAGGAGCCACATGACAGTAAACACATAAGATAAAAAACAAGTTTTACTGTTTTTACTGACTTAATATAATCTATGTTAGAGAGAATAGACCAGTGTTCTGGCCTGTTAGTAATTTAAAGAGAAAAGAGAAATAATGAGACATTTTTTTATTATCACTTTTTAAGTGTGAGCACAGTTCAGTGTCTAAAGAAAAAACATGACACGTGACGAATGTGTGACATTTGGTTTGATGCATCTCCTCACACTTGTAGTGCATTTTAAGACACTAAATACACCACCATGAGTTCTGTTTTTTTTTTTTCTTCCTTTCATGATGCTCCAGCCTGACTGGACTTTACTCCACATCTTCCTGCTCCTCTGTGTCTTCTGTCTGTGCTGCAGCAACGACCTGCAAGTCTGAGACTTCATACAAGAGTCCAACTGATGGGGAGAGATAACAAAATGAGGATTAATGGAACTCATTCATAAAACTTGCAATTAATTAGATTTTATTAATGATGTGTTAAATTGTGTTTAAAACTGAATTATTTGCTATTGCGTTCATTACGATTTTCTATTCTGCAAGTTGTAATTTAAATATAAATTCACTTCACAGCTTCATGCTGACAATATGAATGTGTTTGAGTGCATTTATGAGTCAAGTGATCATAACTGTATTTTAGGGTAAGTTCTGTCAATAAGGTCTCTCTCTCACCTCTATAGTCTCTACAGGTTCATTCAGTTCAGTGGTGGAGCTCAGAGTTTTCTTCTTCCTGGATTGAATTCAACAAAATCAAGAAATATTTAACTAAATGAAATTCATGACTTAAAAACTATGAAAATGTTTTAATAAGAAAACAAAAGAAGGTATTTCATTTCTATTGTCTTACCTTGTCCACAGTCTGAAGAGAAGCAGAGCAATCAGCATCAGGACCACCAGAGTCACCCTGATGATATTCATTATAATTACTGATTTCCCTAAAAATTGAGAGAAACAGAAAGGAGATATGGCTCATCGATAAATGAAGTATACAGGTGTGTGTGTGTGTGTGTGTGTGTGTGTGTGTGTGTGTGTGTGTGTCTGAAGTTCAATGAGCATAACTTACCTGATCCAACAGTCAGATATAAGGTGGAGTTATGACGTCCTCTTCTGTTCTGGGGTTCACAGTAATAATTCCCACTGTGTTCAGGTCTGACATCAGTGATGGTGAAGATGTGTCCTGATGCTTTTGGTGAGTCTTCATTCTCCTTGTACCAGGTATAATTAGCTGCTGGGTTAGCATCACTGCTACAGGTCAGATTCACTGAACTGCCCTCCACTATCTCACCAGAGGGACTCACTGACACAGAGGGAAGCTTTGGAGCATCTGGAGGAGATGTATCAAAATGAATGAACTATAAAATGAGGAAGGGTTGCATTAGTACAACATGTTGTATTGGAGCTGCTCAGTGAACTACAGCAGCAGACTGAATGTGAAGCAGGCAGAGCTGAAGAAAGCAGACATGATCAGACAAATCTTTTCCACTTTTTTTAACAAGGTTGACAAGACAAACAGCTGTATGTTGCTTTTTAAATGAATTGTTTCACTCACATTTCACATCAATAAAGATGTATTCAGATGTCCTCTTCCCCAGCTGGTTCTCAGCTGTACAGTAATACTCTCCAGAGTCAGAGGACTGGATGGAGCTGAAGACAAGCTGTGGTTCTTTACTGAGAGGTTGAAGGTCTGGATTTACATTCTTCTTGTACCAGGTGTAATTAGTTGCTGGGTTAGCATCACTACTACAGGTCAGAGTCACTGAACTGTCCAACATAATGTCCCCAGAGGGACTCACTGACACTAGAGGAATCTTACGTGCATCTGAAGGAAAAATATTGACATGTTTTAATCTTATGATCCAATCATATTCATGCAGCTGTACAGTGCTGACATCATAACATGACACTTATCACTGTTGCTGTCTGCTGATTATGCTCATGCTCGTGGAATAAACTCACACACTGATGGAGAGGAGAACGTCTCATGTCCTTTCAAAGCACAGGAATAGCTGTCTGCAGGATAAAAAAAGCCCAAATAAAAAGGAGATGTTTGTTCTGTTATTATCCGTCCATTCTTGTACCAGATGTAGGAGGGACGATCATCTAGATGACAACTGCTGTGACACTTCATCTCTGCCCGAACACAGGTATGAACTTTGCAGGCTGTTAATCTGATCACCTGCACCTGGATATCTAGATATGTGAAGAAATAGAAATATCATTTATCTTTATACATGCACAAAAAAAACACAAACATTCACAGTACTATTTCCAAGATATTTATTGTTTGGTATTCAATAAGTATTCAGATGAAAATGTTACCTGTGACAGACAAAGTGACTCCAGGTAAACCAGTAAATCTCCCTCCTGGTTGGTTTGTTGTGAACATGAACTTGTACTCAGCTGAGTCGCTCTCTCTCAGGTCTGTGATTCTCAGAGTGCAGTCGTTCTTATCACAGTGATACTGAACACGACCTGCATACTCTGAGTCTGTTCTCAGATCCACAGGTTCACCTTTAATAAACCAGAATGTTTCTTTGACGGTAGTGTCATTGTCATTGACTCTCGATGGGTATCTGTAGGTGCCGCTTATTTCCACTGTTGATCCTTTAAGGGCACAGATGTGAGTAGAAGTGTAAGTCACTCCCCAGTCATTTTGCCTCTTCGCTGCTATAACACAGAGCACATCAGAAACCACAGTCAGGTTCATGATATCAGTTGATAATTAATTAATCAGCTACTAAGAAAAGCCACATATCATAGTGCTAACATGTTTTTGGGGGTAAGATAATCTAGACCAGCTTCAAATTATGATTATCTGCTGTCACAGAAGTTAATAAAAACACATCAATCTAATAAAACTGAGCTGAAGTACAGCGTTTCATCAGGTGTTTATCATATTCCATCATTTTAGATGATGCTTATTAGACACCCTTATTTCTATAATACAGGAGACTGAGTATGTGGGAACTTGCCAGTAGCAACTTCCACATCTATTGGGGAAAAGTGCTAAAGTAAGCAGAAGAGCTCAATAGTCAAAAACCCAAAATACCCAGATGTTGAATGCTGGAAAAGGGACAGACAGCTTAAATTGCTAATGGTTGATAGATATGCAGACTTGATGAAAAAATAAATTCCTGTATCAATGTTTGTATATGATATTCTCCAATTAATAGCACATCATGGAATTTGACAGCAACGCTGGATCTGTGTTACCACCGTTGCCGTGGTAAATGTCCACTCAAAGGCTAGAAGTTTAGACATTGTTTTCACAAATATGTCCTTAATTTGTTCCTATTTTGAAAACTAAACCAATTTGTACAGTAACTGTAGTATCATATTTTATATTTCCTTACGCAAAAAGTGAAGTTTAAATTTCAGTTCATCTTTAATTTTACAGCTGAAGACGGGAAATTATAATAATTATAATACAACATGTTTACAATCTTATTGGGTGATGATCTGGTTTTCCTTCAGTTCTTTGCAAGTTTTGATTCAATAGCTGCAGGTCAGAGTCACTAAACACTATCTGACTGGATGAAGTCACTGACACAGAGGGAAGCTCTGGAGCATCTGGAGGAGATGTGGTGTAACTGCAAAATCAGGTTGGGTTTCACCACTTTTTCATATTGAATTTAAATGAATAATAGTTTATATTGTAACTGATTGTAAATGTGAAGCAAGCAGAGCTAAGAGAGCCTGATCAGCAGAGCATTTCACTGGTTAATGAAGCCGAAAAAAATGTCATCATCTATGTGATGCTTTTTAACATAGACTGTTTCACTCACATTTCACATTTATCATTGTGTTTTTAGATGTCCTCCTTCCCAGCCCGTTCTCAGCTGTACAGTAATAATATCCAGAGTCAAAGTACTTGATGGACCTGAAGACAAGCTGTCGATTTTCAATAAATCCAGGATTTTGATATGTTCCCTTGTACCAGGTGTATTTAGCGTCTGGATTAGCATCACTGTTACAGGTCAAAGTCACTGAACTGCCCTCCTTAATTTCACCAGAGGGACTCACTGACACAGAGGAGGTTTTTGGTGCATCTGTAGCAGAAAACAACATGTTTAACATTTCATCCCCAGTTGATGTTAAGTTTTCACAGTGGAACATATTGAAATGGTTTATATTTCATCAAACACATTACAAACTACATGTCCGGCTTCCTTGTGTATGAGTTTAAAATCTTCAAGTGACAGTAAACACACTGAAGGAGAAAGGGAGAGCAGTAATCCTCATCTACTTTAAGAACTTTCTTTCATAACTGCTGGTGTGTGTGTGTGTGTGTGTGTGTGTGTGTGTGTGTGTGTGTGTGTGTGTGTGTGTGTGTGTGTGTGTGTGTGTGTGTGTGTGTGTTGTGTGAAATGTATTGTTAAGACTGGAGTGATGGCTCTAATTGACTATTGATGGCAGAGGTGGGTCAATATAATTATTGAACATAAGAAAAATTAGAGCGAAATTTGTAATTTTCACAGAGGGACTGAAGACACAATGAATATAGTTGTCAAAGCCTTGAAACAAGAGATTTTGTCTAATAGGCAGGATGAAATGTTAAAATAAAAAACTGTGTCTTTCTCTGCAGTAACACAGAGCAGGTTGTATTGTTGTTGGGATACTGACAGCAGTAGAGCTCAATGAGAAAAACATGGATCCAATAAGAAGTGAGGCAGTGGGGACATTCATGTTAGAAATACATGAATTCATTGTACAGAACTTTAGATAAAAGGCTCCACAAGATGCTGTTATGTTAGTGAAAGACTGTGAAGAAAACTCACAAACTAGAAGAGAGGGGAAATCCTCATGTCCTTCAACAGCACAGGAATAGCTGTCTGCAGGATATAAGTAGTTTGAATAATAAGAAGATGTTTCTCTCCTGATTTCCTGTCCATTCTTGTACCAGATGTAGGAAGCATGGTCAGGTAGACGACAACTGCTGTGACACTTCAGCTCTGCCCAGGTATAAGACTGATAGACTGTTGATCTGATCACCTGCACCTGGAGATCTGTATATGTGAAGAAAGAATAGAAATGTAATTCATGTTCAGACACACACGAACATTCACAGTACTATTTCCAAGATATTAACCATTTAAATCTAAGTTAAATCTTCCAATGAAAATGTTACCTGTGACAGTCAAAGTGACTCCAGGTGAACCAGTAAATCTCCCTCCTGGTTGGTTTGTTATGAACATGAACTTGTACTCAGCTGAGTCGCTCTCTCTCAGGTCTGTGATTCTCAGAGTGCAGTCGTTCTTATCACAGTGATACTGAACACGACCTGAATACTCTGAGTCTGTTCTCAGATCCACAGGTTCATCACCTTTAATAAACCAGAATGTTTCTTGAACTGTAGTATCATGGTCATTTATTCTGGATGGGTATCTGTAGGTGCAGTGTATGTCCACTGTTGATCCTTTTAAGGCACAGATCTGAGGAGAAGTGTAAGTCACTCCCCAGTCATTCTGACCCTGTACCACTGTAACACAGAGCACATCAGAAACCACAATCAGATTCATAACAAGTTAAGAATCAGTGAATAAGATAAAGTGGATCATGGCACCAATATGATTTTATTTGTAGTTGTTGTCATTCAAAGCTCCTCATCGTGCATCAATCTAACTAGAACTGAACTGGAATACAATATTTTATCATTTGTTACTGCTGAGTGTTTCAGTTTTAGTACGGGTTTCTACTGTTGTTGTCCTTGTTCATTGTGGTTTTAAAAAAGCTAAACGCCTGAAATGTGTCTCTTATGTGTTATCAAACAAATCCCTCAAATAGAAAATGTGTAAAAACATATTTAACTAACTTTTTTGGAGTAGAGCAGCAGATCAGTGGTACATCAATGTTGTTTTCACCTCATTAAAACTTGACAGACTTGTTCTGTATCATTCTTTTTCTTTTATTTACTTTTCAGGCACTTTATAATTCTAGTATATCACTTTCATGATATTATTTCGGAATCATGTCTGGGTTAAAAACACGCATCAAAGTCCAAATACAAAGTTTTTTCTTAGAATTACATATTATGAATTTACATTACAAAGATGCTGTTTACAGTTAATCTCTCTGTGCACTGAGACAGAACATCGTACAGTCTGAAGGTTCAGTGAAGGAACAAGAATGTATTGAAGCCGTGAACATTAATGCAGTTTTACTGAACAGGATGAGAAGAAGAAAATGAATCGTTAGAGAGTCTGTGCTTGTCTTGGTTAGTTTCCTCTCTGTTAGTTCTTTGGTCAAGTTGCTGCTCAGTTAAGTGTGAAATTCACAAAGAAATGCAGAACATGAAGTGTGGGAAACTTTTGAAAGCGGCTAAAATAAAATAGGTGTGACAGTAAGTTTTAACAGGGAGGAGCAACTGTTATAACTGTAACAGCTAAAACAGTTGTCCAGCTCTACAGTGCAGAGTGCAGAAATTACCAAACAGATTTTAAACATCATGACAAGTTGGAATTCTCAGTGCATTGCTGTACCATCATAGAACTATGTATATATGAATATGCATGTATAAAAATATATGATTCTTACAATCCATGGAGGGAGGGTGGATGAAACTTACTAGCCAGGCCCCACCCCCACCACCCATGACACAGACACAGCTCAACATCTTAATATAATATTATTAAAGTGTTCAGCAGTAAATATCGATGTTATTATTTTTTTTGTCATCATTCAACAGCTATATTTCACACAGAAATAAACAGAAGTGAATGTTTGGTGTTGTAGAGTTTAAAAGTTATTCATCATACTGCATCACACATACATCAAACCTAGAAAAGTGCTGATCTGGGATATTTTAGATTTACTTTCTGGAAATCAATTTGTGCTGCTCTGAATAATGTAAATGTAGATATACAGTACCTGACACAGAGAGAAGGAAGACAACAAATCCACTCGCTGCTGCTGTTAAACTCATAGCTGCTCCTCTCATCTCTCTGTGAGGCTTCACAGACAATAAAATACATCAAATAATGTACATAACATGTAATAGTCATATCAGTAAACCATTCTACTTACAACAGAGAAGGACGTTGTCAAGATGCTCGTCCTCTGTGATCTGTGAGCAGAAGTCAGATATCAGGACAGTAAATGACTTGATTTCCTTCCTCTTTCTTATTATTATGAATATGCATGAGGTGCCAAATGCCAGCAAGGGCAGAAGTTAAAAACAAGTTTTACTGTTAATATAATCTATGTTAGAGAGAATAAGAGACCAGTGTTTGGGCCTGTTAGTAATTTAAAAAGAGAAGAGAAATAATGAGACATTTTTTTATTGTCACTTTTTATGTGTGGGCGCAGTTCAGTGCCTAAAGAAAAAACATGACACGTGACAGATGTGTGACATTTAGTCTGATGCATCTCCTCACACTTATAGTGCATGTTAATACACTGAATACACCACCATGAGTTCAAAGAGATGTACTGCATCAGTATGAGATGAAAGAAGTCACATGATGAGTACAGTGTTTATTATAAGTATTAAGAAAGTAAAAAGTGCAGTATGACAAAAAAATAAAAAAAATTAAACAAAATCAGTGATACAGAAATCTATTTGTAAAGATTCTGTTTTACTGCAATCACTGTCACAACAAGTGACTCATCTCTCCAATTAGAACTGAGGACATTTTATTTAAGACAAAACAACAAAGAGCAAAGACAAATGTGATTACATGGTTTAGAAATTGTGATATAGAACAAAAACAGGCTGTAATAATATGTATAAAGAAAGCAGAAAAACAGACAATTGCAATGTTACTGTAAGGCAGTAGAAATTATTCACAAGATGAATGTTAGAATACTGACAACAAATACTTGACTGACAATAAAACTGGTTGTAATAATGAAACTGGAAGACATTGTAAATACAGGAAGGACTGTGGAAATGGTCTGTTATCAATGAAATATAACTCTTTACTATCATCTAGTGGCAGCAATAGGAAATTACAAGTCTATCAGTAAAAGTTCTCTAATACTCCAGTGTGTTTTTTAAATATCTTAAACATTACAATCTTACCGCTTGTTAACTAACTGATACACTACTCCTGAGATATGTCCAAAGCTGCAAGTTATAATAATCTTTAGTATATCTCCTCTAACCCAACGTTAATAAATATTACACTGGCAAGTATCCACAGCTCCACTAAATGACTCCAGTGACTCCAGTCGCACAAACACTACAAGTTTAAATTAGCAGGTTTTACAATGAAAGTTTTGTCACTGGGATCAGCTTCACTACTTCCATCTTTACAGAGTTTGTAAGGTTAGCATACATGTGAGAGTAAAGAAACAATAAATATGTTGAGGCTGTCTGGCACTGATGATAAATCCTACTGGCAGATCAATTATGTTGTCAATCCAAATGCTGCTTACTGCTTTCTTCCATTGTTTCAAAGGATCCACAATGAAATTAATAAGTACGGGAGCTAGGTCTGAATGGGATTTTACTTCTGCAGTAAAATAACAAGATAAACTGTCAATTTAAATTGCTCTAAAATATATATTTGTCTCTATGATGCATTCTTGGAGAGGTCCATCCTGAGAAATATAGTTTCAAAACCCAATGGTTACCTGCTGAAATAAAATAAATAAATAAATAAAATGAAAAGTTAATTTGAAAAAATAAATATCTGCACACCTGAATATGTGACAGGTGTGTTGGAGGAAGGTGCAACTTGAAAACAATGAGGAGAACTCTGACACACTGTCTCGTTTGTTGCTGGAATATTTATTAAATCATGTTTCAGACAGGTCTGAGCTGCACTTTCCTTTAATGCACCTGTCACATATTCAGCTGTGTAGAGATTTTTTTCAATTTTCTTTTTCATTTTTTAACATTTTTCTTTCAGCAGGTGAAGCACCCCAACACTCGATACTATGTCTAAGATGCTGTAAGTGACTTTAGACTGGAATGATGGTTGTTTGGGTTCAGTCTATTTAAAAGGTAGCTACCACAGAGGTTTACTTGATTTGGGTGAAACTTATAATAGCCTAATAATAAACAAAGAAACTGTCAAACTTGGCATTAGGTCTATTCACTTTTATCATGCTGTATTTTAAATAACTAACCACAGACAAGACTTTAGAAGGACTGACTGCTTTTTGAATGTGCAAATATTTACCTTTTTAGGTGAAATTATACAAAAACACAAATAACACAGTTTAGACCCCTTTAAAATAACAAATAGCATATTTGTAAATTATATTAAACGAAATTATGAAGAATTGTGTGACAGTGTGGGGGAGATCTTCTCATTGTTTTCAAAAATGGAAAAAAAAACAACACAAAACATGAAATTGCTGGTGTGTTCATGAGGTTTTGTTGACTGTGCTGTACAGTGCTGCTGGATCTTCTTCAGTTTCCTGACCTCTGGTTCTGAGAGGGAAATTAAAAAAATAATCAGGTGATTCTGAAGATGTTGTATTAAATTATACAAACAGTCAAAACAGTCATAATAAAGATGCAACAGGCAAATATAACAAATGAAAAACTGAAATAAAACTGTTGCTACTATGTTCCTGTGTGAAGAGCTGCTCACCTCGGGGCAGTACCGGTTCTGTTAAATGTGACAGCAGCGTACTGGACAACCTCTTGTTCCTCCATGTGTCTGTGGGGCTGAGCTGATCTGATGTTGGAGTAGAGAGGATCTGCCTGGTTGTTGGAGAAGTGCACGCTGGCGTACTGAAGGTTATCTTGCTCCTCCGGCTGTGTCTGGAGGGTGATAGAAATGAGGAAAGTGTTGGTTTCTGTGATGAAGGATTATTAAGAAACAACATGAAGTGCTTGACAGTCAGATGAGTTTTCTAGTTGCACTTTAAGATAGTGACTGTGGAAGTGTGGAACCAGGATAGAATAGTATAACTCTCCCTCCTCACCCTCTCTCTGTTGTCTGGTCTCTCCTCAGCCTCAGACCTTTGATTGGAGGATCTCTTTTTCCTGGTTAGAAGAATTGATTAAAAACAGAAATGACTGAACTTTGAAGAATGATTTAGTGAAACAGAACTGCTTACCTCATCCACAGGAAGACAGAGAGGATGATGATAAACAGGAGAACAGCAGTTGTTACTCCAGCAGCTATTGATTTTCCTGCTCCTGGAGAACAGAGATGAAAAGAAAACACTGACAGTTAATAAGGATATTACAGCATGTTTGGGTCCAATGTTTTAGTCAATATATGTATAATCAGTTCTCTTCATTTTAAACTCTAACAGCTCTTTTCAGTTTGGCATATATTTTATATATTTTTTATTGTAAATTATTTCTGATTACTTGACTTGTGGTACTTGTATTCTTTCTTCACTTGTATATTTTGATTGTTACGCACCACAACAACAAGGCAAATATCATGTATGTACAAACCTATTTGGCAATAATCACAAAACCCGCGAAGGCCTGCAGGTCATGTGTTCATTCAGTATTATGGTCTTGGTTTTTTTTCAACTCGATACAGCTGGACTATCCGGCAGCCAGCAGGCTTAAGTGTCCCCATAGCTCTGTTGTTCATTGCTGTTAGCGCACACTAACAACTATGATGAGTGTAATCATCTGGATTATGACAGAACAGTAAATGGACAATGTTTCTGAGTCCCTCAAAATGTAACTAACGATATTGATGATGGAGGTCACACTGCTATAAAGCTTAAAGTCCTGTTCCACATAAAATTGTGTTTTTCTTCTTGTTACATTAGTTGAATGTTTGAGCTTCACTGTGTAAAATGATGTATGTGCAAAGTGTGACACTGAAAGGCTGTTTTTACATTCATCTAGTGAAAAGGGGAAAAGTTTTCTGTGGTCACTGAAAATCTAAGTTAAAGCTGTGCCTACGAGCATGATTTGTGACATCACAACTATTTTGGAAGCTGATCCTGGTCCAATATGCAACTTTCACATATGTGATGTTGAAATTTGAAACCTCCAGTGCACAAACACTGAGAATGGACTCTACAGTGAAGTAGGAGACGTCTTGTGTCCAGCAGATAAACTCTCAAAATGAAAAGTATTTACATATTTATAGATTCAAGTTTACTCAGCGAGGGAGAAGAAGCAGATGTCATTCTTAGAGTTTCTAACTAGGTAATAGTAGTTTTTTGTGGAAAAAATATCTTAGACCCAAATTATTATTTATTATTACTCAAAGCAAAGTATTTTTTTTGTCTTAAAACATGTTTGGAGGGGATCTTTAACAAAATGTCTATGTGATCCAGTACTGCCCTTTACCATCTTACTTTAATGTGTGACAAATGGGGAAAAAAATTAAATACATTTCAAAAAAAATTGGTGACAGTGTCAGCAGATGTAGTGAGCAAACTCTCCTCTCTTCCTGCAGCTTCCTCAGCGCAGCTGGTGGTGTGTGATGCTTTGCTGAGTGAGTGATGGACCACAAATGGCCATTGGCCCAGTAGAGGATGCTGTTGTAAAAAATATAATTCCTCACATCATTCTTAAAATTTAATGTTTTTTTTTCCTTTAAATTACATTGAAAAACATTATTTCAGTATAATCTCCATATTCTCCCAGACCAGCTGGAGATTTAACTCCTCCAGTGTGTCCATGTTTTGCCAAGACCTCAACTTGGTCTGTTGTGTCTGAATACTCTTGGTCACACATTAACTTCCTCCTCTAAATGAAAAAATGCAGCAGCTCAATATTTAGACTCTTGGTCTCATAGAGTGAGGCAGCACAGTGAAGAAATCTCACCTTGACTGCTTGTATTCATGAACACAACTCTCTCTCCACTATTTAAGTATAAAAAGCCTGCATCACTTCAGCCTAATCAGAGGTCACATAATCCTTTGAAATATAACTTGTTCACAAGAAACACATTGACATGAAAATTCAGATCGTTTCCTTGCTCAGATCTCTCTTCACCATGATTTGAATTGAGCTGATTCCTCCAGTCAGCAGTGAATCACACAAACCTGTTTTACTGTATCTTATGAATATGACCCTTAGGTCTGAAGTAATCCACTTGGGGCAGCTGTATAGCTAATGAGTCCTAGTACAATGTGTGTGTAGCTGAATGAAAAACTTACCTGTCACAACAGTCAGATATAAGGTGGAGTTATGACGTCCTCTTCTGTTCTGGGCTTCACAGTAATAATTCCCACTGTGTTCAGGTCTGACATCAGTGATGGTGAAGATCTGTCCTGATGCTTTTGGTGAGTCTTCATTCTCCTTGTACCAGGTATAATTAGCTGCTGGGTTAGCATCACTGCTACAGGTCAGAGTCACTGAACTGCCCTCCACTATCTCACCAGAGGGACTCACTGACACAGAGGGAAGCTTTGGAGCATCTGGAGGAGATGTATCAAAATGAATTAACTATAAAATGAGGAAGGGTTGCATTAGTACAACATCTTGTATTGGATCTGCTCAGTGAACTACAGCAGCAGACTGAATGTGAAACAGGCAGAGCTGAAGAAAGCAGACATGATCAGAAAAATCTTTCCTAATATTTTTTAGCAAGGTTGACATGACCAACAGCTGTATGTTTCTTTTTAAATGAACTGTTTGACTCACATTTCACATCAATAAAGATGTATTCAGATGTCCTCTTCCCCAGCTGGTTCTCAGCTGTACAGTAATACTCTCCAGAGTCAGAGGACTGGATGGAAATGAAGACAAGCTGTGGTTCTTCACTGAGAGGTAGAAGGTCTAGATTTACATTCTTCTTGTACCAGGTGTATTTATCTGCTGGGTTAGCATCACTGCTACAGGTCAGATTCACTGAGCTGCCCTCCACTATCTCACCAGAGGGACTCACTGACACAGAGGGAAGCTTTGGAGCATCTGGAGGAGATGTATCAAAATGAATTAACTATAAAATGAGGAAGGGTTGCATTAGTACAACATGTTGTATTGGAGCTTCTCAGTGAACTACAGCAGCAGACTGAATGTGAAGCAAGCAGAGCTGAAGAAAACAGACATGATCAGACAAATCTTTCCTAATATTTTTTAACAAGGTTGACAAGACCAACAGCTGTATGTTTTTAAATAAACAGTTTCACTCACATTTCACATCAATAAAGATGTATTCAGATGTCCTCTTCCCCAGCTGGTTCTCAGCTGTACAGTAATACTCTCCAGAGTCAGAGGACTGGATGGAGCTGAAGACAAGCTCTGGTTCTTTACTGAGAGGTTGAAGGTCTGGATTTACATTCTTCTTGTACCAGGTGTATTTATCTGCTGGGTTAGCATCACTGCTACAGGTCAGAGTCACTGAACTGTTCGGCATAATGTCCCCAGAGGGACTCACAGACACCAGAGGAATCTTACGTGCATCTGAAGGAGAAAATATTGACATTTTTTAATCTTATGATCCAATCATAGTCATGCAGCTGTACAGTGCTGACATCATAACATGACACTTATCACTGTTGCTGTCTGCTGATTATGCTCATGCTCGTGGAATAAACTCACACACTGATGGAGAGGAGAACATCTCATGTCCTTTCAAAGCACAGGAATAGCTGTCTGCAGGATAAAAAAAGCCCAAATAAAAAGGAGATGTTTGTTCTGTTATTATCCGTCCATTCTTGTACCAGATGTAGGAGGGACGATCATCTAGATGACAACTGCTGTGACACTTCATCTCTGCCCGAACACAGGTATGAATTTTGCAGGCTGTTGATTTGATCACCTGCACCTGGATATCTGGATATGTGAAGAAATAGAAATATCATTTATCTTTATACATGCACAAAATATAAAAACAAACATTCACAGTACTATTTCCAAGATATTAACCATTTGAAGTTACATTAAGTCTTCCAATGAAAATGTTACCTGTGACAGTCAAAGTGACTCCAGGTGAACCAGTAAATCTCCCTCCTGGTTGGTTTGTTATGAACATGAACTTGTACTGAGCTGAGTCGCTCTCTCTCAGGTCTGTGATTCTCAGAGTGCAGTCGTTCTTATCACAGTGATACTGAACACGACCTGAATACTCTGAGTCTGTTCTCAGATCCACAGGTTCTTTATTACTCAATTTAATTAACCAGAATGTTTTCTCAACTGAATTATCATGATCATTTATTCTGGATGGGTATCTGTAGGTGCAGTTTATGTCCACTGTTGATCCTTTTAAGGCACAGATGTGAGTAGAAGTGTAAGTCACTCCCCAGTCATTCTGACCCTGTACCACTGTAACACAGAGCACATCAGAAACCACAATCAGATTCATAACATCAATTAATAATGAGTTAATCAGCTACTAAGACAAGCTGTGTATCATAGTGCTAACAAGTTTTTGGGGGCAAGATAATCTGGACCAGCTTCAAAATAGGATTGTCTGCTGTCACCTGTCACAGAAGTTTCTTATCATGCATCAAGCTAAAAATAACTGAGCTGAAGTATTGCGCTTTATCAGGTATTCATCATATTGTATAATTTTATGTTGGGACATTGGAATATTTCTTACTAAATTTTTGATTTGGTCCGTTAATTCTTGATGTTTTTATTGTTGTACTCTTTGTCTAAGAAGTCAAAGAAAAATGGAAGAACATATTCAATTTTCAGAGGGACAAAATTTTGAGAATCTGTTCCTTTAAATCCATGAAGGAAAGAATGAATAATAGTTTATATTTGTGTTGATGATCGTAAATGTGAAGCAGGCAGAGCTAAGAGAGCCTGATCAGCAAAATATTTCACTGGTTAATGAAGCCTGAAAAAAGTTGTCATCACCTATGTGATGCTTTTTTAACATAGACTGTGTTTCACTCACATTTCACATTTATCGTTGTGTATTCAGATGTCCTCCTTCCCAGCCCGTTCTCAGCTGTACAGTAATAATATACAGAGTCAGAGGACTTGATGGAGCTGAAGACAAGCTGTCGGCCTTCTGAGATAACTTCAGAAGGCATAGATGTACCCTTGTACCAGGTGTATTTAGCTGCTGGATTAGCATCACTGTTACAGGTCAAAGTCACTGAACTGCCCTCCTTAATTTCACCAGAGGGACTCACTGACACAGAGGAGGGTTTTGGGGCATCTGTAGCAGAAAACAACATGTTTAACATTTCATCCCCAGTTGAGGTTAAGTTTTCACAGTGGAACATATTGAAATGGTTTATATTTCATCAAACACATTACAAACTACATGTCCTGTTACCTTGTGTATGAGTTTAAAATCTTCAAGTGACAGTAAACACACTGAAGGAGGGAGAGCAGTAATCCTCATCTACTTCAAGAACTTTCCTTCACAACTGCTGGTGTGTGTGTGTGTGTGTATGTGTGTATTTGTGTGTGTGTGTGTGTGTGTGTGTGTGTGTGTGTACGTGTTGTGTGAAATGTATTGTTAAGACTGGAGTGATGGCTCTAATTGACTATTGATGGCAGAGGTGGGTCAATATAATTATTGAACATAAGAAAAATTAGAGCGAAATTTGTAATTTTCACAGAGGGACTGAAGACACAATGAATCTAGTTGTCAAAGCCTTGAAACAAGAGATTTTGTCTAATTGGCAGGATGAAATATTTCTAAACTATTAAAATGACATCTTTCTCTGCAGTAGAAGTCCTGTAGAGCTCAATGAGAAAAACATGGTACCAATAACAAGAGCTGCATTGGGGTCGTTCATATTAGAAATACATGAAGTCATTGTACAGAACTTTAGATAAAAGGCTCCACAAGATGCTGTTATGTTAGTGAAAGACTGTGAAGAAAACTCACAAACTGAAAGAGAGGGGAAATCCTCATGTCCTTCAACAGCACAGGAATAGCTGTCTGCACGATATAAGTAGTTTGAATAAGAAGAAGATGTTTCTCTCCTGATTTCCTGTCCATTCTTGTACCAGATGTAGGAAGAACGATCAGGTAGACGACAACTGCTGTGACACTTCAGCTCTGCCCAGACACAGGTATGACCTTTGCAGGTTATTGATCTGATCACCTGCACCTGGAGATCTGAATATGTGAAGAAAGAACAGAAATGTAATTCATGTTCAGACACACACAAACATTCACAGTACTATTTCCAAGATATTAACCATTTAAAATGCAGTTAAATCTGCCAATGAAAATGTTACCTGTGACAGTCAAAGTGATTCCAGGTGAACCAGTAAATCTCCCTCCTGGTTGGTTTGTTGTGAACATGAACTTGATCTCAGCTGAGTCGCTCTCTCTCAGGTCTGTGATTCTCAGACTGCAGTCGTTCTTATCACAGTGATACTGAACACGACCTGAATACTCTGAGTCTGTTCTCAGATCCACATATTCATCACCTTTAATAAACCAGAAGGTTTCTTGAAGTGTAGTATCATGGTCATTTATTCTGGATGGGTATCTGTAGGTGCAGTTTATGTTCACTGTTGATCCTTTTAAGGCACAGATGTGAGTAGAAGTGTAAGTCACTCCCCAGTCATTCTGACCCTGTACCACTGTAACACAGAGCACATCAGAAACCACAATCAGATTCATAACAAGTTAAGAATCAGTGAATAAGACAAAGTGGATCATGGCACCAATATGATTTTATTTGCAGTTGTTGTCATTCAAAGCTCTTCATCGTGCATCAATCTAACTAGAACTGAACTGGAATACAGTATTTTATCAGTTGTTTATCATATTTTGTCATTTTTTACTGCTGAGTGTTTCAGCTTTAGTTCATTCATTCTGCAAGTTTTTACCGTTGTTATCCTAAAAAAGCTAAAGCTGAACAACTAAAATGTGACTCTTATTTGTTATCAAAGAAATCATTCAAATAGAAAGTACATAAACAGCCATTTAACTAATTTATTTGGAGTAGAGCAGCAGATCAGTGGTACATCAATGTTGTTTTCACCTCATTAAAACTTGACAGACTTGTTCTGTATCATTCTTTCTCTCCATGTTTATTCACTATTTAGGCACTTTATAATTCTAGTATATCACTTTCATGATATTATTTCTGAATCATGCCTGGGTTAAAACACGCATTAAAGTCCAAATACAAAGTTTTTTTCTTAGAATTACATACTTTGAATTTACAGTACAAAGATGCTGTTTACAGTTAATCTCTCTGTGCACTGAGACAGAACATCATACAGTCTGAAGGTGCAGTGAAGGAACAAGAATGTATTGAAGCTGTGAACATTAATGCAGTTTTACTGAACAGGAATAGAAGAAGAAAATGAATCATTAGAGAGTCTGTGCTTGTTTTGGTTAGTTTCCTCTCTGTTAGTTATTTGGTCAAGTTGCTGCTCAATTAAGTATGAAAACCACAAAGAAATGCAGAACATGAAGTGAGGGAAACTTTTGAAAGCAGCTAAAATAAAATGTGTGACAAGTTTTAACAGGAAGGGGCAACTGTTATAACCGTAACAGCTAAAACAGTTGTCCAGCTCTACAGTACAGAGTGCAGAAATTACCAAACTGATTTTAAACATCATGACAAGATGAAATTCTCAGTGCATTGCTGTACCATCATAGAACTATGTATATATGAATATGCATGTATAAAAATATATGATTCTTACAATCCATGGAGGGAGGGTGGACAAACCTCACTAGCCAGGCCCCACCCCCACCACCCATGACACAGACACAGCTGAACATCTTAATATAATAATTTTAAAGTTTTCAGCAGTGAATATTGATGTTATTTTTTTACCATTTTGCCTTCATTCAACAGCTATATTTTACACAGGAATAAACAGAAGTGAATATTTGGTGTCGTACAGCTTAAAAGTTATTCATCATACTGCATCACACATACATCAAACCTAGAAAAGTGCTGATCTGGGATATTTTAGATTTACTTTCTTAAAATGACTTCATGCTGCTCTGAATAAGTGTGCTAAATGTCCTACAATGTAAATGTAGATATACAGTACCTGACACAGAGAGAAGGAAGAAAACAAATCCACTCGCTGCTGCTGTTAAACTCATAGCTGCTCCTCTCATCTGTCTGTGAGGCTTCAGAGACAATAAAATACATCAAACAATGTACAAAACATGTAATAGTCATATCAGTAAACTATTCTACTCACAACAGAGAAGGTTGTTGTCTGTTAAGATGCTCGTCTTCTGTGATCTGTGACCAGATGTCAGATGTAAGACTAAAATTAAATGACCACATTTCCTTCCTCTTATTATGAAAATGCATGAGGTTCCAGTTGCCAGCAAAGGCAGAAGTGACAACCAAGTTTTACCGTTTTGCAAAGACTTAATATAATCTATGTTAGAGAGAATAAGAGATCAGTGTTCTAGGCTGTTAGTAATTTAAAGAGAGAAGAGAAATAATGAGACATTTTAATTATTTTACTCTTTTTAATTGTGGGCACAGTTTAAAAAACATGACACATGTGACGGATGCGCTGCACATGCTCAAATTTGTCCTTTTACCACAAGTGAGGAAGTAGCACCTTGTAGCAGACACAGCCAATTTTAGAAAGAAAAAAAAATATTTTGAGGCAAGAAGGTATTTTTTTTTTCATTCATTCATTTTTTCTCCATTTATTTTTGTGATAGCATTGCCTACTTTGTAGATGAACTCATCAAACTTAAATCATGTTAATTATGTTTCTGTATAGATATCTTTCATGCAAGTGGTTAGTGCTAATGTTTTATTTGTTAGCTGTAAGGTAAGCTAGTTCATGGCTACAAGAGTCTGGGTTAGTTGTAACAACATGTGAAAAAATGTTACAACCTACCCCAAGCAAAAAATTAATTGTATTTATATGTTACTTTGAATTTCAGTGTGCCTAGGTCATGTAAGAGAAAGACTGCCAAGGGGGTGCCTCTCAACATTTTGGAGTGCCATACATACTCCATACATAGTGGGCACACACAGACACACTCACACAGACACACATTAATGTTCAATTGATGGACCTGGTGCGCATTTACACATTTTTTTCAGTTTTATTACTATTTTCAAATGTTAGTGTAACACACAGACACACATACACTAATGTTCAATTGATGAAGTTTAGTTGTTTAGTTTTATTATAATGTTAAAATGTTAGTGTAACACACACACACACACACATCTCGATTATGTTAAAAAAATCATTGAAAATCATTTAAGTGTTGAATAAAAAGTTTTCAATATCTTAAGTTTTGTCATAATCCTCACTTCATAATGTTACATTTCACCCCAGGGTATGTTACAGCTAACCTGGACTATGAGGTCAATCGTAACATTTCACTCCTTGTGTTTGGGACTAAACCATGCATGCATGTGTAAATCATATCACTAAATTTATTATATGTGTAGTTTGACATCATTCACAATCTAAGATTCTGATTTACTGCAATCACTGTCACAATAAGTGACTCATCTCTCCAATTAGAACTGAGATCATTTTTATTCAATCAAGAAAGAACAAGGACAAAAGTGATTACATGGTTTAGAAATTGGGATATAGAACAAAAACAGGCTGTAATAATATGTATAAAGAAAGCAGAAAAACAGATAATTGTAATGTTACTGTAAGGCAGTAGAAATAATTCACAAGATGAATGTTAGAATACTGACAACAAATACTTGACTGACAATAAAACTGGTTGTCATAATGAAACTGGAAGACATACTGTAAATACAGAAAGAACAGTGGAATATTTACTAATATCTAGTGGCAGCAATAGGAAGTTACAAGTTGATGAGTAAAAGCTCTCTAATACTCCAGTGTGTTTTTTAAATATCTTAAACATTACAATCTTACCACTTGTTAACTAACTGATACACTACTCCTGAGACATGTCCAAAGCTGAAAGTTATAATAATCTTTAGTATATCTCCTCTAACTCAATGTTAATAAATATTACACTGGCAAGTATCCACAGCTCCACTAAATGACTCCGGTGACTCCAGTCGCACAAACACTGCAAGTTTAAATTAGCAGGTTTTACAATGAAAGTTTTGTCACTGGGATCACCTTCACTACTTCCATCTTTACAGAGTTTGTAAGGTTAGCATACATGTGAGAGTAAGGAAACAATAAATATGTTGAGGCTGTCTGGCATTGATGATAAATCCTACTGGCAGATCAGTTATGTTGTCAATCCAAATGCTGCTTACTGCTTTCTTCCATTGTTTCAAAGGATCCACAATGAAATTAATAAGTACAGGAGCTAGATCTGAATGGGATTTTACTTCAGCAGTAAAATAACAAGCTAGCAAGTGGGAGTCAAGGCAGCATGACCTACATGAAGTTTGGTGGCTGTCAGGCTAAAACTGACCGACTGGTAAAGCTTTGAAAAACAAACCAGATAAAAACCCATTCAAGTCAATGAAGAAAAAAAGAAATAAAGAGAGGAAAAATGTTAAGAAGGTAGATCAAGTGCATATTTCCAAAGGCTGTATACAAGCACACATGATGGTGAACAAAGAAATGTCATGAATATTAAAATATATAGGTTTCAGGGCAGACCTCTCTGAGAATGCATTATAAAGACAGCTCAATATTTTATAATTTAGCAATTTCAACTGACAGTTTAACTTGTTATTTTACTGTTGAAGTAAAGGAATTTATGCCCAATGAAGGTCGGACAGACTGAAGCATTGTTATTTAAAGGTGCAGAGTGCAGAGTTTAGTGGCATCTAGTGGAAAGGACTTTGCAGAAATGGAATATAATATTCATAAGTATGTAATCACCTGAAAATAAGAATTGTTGTGTTTCCATTACCTTCGAATGAGCCCTTTATATCTGCACAGGGAGCGGGTCCCCTTCCACAGAGCCCTCCATGTTTCTACAGTAGCCCAGAATGGACAAACTGAACACTGGCTCTAGAGAGGGCCTTTTACGTTATTTACAAGTTTAGTGGCCACCATAGGTTCTCCTACATGCTTAGAAGGGGAGAGGAGGTGTATTCAGTTGCAATCTGCAACCTCACCACTAGATGCCACTAATTCCTACACACTGCTCCTTTAATAAATATTCCAGTAGTAAGCAAGACAGTTTGCAGCAGTTCTTCTCATTCTTTTCAAAAATGCATCAAAACAAAACAAAACAAAAGCGTGAAATTGCTGATGTGTTCATGAGGTTTTGTTGACTGTGCTGTAAAGTGCAGCTGGATCTTCTTCAGTTTCCTGACCTCTGGTTCTGAGAGGGAAATTAAAAAGTTAATCAGGTGATTGTGAAGATATTGTACTAAATTATACAAACAGTCATAATAAGGATGTAAAAGGCAAATATAACAAATGAAAAACTGAAATAAAACTGTTACTACTATGTTCCTGTGTGAAGAGCTGCTCACCTCGGGGCAGTACCGGCTCTGTTAAATGTGACAGCAGCGCACTGGACAACCTCTTGTTCCTCCATGTGTCTGTGTGGCTGAGCTGATCTGATGTTGGAGTAGAGAGGATCTGCCTGGTTGTTGGAGAAGTGCACGCTGGCGTATAGCTCTTCCGGCTGTGTCTGGAGGGTGATAGAAATGAGGAAAGTGTTGGTTTGTGTGAAGAAGGATTGTTATGAAACAACATGAAGTGCTTGACAGTCAGATGAGTTTTCTAGTTGCACTTTAAGATAGTGACTGTGGAAGTGTGGAACCAGGATAGAATAGTATAACTTTCCCCCCTCACCCTCTCTCTGTTGTCTGGTCTCTCCTCAGCCTCAGACCATTGATTGGAGGATCTCTTTTTTCTGGTTAGAAGAATTAATTAAAAAACACAAATGACAGAATTTTGATCAATGATTTAGTGAAATAGAACTGCTCACCTCATCCACAGGAAGACAGAGAGGATGATGATAAACAGGAAAACAGCAGTTGTTACTCCAGCAGCTATTGATTTTCCTGCTCCTGGAGAACAGAGATGAAAAGAAAACACTGACAGTTAATGAGGGTATTACAGCATGTTTGAGTCCAACGTTTTGGTCAATATATATGTAGCCTGGTGGTAAATCGGTTCAGATTTAATTTTCCACTTAGGTGAGGTATAGCTCTCAAAGTTGTTTGAATGTCAATACATGTGTTCTTTGTTGTTTTCTTCTGAGTGTAAAATTGTTTCAGTCTTATTAACATTTGAGGCAAATTGTAAGTGTCACAGTCTCACTTGTTATTGCTGATTTTGGTCACAAGGTGGCAGCGTTGAGTAATATTACTGTCACTCTGCCAAATGCATCCTGGTCTTTCTTCCTGTTTTACGTTCAAACAGCAGGAGATTTGCAGGGTGGACGGTGCTGTGACTCCGTAGACACTACTGGAGTTCATGACCTGGAATTTTGGTTTGGTTTGGTTCAGGTTTTAAATTAATTTTAACTCTGTTTGAAGGTAAACAACAGTGTGTTGAGTTGTGCAATCTCCAGGGAGTTCCGTGTGGGTTTGGTGGGACTTGTTGAGGTGTTAGTGTCCTTTGCAGGTGTGCTTTGTGCATCGGGTGTGTGCATGAGTTGTTTTTGTGGCTTTGTGGTTGTTGAGTGTGTTTTTGTCTGGTTCTTTTTTGTGTTTTTTGTCGATGGTCATGGCCCACTGCTGTGTTTTGTTTTTGTCATTTTTCTTTTACATAATTTTTTGTATTAAGTCTGCAACAAGCTGTGAAAGCACATGAGCTGCTCTCTAAAAGGACTCAGTAGCTTAAACACTCTGTTAAAATGAACTGTTGCAAACATGGTCAACAATAAAATTAAAGCTACAAGAACCCCTGAAGTAATTGTGTCCTGTGTGGCATCTAATTCTACGGGCTACACATGTATATTCAGTTCTCTTCATTCTAAACTCTAACAGCTCTTTTCAGCTTAGAATATATTTAACATGAAAATCACTGAAAATCTAAGTTAAAGCTGTGCCTATTAGCATGATTTGTGACATCACAACTACTTTGGAAGCTTATCCTGGTCCAATATGCAACTTACACAATTGTGATGTGGAAACTTCTCCAGTGCACAAACATTGAGAATGGACTTTACAGTGAAGTAGGAGACATCTTGTATCCAGTGGTTCAACTTTTAAAATGAAAAATATTTACATATTTATAGATTCTGGAAGTTTATTCAATGAGGGAGAAGAAGTAGATATAATTTTAGGAATTTCTAACTAGTAAGTTTTCTGTGGAAAAAACATATTAGACACAAATAATTATTCAAAGCAAAGTATTTTTATAAGTTTTAAAACATGTTTGGAGGGGATCTTTAACTAAATGTCTTAGTGATCCAGTACAGCCCTTTACCATCTTACTTTAATCTGTGACAAATGTGAAAAAAAAGAAATACATTTTTACAAAACACTGGCGACAGTGTCAGCAGCTGCAGTGAGCAAACTCTCCTCTCTTCCTGCAGCTTCCTCAGCACAGCTGGTGGTGTGTGATGCATTACTGAGTGAGTGATGGACCACAAATGGCCATTGGCCCAGTAGAGGGTGCTGTTGTAAAAAAAATATGATTCCTCACATCTTTCTTACAAGTTCATGTGTTTTCCTTTAAATTACATTGAAAATCAGTTTTTCAATGGAGTCTCCATATTCTCCCATACAAGCTGGAGATTTAACTCCCCTAAAGTGTCCACAGTTTACCAAGACCTCCACTTGATCACACTTAACTTCATCCTCTAAATGAAAAAATGCAGCAGCTCAATATTTAGACTCTTGGTCTCATAGAGTGAGGCAGCGCAGTGTGAAAAAATCTCACCTTGACTGCTTGTATTCATGAACACAGCTCTCTCTCCACTAGTTAAATATAAAAAGCCTGCATCATCACTTCAGCCTAATCAGAGGTCACATAATCCTTTGAAATATAATTTATGAATAAGAAACATTTTGACATGAAAATTCAGAGTTTTTTCTTGCTCAGATCTCTCTTTACTTTTTTAATTGAGCTGATTCCTCCAGTCAGCAGTGAATCACACAAACCTGTTTTACTGTCTCTTATGAAGACAGTCTAGATGACGACTATCCTCCCTGCATTACATCAGATGGTGTGTAATGAGTCCTGGTGCAGTGTGTGTGCAGCTGAAATCAAAAAACTTACCTGCCACAACAGTCAGATATAAGGTGGAGTTATGACGTCCTCTTCTGTTCTGGGCTTCACAGTAATAATTCCCGCTGTGTTGAGGTCTGACATGAGTGATGGTGAAGATCTGTCCTGATGCTTTTGGTGAGTCTTCATTCTCCTTGTACCAGGTATAATTAGCTGCTGGGTTAGCATCACTGCTACAGGTCAGAGTCACTGAACTGCCCTCCACTATCTCACCAGAGGGACTCACTGACACAGAGGGAAGCTTTGGAGCATCTGGAGGAGATGTATCAAAATGAATTAACTATAAAATGAGGAAGGATTGCATTAGTACAACATGTTGTATTGGAGCTGCTCAGTGAACTACAGCAGCAGACTGAATGTGAAGCAGGCAGAGCTGAAGAAAACAGACATGATCAGACAAATCTTTTCCACTTTTTTTTTAGCAAGGTTGACAAGACCAACAGCTGTATGTTGCTTTTTTAAATAAACAGTTTCACTCACATTTCACATCAATAAAGATGTATTCAGATGTCCTCTTCCCCAGCTGGTTCTCAGCTGTACAGTAATACTCTCCAGAGTCAGAGGACTGGATGGAGCTGAAGACAAGCTGTGGTTCTTTACTGAGAGGTTGAAGGTCTGGATTTACATTCTTCTTGTACCAGGTGTAATTAGTTGCTGGGTTAGCATCACTGCTACAGGTCAGAGTCACTGAACTGTCCAACATAATGTCCCCAGAGGGACTCACAGACACCAGAGGAATCTTGTGTGCATCTGAAGGAGAAAATATTGACATGTTTTAATATTATGATCCAATCATAATCATGCAGCTGTACAGTGCAGACATCATAACCTGACACTTATCACTGTTACTCTGCTGATTATGCTCATGCTCATGGAATAAACTCACACACTGAAGGAGAGGAGAACGTCTCATGTCCTTTCAAAGCACAGGAATAGCTGTCGGCAGGATAAAAAAAGCCCAAAAAAAAAGGAGATGTTTGTTCTGTTATTATCCGTCCATTCTTGTTCCAGATGTAGGAGGGACGATCATCTAGATGACAACTGCTGTGACACTTCATCTCTGCCCGAACACATGTATGAACTTTGCAGGCTGTTGATCTGATCACCTGCACCTGGATAGCTAGAAATGTAAAGAAAGAATAAAAATGTCATTTATCTTTATACATGCACAAAATATAAACACAAACATTCACAGTACTATTTCCAAGATTAACCATTTGAAGTTACATTAAGTCTTCCAATGAAAATGTTACCTGTGACATTCAAAGTGACTCCAGGTGAACCAGTAAATTTCCCTCTTGGTTGGTTTGTTATGAACCTGAACTTGTACTCAGCTGAGTCGCTCTCTCTCGGGTCTGTGATTGTCAGAGTGCAGTCGTTGATACTGAACACGACCTGAATACTCTGAGTCTGTTCTCAGATCCACGGGTTCTTTATTACTCAATTTAGTATACCAGAATGTTCTCTCAACTTCATTATCATGGTCATTTACTCTGGATGGGTATTTGTAGGTGCAGATTATGTCCACTGTTGATCCTTTAAAGGCACAGATCTGAGTAGAAGTGTAAGTCACTCCCCAGTCATTCTGACCCTGTACCACTGTAACACAGAGCACATCAGAAACCACAATCAGATTCATAACAAGTTAAGAATCAGTGAATAAGACAAATTGGATCATGGCACCAACATGACGTTATGTGTAGTTGTTGTCATCCAAAGCTCCTCATTGTGCATCAATCTAACTAGAACTTAACTGGAATACAATATTTTATTAGTTGTTTATCATATTTTATCATTTGTTACTGCTGAGTGTTTCAGCTTTAGTCCAAGTGTCTACTGTTGTTATCCTTGTTCATTGTAGTTTTAAAAAAGCTAAATGCCTGAAATGTGTCTCTTATATGTTATCAAACAAGTCCTTCAAACAGAAAATGAGTAAAAACATATTTAACTAACTTTTTTGGAGTAGAGCAGCAGATCAGTGGTACATCAATGTTGTTTTCACCTCATTAAAACTTGACAGACTTGTTCTGTATCATTCTTTCTCTCCATGTTTATTTACTTTTTAGGCACTTTATAATTCCAGTGTATGACTTTCATGATATTATTTCTGAATTCTACCTGTGTGAGCACAGGCATAGAAAAGTCCAAAGATATTCATACATACTTTGAATTTACAGTATAAAGAAACAGTTTTAGAAGCTGTTTACAGTTAATCTCTCTGTGCACTGAGACAGAACATCGTACAGTCTGAAGGTGCAGTGAAAAAACAAAAATGTATTGAAGCTGTGAACATTAATGCCGTTTTACTGAACAGAAAAAGAAGAAGAAAATGAATCGTTAGAGAGTCTTTGCTTGTCTTGGTTAGTTTCCTCTCTGTTAGTTCTTTGGTCAAGTTGCTGCTCAATTAAGTGTGAAAACCACAAAGAAATGCAGAACATGACGTGAGGGAAACTTTTGAAAGTGGCTAAAATAAGATGTGTGACAAGTTTTAACAGGAAGGGCCAACTATTATACCTGTAGCAGCTAAAACAGTTGTCCAGCTCTACAGTGCAGAGTGCAGAAATTACCAAACAGATTTAAAACATCATGACAAGATAAAATTCTCAGTGCATTGCTGTACCATCATAGAACTATGTATATATGCATATGCATGTATAAAAATATATGATTCTTACAATCCATGGAGGGAGGGTGGACAAAACTTATTAGCTAGACACCCCCACCCCCACCACCCATGACACAGACACAGCTGAACATCTTGATATATTATTATTAAAGTGTTCAGCAGTAAATACTGTTATTATTTTTGTTGTCTTCATTCAACAGCTATATTTTACACAGGAATAAACAGAAGTGAATGTCTGGTGTTGTAGAGTTTAAAAGTTATTCATCATACTGCATCACACATACATCAAACCTAGAAAAGTGCTGATCTGGGATATTTTATATTTACTTTCTCAAAATGACTTCATGCTGCTCTGAATAAGTGTGCTAAATGTCCTACAATGTAAATGTAGATATACAGTACCTGACACAGAGAGAAGGAAGACAACAAATCCACTCACTGCTGCTGTTAAACTCATAGCTGCTCCTCTCATCTGTCTGTGAGGCTTCAGAGACAATAAAACACATCAAATAATGTAAACAACATGTAATAGTCATATCAGTAAACTATTCTACTTACAACAGAGAAGGACGTTGTCTGTTAAGATGCTCGTCCTCTGTGATCTGTGAGCAGAAGTCAGATATCAGGATGTTAAATGACTTGATTTCCTTCCTCTTTCTTATTATTATGAATATGCATGAGGTGCCAAATGCCAGCAAAGGCAGAAGTGACAACCAAGTTTGAGCTTTTTTCAAAGGCTTAATATAATCTATGTTAGAGAGAATAAGAGACCAGTGTTCTGGCCTGTTAGTAATTTAAAGAGAAAAGAGAAAAAATGAGACATTTTTATTATCTTTTTCACATTTCATTATCTAAAGAACAAACATGACACGTGACGGATGTGTGACAGTTGGTTTGATGCATCTCCTCACACTTGTAGTGCATGACATTGAATACACCACCATGAGTTCAAAGACATGTACTGCAAATTTACTCTTAGTAGTTTTCACTTTTTATGATTGAGTTGCATTTTAATTTGTTTACTCTTGACATTAAATTCATCAAACATTACAGTTAGAGGTTCAGTTTCAGAGGCGTTGATTGTTCACATTGGTGACCTTGTTGTACAGTAGTTGAACAAACACTCACAGTCGAGGTGTCTAAGTATGAAAATGATTCAGTCAGTGATCTACAGTTGTCACTAACAAATATGGACTGTTATACTGAAAATGCTTCATACAAAACCATCTTCAGACATGTGGTGCAACTATCATGATTTGTCATTTCTCACTGTTTTGTTTGTGTGAGAGAGAAATACACAGAAAAAGAGAAGTGTCTAGTGGTATTTCTTATTAACTTTGTGGTATTATGTTAATTACTCTTTCATAACAAAGTCAAGATGTTGTGATATGTAGCACGACAAGCTAGTAAAACTTTGTAAATGCAAACACATTGCAGTCTCTCCAGAGACTGTAAATGTTATTGCTGTCATTAGTCATTGGATCCGTTTCTAAACAAACTACAGTAATCATTGCTATTGGGGGACATAAGAAAACATGTCACCCAGTGCAACAGTGTGGCTCACTGAAGTATAGAAAATCACCACCCTTATCCTTCAATGCAGACAGGAGGAAGACCTCAGTGATGAAGCCTGACTCTGCAACACCGAAGCTTCATCACTAGAGGACAGTGAAACATCAGAGATACTGAATCACAACCCTGAAACAACATTTAGCCATCCATCACTGATTGTTTAGACACATTTAAATTTACTTTTAGCCGTTGCTCTTAATCTGTTTACTCTTGACATTAAACTCAACAGCAGCAAGATAAATCCCCCCATGGAGTCTAGAGACTGGCGGTGGTGGCTGATGACTTCTGTTGAGACTGATAAGGCTGGTGAGGTTGATGAAGTGATGAATCTGCAAAGACTGAGCAGTGATGGGGAAGTGATGGGGAGCGCAAAATGGCGCCATAGAAGAACTAAGGCAGAGAGGGAGAAAACATATTTAAAAAGACAGCCGCAGTATGATAGGCTGACAATGAAGGTGTGTCAACATGCTATTGGTTAGATGTGACCAGCTGATGTGAACAGCTGACGTCTTAATGAATGCCCAGGGGAATGACGGCAAGGAAATTATAAGTGAGCGTGCGTGAGGGATGGGAATGACTGATTGTTTGAGAAATACTACTACAGACCTGAGCATGCAAAAGATAGTCTTCCTGACTGAACTTTTGCTACGTTTCATTTGTCACTAACAGATATGGACTGTTATAATGAAAAGGCTTCATACTCAGTAAACTGCCACACATTCTGCTTCCCTGAGTGACCCCAAAGACATTAAATAGACCCAAAAGGTGATAAACATCTCACATGACAATTAAGGTCTTCTTCAATACAAACTGTGTCTGTGCATCTTCATTTTAGCAACATCCCAAATCATAATAAACTATTAAAATGTGACAAGTTTCATCCAAAATAGAGGGAAAGTGAGAAATAAGTCAGAACAAAAGAACAGATTTACATTTTAATTGTCTTCAAAGCTGGAAAATAAATTCATAAAATGAAAAATAAACGTAAAAACAATTTATTTAAAGCTGAAACTTTCTGCACACTGTCGCCCTCTGCAGCAGTGAGAGGGAACTGAAATCATGTTTCCAACTACAGAGTTGTTGTGGAAGCTGTCTGTTTATTGTGAATCAGCCACTGCAATATCTGGATAATGTGACATTCAACAAAGTGTGATAGAACTGAGATCATGTTTGATGTGTGTAAATATACAGTATACTGCACAAGAAGATAATCAGGATTCCTCAAAAGTGATTGATTACATTATTTATACATTTAAAATAATAGTTTGCAAAACAGCTCTAATCCTTAATATCTGTAATATAACGAACTCTACAGAGAAAAAAATAAGCTTGCATTAGTTCAGACAGAACACTCAGTAAATTATAAATCAATTGAGTCACACACACCACCTGACATTCAACTGATCTAAACAATCAATCATGTTTGACACGTCGACATGATTCAGTTCAAGCTGCCATCAGCACATTCTTCTCAAAGCTTCTGCTACATGCTGTTACTGACTGTCTGTGCTGCTCACTTCTACCTGCTGCTGCTGCTGAAAACTGAACATGAAAACGTCCACATCATCCTCTACAGCCTCTCTCTCCACTGTCATATTTCACTGTTGTACTACTTTCTGCTTCCATCAGGTGAGTCCAGCCTCTGCTTCAACTGCATCACAACAAAATCACATGAAATTTAGGTGAAGTACTTCTCATAATTGTAACTATGAATCTGATGTTGGCCTGTTTTTTTCCTTTCATGATGCTCCAGCCTGACTGGACTTTACTCCACGTCTTCCTGCTCCTCTGTGTCTTCTGTCTGTGCTGCAGTGACGACCTGCAAGTCTGAGACTTCATACACAAGAGAAGAGTCCAACTGATGGGGAGAGATAACAAAATGAGGATTAATGGACCTCATTCATAAAACTTGCAATTAATTAGATTTTATTAATGATGTATTAAATTGTGTTTAAAACTGAATTGTTTGCTATTGTGTTCAGGTGAAAATACATTATGATTTTCCATTCTGCAAGTTGTAATTTAAATATAAATTCACTTCACAGCTTCATGCTGACAGTATAAATGTGTTTGAGTGCATTTATGAGTCAAGTGAATATAACTGTATTTTATGGTAAGTTCTGTCAATAAGGTCTCTCTCTCACCTCTATAGTCTCTACAGGTTCATTCAGTTCAGTGGTGGAGCTCAGAGTTTTCTTCTTCCTGGATTGAATCCGACAAAAAAAAGGAATATTTAACTAAATGACTCAAAAACTATGAAAATGTTTTAATAAGAAAATTAAAGAAAGTATTTAATTTTTATTATTTTACCTTGTCCACAGACTCAAGACAAGCAGAACAATCAGCATCAGGACCACCAGAATCACCCTGATGATATTCATTATAAATACTGATTTCCCTAAAAATTGAGAGCAACAGAAAGACTTATCAATAAATGTAGTATATATATGTCTGTGTGTGTGTGTGTGTGTGTGTGTGTGTGTGTGTGTGTGTGTGTGTGTGTGTGTGTGTGTGTGTGTCTGTGTGTGTGAAGTTCAATGAGCATAACTTACCTGCCACAACAGTCAGATATAAGGTGGAGTTATGATGTCCTCTTCTGTTCTGGGCTTCACAGTAATAATTTCCACTGTGTTCAGGTCTGACATCAGTGATGGTGAAGATCTGTCCTGATGCTTTTGGTGAGTCTTCATTCTCCTTGTACCAGGTATAATTAGCTGCTGGGTTAGCATCACTGCTACAGGTCAGATTCACTGAACTGCCCTCCACTATCTCACCAGAGGGACTCACTGACACAGAGGGAAGCTTTGGAGCATCTGGAAGACAATATGTATAGAGACACATTCCATTAATGTTGGCACACATGATTTTGAAGGATTTTTGAATTATGAAAAATAGAGCAGACTTATGTGACTTACACTGGACATCTATAAATAGAGATTTAGATTCCAACTGTCCATACTGATTCTCGGACTTGCAGTGGTAGGTCCCTCTATCCTCAGAGCTGATGGAGGTGAAATGATAACGATCCCCTGGTTCTTGAGGCAGTGTTTGGTTCTCCTTGTACCAGGTATAATTAGCTGCTGGGTTAGCATCACTGCTACAGATCAGAGTCACTGAAATGCCCTCCACTATCTCACCAGAGGGACTCACTAACACAGAGGGAACCTTTGGAGCATCTGGAGGAGATGTATCAAAATGAATTAAGTAAAAAATGAGGAAGGGTTGCATTAGTACAACATGTTGTATTGGAGCTGCTCAGTGAACTACAGCAGCAGACTGAATGTGAAGCAGGCAGAGCTGAAGAAAGCAGACATGATCAGACAAATCTTTCACAGTTTTTTTAACAAGGTTGACAAGACCAACAGCTGTATGTTTTTAAATGAACTGTTTCACTCACATTTCACATCAATAAAGATGTATTCAGATGTCCTCGTCCCCAGCTGGTTCTCAGCTGTACAGTAATACTCTCAGTCAGAGGACTGGATGGAGCTGAAGACAAGCTGTGGTTCTTTACTGAGAGGATGAATGTCTCGATTTACATTCTTCTTGTACCAGGTGTATTTAGCTGCTGGGTTAGCATCACTGCTACAGTTCAGAGTCACTGAACTGTCCAACATAATGTCCCCAGAGGGACTCACAGACACCAGAGGAATCTTGTGTGCATCTGAAGGAGAAAATATTGACATGTTTTAATCTTATGATCCAATCATATTCATGCAGCTGTACAGTGCTGACATCATAACCTGACACTTATCACTGTTACTCTGCTGATTATGTTCATGCTCGTGGAATAAACTCACACACTGATGGAGAGGAGAACGTCTCATGTCCTTTCAAAGCACAGGAATAGCTGTCTGCAGGATAAAAAAAGCCCAAATAAAAAGGAGATGTTTGTTCTGTTATTATCCGTCCATTCTTGTACCAGATGTAGGAAGGACGATCATCTAGATGACAACTGCTGTGACACTTCAGCTCTGCCCGAACACAGGTATGAACTTTGCAGGCTGTTGATCTGATCACCTGCACCTGGATATCTGGATATGTGAAGAAATAGAAATATCATTTATCTTTATACATGCACAAAATATCAACACAAACATTCACAGTACTATTTCCAAGATATTAACCATTTGAAGTTACATTAAGTCTTCCAATGAAAATGTTACCTGTGACAGTCAAAGTGACTCCAGGTGAACCAGTAAATCTCCCTCCTGGTTGGTTTGTTATGAACCTGAACTTGTACTCAGCTGAGTCGCTCTCTCTCAGGTCTGTGATTCTCAGAGTGCAGTCGTTCTTATCACAGTGATACTGAACACGACCTGAATACTCTGAGTCTGTTCTCAGATCCACAGGTTCTTTATTACTCAATTTAATTAACCAGAATGTTTTCTCATCTGTATTATCATGATCATTTATTCTGGATGGGTATCTGTAGGTGCAGTTTATGTCCACTGTTGATCCTTTTAAGGCACAGATCTGAGTAGAAGTGTAAGTCACTCCCCAGTCATTCTGACCCTGTACCACTGTAACACAGAGCACATCAGAAACCACAATCAGATTCATAACATCAATTGATAATGAGTCAATCAGCTACTAAGACAAGCTGTGTATCATAGTGCTAACATGTTTTTGGGGGCAAGATAATCTGGACCAGCTTCAAAATATGATTGTCTGCTGTCACCTGTCACAGAAGTTTCTTATCATGCGTCAAGCTAAAAATAACTGAGCTGAAGTATTGCGCTTTATCAGGTATTTATCATGTTGTATAATTTTATGTTGGGACATTGGAATATTTCTTACTAAATTTTTGATTTGGTCCGTTAATTTTTGATGTTTTTATTGTTGTACTCTTTGTCTAAGAACTCAAAGAAAAATGGAAGAACATATTCAATTTTCAGAGGGATAAAATTTTGAGAATCTGTTCCTTTAAATCCATGAAAGAAAGAATGAATAATAGTTTATATTTGTGTTGATGATTGTAAATGTGAAGCAGGCAGAGCTAAGAGAGCCTGATCAGCAAAATATTTCACTGGTTAATGAAGCCTGAAAAAAGTTGTCATCACCTACTTGATGCTTTTTTAACATAGACTGTGTTTCACTCACATTTCACATTTATCACAGTGTATTCAGATGTCCTCCTTCCCAGCCCGTTCTCAGCTGTACAGGAATAATGTCCAGAGTTGGAGGACTTGATGGAGCTGAAGACAAGCTGTCGGCCTTCTGAGATAACTTCAGAATGCATATATGTACCCTTGTACCAGGTGTATTTAGCTGCTGGATTAGCATCACTGTTACAGGTCAAAGTCACTGAACTGCCCTCCTTAATTTCACCAGAGGGACTCACTGACACAGAGGAGGGTTTTGGGGCATCTGTAGCAGAAAACAACATGTTTAACATTTCATCCCCAGTTGAGGTTAAGTTTTCACAGTGGAACATATTGAAATGGTTTATATTTCATCAAACACATTACAAACTACATGTCCTGCTTCCTTGTGTATGAGTTTAAAATCTTCAAGTGACAGTAAACACACTGAAGGAGAAAGGGAGAGCAGTAATCCTCATCTACTTTAAGAACTTTCCTTCATAACTGCTGGTGTGTGTGTGTGTGTGTGTGTGTATGTGTGTATTTGTGTGTGTGTGTGTGTGTGTGTGTGTGTGTGTACGTGTTGTGTGAAATGTATTGTTAAGACTGGAGTGATGGCTCTAATTGACTATTGATGGCAGAGGTGGGTCAATATAATTATTGAACATAAGAAAAATTAGAGCGAAATTTGTAATTTTCACAGAGGGACTGAAGACACAATGAATCTAGTTGTCAAAACCTTGAAACAAGAGATTTTGTCTAATAGGCAGGATGAAATATTTCTAAACTGTTTAAATGACATCTTTCTCTGCAGTAGAAGTCCTGTAGAGCTCAATGAGAAAAACATGGTACCAATAACAAGATCTGCATTGGGGTCGTTCATATTAGAAATACATGAAGTCATTGTACAGTATTTAGATAAAAGGCTCCACAAGATGCTGTTACGTTAGCGAAAGACTGTGAAGAAAACTCACAAACTGAAAGAGAGGGGAAATCCTCATGTCCTTCAACAGCACAGGAAAAGCTTTCTTCACGATTTAAGTAGTTTGAATAAGAAGAAGATGTTTCTCTCCTGATTTCCTGTCCATTCTTGTACCAGATGTAGGAAGCATGGTCAGGTAGACGACAACTGCTGTGACACTTCAGCTCTGCCCGGACACAGGTCTGAACTTTGCAGGTTGTTGATCTGATCACCTGCACCTGGAGATCTGAATATGTGAAGAAAGAACAGAAATGTAATTCATGTTCAGACACACACAAACATTCACAGTACTATTTCCAAGATATTAACCATTTAAAATGCAGTTAAATCTGCCAATGAAAATGTTACCTGTGACAGTCAAAGTGACTCCAGGTGAACCAGTAAATCTCCCTCCTTGTTGGTTTGTTGTGAACATGAACTTGTACTCAGCTGAGTCGCTCTCTCTCAGGTCTGTGATTCTCAGACTGCAGTCGTTCTTATCACAGTGATACTGAACACGACCTGAATACTCTGAGTCTGTTCTCAGATCCACAGGTTCTTTATTACTCAATTTAGTAAACAAGAATGTTCTCTCAACTTCATTATCATGGTTATTTACTCTGGATGGGTTTCTGTAGGTGCAGTGTATGTCCACTGTTGATCCTTTTAAGGCACAGATCTGAGTAGAAGTGTAAGTCACTCCCCAGTCATTCTGACCCTGTACCACTGTAACACAGAGCACATCAGAAACCACAATCAGATTCATAACAAGTTAAGAATCAGTGAATAAGACAAAGTGGATCATGGCACCAATATGATTTTATTTGCAGTTGTTGTCATTCAAAGCTCCTCATCATGCATCAGTCTAACTAGAACTGAACTGGAATACAATATTTTATTAGTTGTTTATCATATTTTATCATTTGTTACTGCTGAGTGTTTCAGCTTTAGTCCAAGTTTCTACTGTTGTTATCCTTGTTCATTGTAGTTTTAAAAAAGCTAAACACCTGAAATGTGTCTCTTATGTGTTATCAAACAAGTCCTTCAAATAGAAAATGAGTAAAAACCTATTTAACTAACTTTTTTGGAGTAGAGCAGCAGATCAGTGGTACATCAATGTTGTTTTCACCTCATTAAAACTTGACAGACTTGTTCTGTATCATTCTTTTTCTCCATGTTTATTTACTTTTTAGCCACTTTATAATTTATAATTCCAGTATATGACTTTCATAACATAATTACTGAATCATGCCTGGGTGAAAACACTCATCGAATAGTCCAAAGATGTTTTTTCTTAGAATTAGATATCATGAATTTACAGTACAAAGATGCTGTTTACAGTTAATCTCTCTGTGCACTGAGACAGAACATCGTACAGTCTGAAGGTGCAGTGAAGGAACAAGAATGTATTGAACCTGTGAACATTAATGCAGTTTTACTGAACAGGAAAAGAAGAAGAAAATGAATCATTTGAGAGTCTGTGCTTATCTTGGTTAATTTCCTCTCTGTTAGTTCTTTGGTAAAGTTGCTGCTCAATTAAGTGTGAAAACTGCAAAGAAATGCAGAACATGAAGTGAGGGAAACTTTTGAAAGCAGCTAAAATGAAATGTGTGACAAGTTTTAACAGGAAGGGGCAACTGTTATAACTGTAACAGCTAAAACAGTTGTCCAGCTCTACAGTGCAGAGTGCAGAAATTACCAAACAGATTTAAAACATCATGACAAGATGAAATTCTCAGTGCATTGCTGTACCATCATAGAACTATGTATATATGCATATGCATGTATAAAAATATATGATTCTTACAATCCATGGAGGGAGGGTGGACAAACCTTATTAGCCAGGCCCCACCCCCACCACCCATGACGCAGACACAGCTGAACATCTTAATATAATATTATTAAAGTGTTCAGCAGTAAATATCGATGTTATTATTTTTTTTGTCTACATTCAACAGCTATATTTCACACAGAAATAAACAGAAGTGAATGTTTGGTGTTGTAGAGTTTAAAAGTTATTCATCATACTGCATCACACATACATCAAACCTAGAAAAGTGCTGATCTGGGATATTTTATATTTACTTTCTTAAAATGACTTCATGCTGCTCTGAATAAGTGAGCTAAATGCCCTAAAATGTAAATGTAGATATACAGTACCTGACAAAGAGAGAAGGAAGACAACAAATCCACTCGCTGCTGCTGTTAAACTCATAGCTGCTCCTCTCATCTCTCTGTGAGGCTTCAGAGACAATAAAACACATCAAATAATGTAAACAACATGTAATAATCATATCAGTAAACTATTCTACTTACAACAGAGAAGGACGTTGTCTGTTAAGATGCTCGTCTTCTGTGATCTGTGAGCAGAAGTCAGATATCAGGACAGTAAATGACTTGATTTCCTTCCTCTTTCTTATTATTATGAATATGCATGAGGTGCCAAATGCCAGCAAGGGCAGAAGTGACAACCAAGTTTGAGCTTTTTTCAAAGGCTTAATATAATCTATGTTAGAGAGAATAAGAGACCAGTGTTCTGGCCTGTTAGTAATTTAAAGAGAAAAGAGAAATAATGAGACGTTTTTATTATTTCATTCTTTTTAAGTGTGAGCACAGTTCAGTGTCTAAAGAAAAAACATGACACGTGACGAATGTGTGACATTTGGTTTGATGCATCTCCTCACACTTGTAGTGCATGTTAATACACTGAATACACCACCATGAGTTCAAAGAGATGTACTGCGTCAGCATGAGATGAAAGAAGTCACATGATGAGTACAGTGTTTATTGTAAGTATTAAGAAAGTAAAAAGTGCAGTATGACAAAAAAACAAAAAAATAAAACAAAATCAGTGATACAGAAATCTATTTGTGAAGATTCTGATTTACTGCAATCACTGTCATAACAAGTGACTCATCTCTCCAATTAGAACTGAGGACATTTTATTTAAGACAAAACAACAAAGAACAAGGAGAAATGTAATTACATGGTTTAGAAATTGTGATATAGAACAAAAACAGGCTGTAATAACATGTATAAATAAAGCAGAAAAACAGATAATTGTAATGTTACTGTAAGGCAGTAGAAATTATTCACAAGATGAATGTTAGAATACTGACAACAAATATTTGACTGACAATAAAACTGGTTGTAATAATGAAACTGGAAGACATACTGTAAATACAGAAAGAACAGTGGAAATGGTCTGTTACCAATGAAATATAACTCTTTACTATCATCTAGTGGCAGCAATAGGAAACTACAAGTTGATCAGTAAAAGCTCCCTAATACTCCAGTGTGTTTTTTAAATATCTTAAACATTACAGTCTTACCACTTGTTAACTAACTAACACACTACTCCTGAGATATGTCCAAAGCTGAAAGTTATAATAATCTTTAGTATATCTCCTCTAACCCAACGTTAATAAATATTACACTGGCAAGTATCCACAGCTCCACTAAATGACTCCAGTGACTCCAGTCGCACAAATACTACAAGTTTAAATTAGCAGGTTTTACGATGAAAGTTTTGTCACTGGGATCAGCTTCACTACTTACATCTTTACAGAGTTTGTAAGGTTAGCATACATGTGAGAGTAAAGAAACAATAAATATGTTGAGGCTGTCTGGCACTGATGATAAATCCTACTGGCAGATCAGTTATGTTGTCAATCCAAATGCCACTTACTGCTTTCTTCCATTGTTTCAAAGGATCCACAATGAAATTAATAAGTACAGGAGCTAGGTCTGAATGGGATTTTACTTCTGTAGTAAAATAACAAGATAAACTGTCAATTCAAATTGCTCTAAAATATATAGTTGTCTCTATGATGCATTCTTGGAGAGGTCCACCCTGAGAAATATAGTTTTAAAATCCAATGGTTACCTGCTTAAAATTAAAAAAAAAAAAAAAAAATTAAAATGAAAAGATAATTTGAAAAAATAAATATCTGGACACCTGAATATGTGACAGGTGTGTTGGAGGAAGGTGCAACTTGAAAACAATGAGGAGAACTCTGACACACTGTCTCGCTTGTTGCTGGAATATTTATGAAATCATGTTTCAGACAGGTCTGAGCTGCACCTTCCTCTAATGCACCTGTCACATATTCAGGTGTGTAGAGATTTTTTTCAATGTTCTTTTTCATTTTTTAACATTTTTCTTTCAGCAGGTGTAGCACCCCAACACTCTATACTATGTCTAAGATGCTGTAAGTGACTTTAGACTGGAATGATGGTTGTTTGGGTTCAGTCTATTTAAAAGGTAGCTACCACAGAGGTTTACTTGATTTGGGTGAAACTTATAATAGCCTAATAATAAACAAAGAAACTGTCAAACTTGGCATTAGGTCTATTCACTTTTATCATGCTGTATTTTAAATAACTAACCACAGACCAGACATTAGAAGGACTGACTGCTTTTTGAATGTACAAATATTTACCCTTTTAGGTGAAATTATACAAAAACACAAATAACACAGATTAGTCCCCTTTAAAATAACAAATAGCATTTTTTTAAAAATAATATTAAACACAATTACGAATCGTTGCGTGACAGTGTGGGGGAGTTCTTCTCATTGTTTTCAAAAATGGAAAAAAAAAACAACACAAAACATGAAATTGCTGATGCGTTCATGAGGTTTTGTTGACTGTGCTGTACAGTGCAGCTGGATCTTCTTCAGTTTCCTGACCTCTGGTTCTGAGAGGGAAATTAAAAAATGAATTAGGTGATTCTGAAGATATCATACTAAATTATACAAACAGTCATAATAAAGATGCAGCAGGCAAATATAACAAATGAAAAACTGAAAGAAAACGGTCGCTACTATGTTCCTGTGTGAAGAGCTGCTCACCTCGGGGCAGTACCGGCTCTGTTAAATGTGACAGCAGCGTACTGGACAACCTCTTGTTCCTCCATGTGTCTGTGGGGCTGAGCTGATCTGATGTTGGAGTAGAGAGGATCTGCCTGGTTGTTGGAGAAGTGCACGCTGGCGTACTGCTCCTCCGGCTGTGTCTGGAGGGTGATAGAAATGAGGAAAGTGTTGGTTTCTGTGATGAAGGATTGTTAAGAAACAACATGAAGTGCTTGACAGTCAGATGAGTTTTCTAGTTGCACTTTAAGATAGTGACTGTGGAAGTGTGGAACCAGGATAGAATAGTATAACTCTCCCTCCTCACCCTCTCTCTGTTGTCTGGTCTCTCCTCAGCTTCAGACCTTTGATTGGAGGCTCTCTTTTTCCTGGTTAGAAGAATTGATTAAAAACAGAAATGACTGAACTTTGAAGAATGATTTAGTGAAACAGAACTGCTTACCTCATCCACAGGAAGACAGAGAGTATGATGATAAACAGGAGAACAGCAGTTATTACTCCAGCAGCTATTGATTTTCCTGCTCCTGGAGAACAGCGATGAAAAGAAAACACTGACAGTTAATGAGGGTATTACAGCATGTTTGAGTCCAACGTTTTGGTCAATATATGTATATTCAGTTCTCTTCATTTTAAACTCTAACAGCTCTTTTCAGTTTGGCATATATTTTATATATTTTTTATTGTAAATTATTTCTGATTACTTGACTTGTGGTACTTGTATTCTTTCTTAACTTGCATATTTTGATTGTTACGCACCACAACAACAAGGCAAATATCATGTATGTACAAACCTATTTGGCAATAATCAAAAAACCCGTGAAGGCCTGCAGGTCATGTGTTCATTCAGTATTATGGTCTTGGTTTTTTTTCAGCTCGATACAGCTGGACTATCCGGCAGCCAGCAGGCTTAAGTGTCTCCAAAGCTCTGTTGTTCATTGCTGTTAGCGCACGCTAACAACTATGATGAGTGTAATCATCTGGATTATGACAGAACAGTAAATGGACAATGTTTCTGAGTCCCTCAAAATGTAACTAACGATATTGATGATGGAGGTCACACTGCTATAAAGCTTAAAGTCCTGTTCCACACAAAATTGTGTTTTTCTTCTTGTTACATTAGTTGAATGTTTGAGCTTCACTGTGTAAAATGATGTATGTGCAAAGTTTGACACTTAAAGGCTGTTTTTACATTCATCTAGTGAAAAGGGGAAAAGTTTTCTGTGGTCACTGAAAATCTAAGTTAAAGCTGTGCCTACGAGCATGATTTGTGACATCACAACTATTTTGGAAGCTGATCCTGGTCCAATATGCAACTTTCAAATGTGTGATGTTGAAATTTGAAACCTCCAGTGCACAAACACTGAGAATGGACTTTACAGTGAAGTAGGAGACGTCTTGTGTCCAGCAGATAAACTCTCAAAATGAAAAGTATTTACATATTCATAGATTCAAGTTTACTCAACGAGGGAGAAGAAGCAGATGTCATTCTTAGAGTTTCTAACTAGGTAATAGTAGTTTTTTGTGGAAAAAACATCTTAGACCCAAAATATTATTTATTATTATTCAAAGCAAAGTATTTTTTTGTCTTAAAACATGTTTGGAGGGGATCTTTAACAAAATGTCTATGTGATCCAGTACTGCCCTTTACCATCTTACTTTAATGTGTGACAAATGGGGAAAAAAATTAAATACATTTCAAAAAAAATTGGTGACAGTGTCAGCAGCTGTAGTGAGCAAACTCTCCTCTCTTCCTGCAGCTTCCTCAGCGCAGCTGGTGGTGTGTGATGCTTTGCTGAGTGAGTGATGGACCACAAATTGCCATTGGCCCAGTAGAGGGTGCTGTTGTAAAAAATATAATTCCTCACATCATTCTAACAATTTAATGTTTTTTTTCTTCTTTAAATTACATTGAAAAACACTATTTCAGTATAATCTCCATATTCTCCCAGACTAGCTGGAGATTTAACTCCTCCAGTGTGTCCATGTTTTGCCAAGACCTCCACTTGGTCTGTTGTGTCTGAATACTCTTGGTCACACATTAACTTCCTCCTCTAAATGAAAAAATGCAGCAGCTCAATATTTAGACTCTTGGTCTCATAGAGTGAGGCAGCACAGTGAAGAAATCTCACCTTGACTGCTTGTATTCATAAACACAGCTCTCTCTCCACTAGTTAAATATAAAAAGCCTGCATCACTTCAGCCTAATCAGAGGTCACATAATCTTTTGAAATATAACTTATGAATAAGAAACACATTGACATGAAAATTCAAATCGTTTCCTTGCTCAGATCTCTCTTCACCATGATTTGAATTGAGCTGATTCCTCCAGTCAGCAGTGAATCACACAAACCTGTTTTACTGTATCTTATGAATACCACCCTTATATCTGAAGTAATCCACTTGGGGCAGCTGTATAGCTAATGAGTCCTAGTGCAATGTGTGTGTAGCTGAATGAAAAACTTACCTGCCACAACAGTCAGATATAAGGTGGAGTTATGACGTCCTCTTCTGTTCTGGGCTTCACAGTAATAATTCCCGCTGTGTTGAGGTCTGACATCAGTGATGGTGAAGATCTGTCCTGATGCTTTTGGTGAGTCTTCATTCTCCTTGTACCAGGTATAATTAGCTGCTGGGTTAGCATCACTGCTACAGGTCAGAGTCACTGAACTGCCCTCCACTATCTCACCAGAGGGACTCACTGACACAGAGGGAAGCTTTGGAGCATCTGGAGGAGATGTATCAAAATGAATTAACTATAAAATGAGGAAGGGTTGCATTAGTACAACATGTTGTATTGGAGCTGCTCAGTGAACTACAGCAGCAGACTGAATGTGAAGCAGGCAGAGCTGAAGAAAGCAGACATGATCAGACAAATCTTTCCTAATATTTTTTAACAAGATGGACAAGACTAACAGCTGTATGTTTCTTTTTAAATGAACTGTTTGACTCACATTTCACATCAATAAAGATGTATTCAGATGTCCTCTTCCCCAGCTGGTTCTCAGCTATACAGTAATACTCTCCAGAGTCAGCGGACTGGATGGAGCTGAAGACAAGCTGTGGTTCTTCACTGAGAGGTTGAAGGTCTGGATTTACATCCTTCTTGTACCAGGTGTATTTATCTGCTGGGTTAGCAACACTGCTACAGGTCAGAGTCACTGAACTGTTCAGCATAATGTCCCCAGAGGGACTCACAGACACCAGAGGAATCTTGTGTGCATCTGAAAGGAGAAAATATTGACATGTTTTAATCTTATGATCCAATCATAGTCATGCAGCTGTACAGTGCAGACATCATAACATGACACTTATCACTGTTGCCGTCTGCTGATTATGCTCATGCTCGTGGAATAAACTCACACACTGATGGAGAGGAGAACATCTCATGTCCTTTCAAAGCACAGGAATAGCTGTCTGCAGGATAAAAAAAGCCCAAATAAAAAGGAGATGTTTGTTCTGTTATTATCTGTCCATTCTTGTACCAGATGTAGGAGGGACGATCATCTAGATGACAACTGCTGTGACACTTCAGCTCTGCCCGAACACAGGTATGAACTTTGCAGGCTGTTGATCTGATCACCTGCACCTGGATATCTGGATATGTGAAGAAATAGAAATATCATTTATCTTTATACATGCACAAAATATAAACACAAACATTCACAGTACTATTTCCAAGATATTAACCAATTGAAGTTACATTAAGTCTTCCAATGAAAAGGTTACCTGTGACATTCAAAGTGACTCCAGGTGAACCAGTAAATCTCCCTCCTGGTTGGTTTGTTATGAACATGAACTTGTACTCAGCTGAGTCGCTCTCTCTCAGGTCTGTGATTCTCAGAGTGCAGTCGTTCTTATCACAGTGATACTGAACACGACCTGAATACTCTGAGTCTGTTCTCAGATCCACAGGTTCTTTATTACTCAATTTAATTAACCAGAATGTTTTCTCAACTGTATTATCATGATCATTTATTCTGGATGGGTATCTATAGGTGCAGTTTATGTCCACTGTTGATCCTTTTAAGGCACAGATGTGAGTAGAAGTGTAAGTCACTCCCCAGTCATTCTGACTCTGTACCACTGTAACACAGAGCACATCAGAAACCACAATCAGATTCATAACATCAGTTGATAATGAGTCAATCAGCTACTAAGACAAGCTGTGTATCATAGTGCTAACATGGTTTTGGGGGCAAGATAATCTGGACCAGCTTCAAAATATGATTGTCTGCTGTCACCTGTCACAGAAGTTTCTTATCTTGCATCAAGCTAAATATAACTGAGCTGAAGTATTGCGCTTTATCAGGTATTTATCATATTGTATAATTTTATGTTGGGACATTGGAATATTTCTTACTAAATTTTTGATTTGGTCTGTTAATTCTTGGTGTTTTTATTGTTGTACTCTTTGTCTAAGAACTCAAAGAAAAATGGAAGAACATATTCAATTTTCAGAGGGATAAAATTTTGAGAATCTGTTCCTTTAAATCCATGAAAGAAAGAATGAATAATAGTTTATATTTGTGTTGATGATTGTAAATGTGAAGCAGGCAGAGCTAAGAGAGCCTGATCAGCAAAATATTTCACTGGTTAATGAAGCCTGAAAAAAGTTGTCATCACCTATGTGATGCTTTTTTAACATAGACTGTGTTTCACTCACATTTCACATTTATCTCAGTGTATTCAGATGTCCTCCTTCCCAGCCCGTTCTCAGCTGTACAGTAATAATATCCAGAGTTAGAGGACTTGATGGAGCTGAAGACAAGCTGTCGGCCTTCTGAGATAACTTCAGAAGGCATAGATGTACCCTTGTGCCAGGTGTATTTAGCTGCTGGATTAGCATCACTGTTACAGGTCAAAGTCACTGAACTGCCCTCCTTAATTTCACCAGAGGGACTCACTGACACAGAGGAGGTTTTTGGTGCATCTGTAGCAGAAAACAACATGTTTAACATTTCATCCCCAGTTGATGTTAAGTTTTCACAGTGGAACATATTGAAATGGTTTATATTTCATCAAACACATTACAAACTACATGTCCTGCTTCCTTGTGTATGAGTTTAAAATCTTCAAGTGACAGTAAACACACTGAAGGAGAAAGGGAGAGCAGTAATCCTCATCTACTTTAAGAACTTTCCTTCATAACTGCTGGTGTGTGTGTGTGTGTGTGTGTGTGTATGTGTGTATTTGTGTGTGTGTGTGTGTGTGTGTGTGTGTGTGTGTGTGTGTGTGTGTGTGTGTACGTGTTGTGTGAAATGTATTGTTAAGACTGGATTGATGGCTCTAATTGACTATTGATGGCAGAGGTGGGTCAATATAATTATTGAACATAAGAAAAATTAGAGCGAAATTTGTAATTTTCACAGAGGGACTGAAGACACAATGAATCTAGTTGTCAAAACCTTGAAACAAGAGATTTTGTCTAATAGGCAGGATGAAATATTTCTTAACTGTTCAAATGACATCTTTCTCTGCAGTAGAAGTCCTGTAGAGCTCAATGAGAAAAACATGGTACCAATAACAAGAGCTGCATTGGGGTCGTTCATATTAGAAATACATGAAGTCATTGTACAGAACTTTAGATAAAAGGCTCCACAAGATGCTGTTATGTTAGTGAAAGGCTGTGAAGAAAACTCACAAACTGAAAGAGAGGGGAAATCCTCATGTCCTTCAACAGCACAGGAAAAGCTGTCTGCATAATTAAAGTTTGAATAATAAGAAGATGTTCCTGTCCTGATTTCCTGTCCATTCTTGTACCAGATGTAGGAAGAACGATCAGGTAGACGACAACTGCTGTGACACTTCAGCTCTGCCTGGACACAGGTATGACCTTTGCAGGCTGTTGATCTGATCACCTGCACCTGGAGATCTGAATATGTGAAGAAAGAACAGAAATGTAATTCATGTTCAGACACACACAAACATTCACAGTACTATTTCCAAGATATTAACCATTTAAAATGCAGTTAAATCTGCCAATGAAAATGTTACCTGTGACAGTCAAAGTGACTCCAGGTGAACCAGTAAATCTCCCTCCTGGTTGGTTTGTTATGAACATGAACTTGTACTCAGCTGAGTCGCTCTCTCTCAGGTCTGTGATTCTCAGACTGCAGTCGTTCTTATCACAGTGATACTGAACACGACCTGAATACTCTGAGTCTGTTCTCAGATCCACAGGTTCTTTATTACTCAATTTAGTAAACCAGAATGTTCTCTCAACTTCATTATCATGGTCATTTACTCTGGATGGGTTTCTGTAGGTGCAGTTGATGTCTACTGTTGATCCTTTTAAGGCACAGATCTGAGTAGAAGTGTAAGTCACTCTCCAGTCATTCTGACCCTGTACCACTGTAACACAGAGCACATCAGAAACCACAATCAGATTCATAACAAGTTAAGAATCAGTGAATAAAACAAAGTGGATCATGGCACCGATATGATTTTATCTGCAGTCATTGTCATTCAAAGCTCTTCATCGTGCATCAATCTAACTAAAACTGAACTGGAATACAATATTTTATCAGTTGTTTATCATATTTTATCATTTGTTACTGCTGAGTGTTTCAGTTTTAGTCCAAGTTTCTACTGTTGTTATCCTTGTTCATTGTAGTTTTAAAAAAGCTAAATGCCTGAAATGTGTCTCTTATGTGTTATCAAACAGGTCCTTCAAATAGAAAATGAGTAAAAACCTATTTAACTAACTTTTTTGGAGTAGAGCAGCAGATCAGTGGTACATCAATGTTGTTTTCACCTCATTAAAACTTGACAGACTTGTTCTGTATCATTCTTTTTCTCCATGTTTATTTACTTTTTAGCCACTTTATAATTTATAATTCCAGAATATGACTTTCATAACATAATTACTGAATCATGCCTGGGTGAAAACACTCATTGAATAGTCCAAAGATGTTTTTTCTTAGAATTAGATATCATGAATTTACAGTACAAAGATGCTGTTTACAGTTAATCTCTCTGTGCACTGAGACAGAACATCGTACAGTCTGAAGGTTCAGTGAAGGAACGAGAATGTATTGAACCTGTGAACATTAATGCAGTTTTACTGAACAGGAAAAGAAGAAGAAAATGAATCATTTGAGAGTCTGTGCTTGTCTTGGTTAGTTTCCTCTCTGTTAGTTCTTTGGTCAAGTTGCTGCTCAATTAAGTGTGAAAACCACAAAGAAATGCAGAACATGACGTGAGGGAAACTTTTGAAAGCGGCTAAGATAAAATGTGTGACAATAAGTTTTCACAGGGAGGAGCAACTGTTATAACTGTAACAGCTAAAACAGTTGTCCAGCTCTACAGTACAGAGTGCAGAAATTACCAAACAGATTTAAAACATCATGACAAGATGAAATTCTCTGTGCATTGCTGTACCATCATAGAACTATGTATATATGAATATGCATGTATAAAAATATATGATTCTTACAGTCCATGGAGGGAGGGTGGACAAACCTTATTAGCCAGGCCCCACCCCCACCACCCATGACGCAGACACAGCTGAACATCTTAATATAATATTATTAAAGTGTTCAGCAGTGAATATTGATGTTACTATTTTTTTGTCTTCATTCAACAGCTATATTTTACACAGAAATAAACAGAAGTGAATGTTTGGTGTTGTAGAGTTTAAAAGTTATTCATCATACTGCGTCACACATACATCAAACCTAGAAAAGTGCTGATCTGGGATATTTTATATTTACTTTCTCAAAATGACTTCATGCTGCTCTGAATAAGTGTGCTAAATGTCCTACAATGTAAATGTAGATATACAGTACCTGACACAGAGAGAAGGAAGACAAAAAATCCACTCGCTGCTGCTGTTAAACTCATAGCTGCTCCTCTCATCTCTCTGTGAGGCTTCAGAGACAATAAAATACATCAAATAATGTAAACAACATGTAACAATCATATCAGTAAAATATTCTACTTACAACCAAGAAGGACGTTGTCTGTTAAGATGCTCGTCCTCTGTGATCTGTGAGCAGAAGTCAGATATCAGGATGTTAAATGACTTTATTTCCTTCCTCTTTCTTAGTATTATAAATATGCATGAGGAGAAATAAGACAGTAAACATATATGTTAAAACCACGTTTTACTGTTGTCCAAAGACTTGATATAATCTATGTTACAGAGAATAAGAGACCAGTGTTCTGGCCGGTTAGTAATTTAAAGAGAAAAGAGAAACAATGAGATATTTTTATTATTTTACTCTTTTTATGTGTGGGCGCAGTTCAGTGTCTAAAGAAAAAACATGACACGTGACGAATGTGTGACATTTAGTCTGATGCATCTCCTCACACTTCTAGTGCATGTTAATCCACTGAATACACCACCATGAGTTCAAAGAGATGTACTGCATCAGTATGATATGAAAGAAGTCACATGATGAGTACAGCGTTTATTATAAGTATTAAGAAAATAAAAAGTGCTGTATGACAAAAAAATTTAAAAAATAAAACAAAATCAGTGATACAGAAATCTATTTGTAAAGATTCTGATTTACTGCAATCACTGTCATAATAAGTGACTCATCTCTCCAATTAGAACTGAGGACATTTTATTTAAGACAAAAGAACAAAGAGCAAGGAGAAATGTGATTACATGGTTTAGAAATTGTGATATAGAACAAAAACAGGCTGTAATAATATGTATAAAGAAAGCAGAAAAACAGACAATTGCAATGTTACTGTAAGGCAGTAGAAATAATTCACAAGATGAATGTTAGAATATTGACAACAAATACTTGACTGACAATAAAACTGGTTGTAATAATGAAACTGGAAGACATATTGTAAATACAGAAAGAACAGTGGAAATGGTCTGTTACCAATGAAATATAACTCTTTACTATCATCTAGTGGCAGCAATAGGAAACTACAAGTTGATCAGTAAAAGCTCCCTAATACTCCAGTGTGTTTTTTAAATATCTTAAACATTACAGTCTTACCACTTGTTAACTAACTAACACACTACTCCTGAGATATGTCCAAAGCTGAAAGTTATAATAATCTTTAGTATATCTCCTCTAACCCAACGTTAATAAATATTACACTGGCAAGTATCCACAGCTCCACTAAATGACTCCGGTGACTCCAGTAGCACAAATACTACAAGTTTAAATTAGCAGGTTTTACAATGAAAGTTTTGTCACTGGGATCAGCTTCACTACTTACATCTTTACAGAGTGTGTAAGGTTAGCATACATGTGAGAGTAAAGAAACAATAAATATGTTGAGGCTGTCTGGCATTGATGATAAATCCTACTGGCAGATCAATTCTGTTGTCAATCCAAATGCTGCTTACTGCTTTCTTCCATTGTTTCAAAGGATCCACAATGAAATTAATAAGTACAGGAGCTAGGTCTGAATGGGATTTTACTTCAGCAGTAAAATAACAAGATAAACTGTCAATTCAAATCACTCTAAAATATATATTTGTCTCTATGATGCATTCTTGGAGAGGTCCACCCTGAGAAATATAGTTTTAAAATCCAATGGTTACCTGCTTAAAATTAAAAAAAAAAAAAATTAAAATGAAAAGATAATTTGAAAAAATAAATATCTGCACACCTGAATATGTGACAGGTGTGTTGGAGGAAGGTGCAACTTGAAAACAATGAGGAGAACTCTCACACTGTCTCGCTTGTTGCTGGAATATTTATTAAATCATGTTTCAGAGCTGCACCTTCCTCTAATGCACATGTCACATATTCAGGTGTGTAGAGATTTTTTTCAATTTTCTTTTTCATTTTTTAACATTTTTCTTTCAGCAGGTGTAGCACCCCAACACTCTATACTATGTCTAAGATGCTGTAAGTGACTTTAGACTGGAATGATGGTTGTTTGGGTTCAGTCTATTAAAAAGGTAGCTACCACAAAGGTTTACTTGATTTGGGTGAAACTTATAATAGCCTAATAATAAACAAAGAAACTGTCAAACTTGGCATTAGGTCTATTCACTTTTATCATGCTGTATTTTAAATAACTGACCACAGACAAGACTTTAGAAGGACTGACTGCTTTTTGAATGTACAGATATTTACCCTTTTAGGTGAAATTATACAAAAACACAAATAACACAGTTTAGACCCCTTTAAAATAACAAATAGCATATTTGTAAATTATATTAAACGAAATTATGAAGAATTGTGTGACAGTGTGGGGGAGATCTTCTCATTGTTTTCAAAAATGGAAAAAAAACATAACAAAACATGAGATTGCTGATGTGTTCATGAGGTTTTGTTGACTGTGCTGTACAGTGCTGCTGGATCTTCTTCAGTTTCCTGACCTCTGGTTCTGAGAGGGAAATTAAAAAAATAATCAGGTGATTCTGAAGATGTTGTATTAAATTATACAAACAGTCAAAACAGTCATAATAAAGATGCAACAGGCAAATATAACAAATGAAAAACTGAAATAAAACTGTTGCTACTATGTTCCTGTGTGAAGAGCTGCTCACCTCGGGGCAGTACCGGCTCTGTTAAATGTGACAGCAACGTACTGGACAACCTCTTGTTCCTCCATGTGTCTGTGGGGCTGAGCTGATCTGATGTTGGAGTAGAGAGGATCTGTCTGGTTGTTGGAGAAGTGCACACTGGCATACTGAAGGTTATCTTGCTCCTCCGGCTGTGTCTGAATGGTGATAGAAATGAGGAAAGTGTTGGTTTTTGTGATGAAGGATTGTTAAGAAACAACATGAGTGTTTGACAGTCAGATGAGTTTTCTAGTTGCACTTTAAGATAGTGACTGTGGAAGTGTGGAACCAGGATAGAATAGTATAACTCTCCCTCCTCACCCTCTCTCTGTTGTCTGGTCTCTCCTCAGCCTCAGACCTTTGATTGGAGGATCTCTTTTTCCTGGTTAGAAAAAATAATTAAAAACAGAAATGACTGAACTTTGAAGAATGATTTAATGAAACAGAACTGCTCACCTCATCCACAGGAAGACAGAGAGGATGATGATAAACAGGAGAACAGCAGTTGTTACTCCAGCAGCTATTGAGTTTCCTGCTCCTGGAGAACAGCGATCAAAAGAAAACACTGACAGTTAATGAGGGTATTACAGCATGTTTGAGTCCAACGTTTTGGTCAATATATATGTAGCCTGGTGGTAAATTGGTTCAGATGTAATTTTCCACTTAGGTGAGGTATAGCTCTCAAAGTTGTTTGAATGTTAATACATGTGTTCTTTGTTGTTTTCTTCTGAGTTTAAAATTGTTTCAGTCTAATTAACATTTGAGGCAAATTGTAAGTGTCACAGTCTCACTTGTTATTGCTGATTTTGGTCACAAGGTGGCAGCGTTGAGTAATATTACTGTCACTCTGCCAAATGCATCTTGGTCTTTCTTCCTGTTTTACGTTCAAACAACAGGAGATTTGCAGAGTGGGCGGTGCTGTGACTCCGTCGTGTAAAGTAGTAGACACTAGTGGAGTTCATGACCTGGGATTTTGCCACCAGCCGTCGGCCACTGTGTTCTCAATTGCACAGCAAGGTAATGTTAGTGTGCATAAAGCCACACCTTGCTATTGCACATTGTTACTAGAGGAATGGTTCAGGTTTTAAATGAATTTTAACTCCGTTTGAAGGTAAACAACAGTGTGTTGAGTGTGTGTGCAATCTCCAGGGAGTTCCGTGTGGGTTTGGTGGGACTTGTTGAGGTGTGGGTATTCTTTGCAGGTGTGCTCTCATGGGTTGTTTTTGTGGATTTGTGGTTGTTGAGTGTGTTTTTGTCTGGTTCTTTTTTGTGTTTTTTGTCAATGGTCATGGCCCACTGCCATGTTTATTTGTCATTTTTCTTTTACATAATTTTTTGTATTAAGTCTGCAACAAGCTCTGAAAGCACATGAGCTGCTTTCTAAAAGGACTCAGTAGCTTAAACACTCTGTTAAAATGACCTGTTGCAAACATGGTCAACAATAAAATTAAAGCTACAAGAACCACTGAAGTAATTGTGTCCTGTGTGGCATCTAATTCCACAGGCTACGCATGTATATTCAGTTCTCTTCATTCTAAACTCTAACAGCTCTTTTCAGCTTAGAATATATTTAACATGAAAATCACTGAAAATCTAAGTTAAAGCTGTGCCTACGAGCATGATTTGTGACATCACAACTACTTTGGAAGCTTATCCTGGTCCAATATGCAACTTACACAAGTGTGATGTGGAAACTTGAAGCCTCCAGTGCACAAACACTGAGAATGGACTTTACAGTGAAATAGGAGACATCTTGTGTCCAGTGGTTCAACTTTTAAAATTAAAAATATTTACATATTTATAGATTCTGGAAGTTTATTCAATGAGGGAGAAGAAGTTGATATAATTTTAAGAATTCCTAACTAGTAAGTTTTCTGTGGAAAAAAACATATTAGACACAAATAATTATTCAAAGCAAAGTATTTTTATAAGTCTTAAAATATGTTTTGAGGGGATCTTTAACTAAATGTCTTAGTGATCCAGTACTGCCCTTAACCATCTTACTTTAATCTGTACAAAGATGCATTACTGAGTGAGTGATGGACCACAAATGGCCATTGGTCAATATATGTATATTCAGTTCTCTTCATTTTAAACTCTAACAGCTCTTTTCAGTTTGGCATATATTTTATATATTTTTTATTGTAAATTATTTCTGATTACTTGACTTGTGGTACTTGTATTCTTTCTTAACTTGCATACTTTGATTGTTACGCACCACAACAACAAGGCAAACATCATGTATGTACAAACCTATTTGGCAATAATCACACAACCCGTGAAGGCCTGCAGGTCATGTGTTCATTCAGTATTATGGTCTTGGTTTTTTTTCAGCTCGATACAGCTGGACTATCCAGCAGCCAGCAGGCTTAAGTGTCCCCATAGCTCTGTTGTTCATTGCTGTTAGCGCACGCTAACAACTATGATGAGTGTAATCATCTGGATTATGACAGAACAGTAAATGGACAATGTTTCTGAGTCCCTCAAAATGTAACTAACAATATTGATGATGGAGGTCACACTACTATAAAGCTTAAAGTCCTGTTCCACACAAAATTGTGTTTTTCTTCTTGTTACATTAGTTGAATTAGCAGATAAACTCTCAAAATGAAAAGTATTTACATATTTATAGATTCAAGTTTACTCAGCGAGGGAGAAGAAGCAGATGTCATTCTTAGAGTTTCTAACTAGGTAATGTAGTTTTTTGTGGAAAAAACATCTTAGACCCAAATTATTATTTATTATTATTCAAAGCAAAGTATTTTTTTTGTCTTAAAACATGTTTGGAGGGGATCTTTAACAAAATGTCTATGTGATCTAGTACTGCCCTTTACCATCTTACTTTAATGTGTGACAAATGGGGAAAAAAATTAAATACATTTCAAAAAAAATTGGTGACAGTGTCAGCAGCTGTAGTTAGCAAACTCTCCTCTCTTCCTGCAGCTTCCTCAGCGCAGCTGGTGGTGTGTGATGCTTTGTTGAGTGAGTGATGGACCACAAATGGCCATTGGCCCAGTAGAGGGTGCTGTTGTAAAAAATATAATTCCTCACATCATTCTTACAATTTAATGTTTTTTTTTCCTTTAAATTACATTGAGAAACATTATTTCAGTATAATCTCCATATTCTCCCAGACAAGCTGGAGATTTAACTCCTCCAGTGTGTCCATGTTTTGCCAAGACCTCCACTTGGTCTGTTGTGTCTGAATACTCTTGGTCACACATTAACTTCCTCCTCTAAATGAAAAAATGCAGCAGCTCAATATTTAGACTCTTGGTCTCATAGAGTGAGGCAGCGCAGCGTGAAAAAATCTCACCTTGACTGCTTGTATTCATAAACACAGCTCTCTCTCCACTAGTTAAATATAAAAAGTCTGCATCTCTTCAGCCTAATCAGAGGTCACATAATCTTTTGAAATATAACTTGTTAACAAGAAACACATTGACATGAAAATTCAGATCGTTTCCTTGCTCAGATCTCTCTTCACCATGATTTGAATTGAGCTGATTCCTCCAGTCAGCAGTGAATCACACAAACCTGTTTTACTGTCTCTATGAGCTAATGAGTCCTAGTGCAATGTGTGTGTAGCTGAATGAAAACTTACCTGCCACAACAGTCAGATATAAGGTGGAGTTATGACGTCCTCTTCTATTCTGGGCTTCACAGTAATAATTCCCACTGTGTTCAGGTCTGACATCAGTGATGGTGAAGATCTGTCCTGATGCTTTTGGTGAGTCTTCATTCTCCTTGTACCAGGTATAATTAGCTGCTGGGTTAGCATCACTGCTACAGGTCAGATTCACTGAACTGCCCTCCACTATCTCACCAGAGGGACTCACTGACACAGCGGGAACCTTTGGAGCATCTGGAGGAGATGTATCAAAATGAATTAACTATAAAATGAGGAAGGGTTGCATTAGTACAACATGTTGTATTGGAGCTGCTCAGTGAACTACAGCAGCAGACTGAATGTGAAGCAGGCAGAGCTGAAGAAAGCAGACATGATCAGACAAATCTTTCCTGATATTTTTTAACAAGGTTGACAAGACCATCAGCTGTATGTTTATTTTTAAATGAACTGTTTGACTCACATTTCACATCAATAAAGATGTATTCAGATGTCCTCTTCCCCAGCTGGTTCTCAGCTGTACAGTAATACTCTCCAGAGTCAGAGGACTGGATGGAGCTGAAGACAAGCTGTGGTTCTTTATTGAGAGGTAGAAGGTCTGGATTTACATTCTTCTTGTACCACGTATAATTAACTGTTATGTTAGCATCACTGCTACAGGTCAGAGTCACTGAACTGTCCAACATAATGTCCCCAGAGGGACTCACAGACACCAGAGGAATCTTGTGTGCATCTGAAGGACAAAATATTGACATGTTTTAATCTTATGATCCAATCATTTTCATGCAGCTGTACAGTGCAGACATCATAACCTGACACTTATCACTGTTGCTGTCTGCTGATTATGCTCATGCTCGTGGAATAAACTCACACACTGATGGAGAGGAGAACGTCTCATGTCCTTTCAAAGCACAGGAATAGCTGTCTGCAGGATAAAAAAAGCCCAAATAAAAAGGAGATGTTTGTTCTGTTATTATCCGTCCATTCTTGTACCAGATGTAGGAAGGACGATCATCTAGATGACAACTGCTGTGACACTTCAGCTCTGCCCGAACACAGGTATGAACTTTGCAGGCTGTTGATCTGATCACCTGCACCTGGATATCTGGATATGTGAAGAAATAGAAATATCATTTATCTTTATACATGCACAAAATATCAACACAAACATTCACAGTACTATTTCCAAGATATTAACCATTTGAAGTTACATTAAGTCTTCCAATGAAAATGTTACCTGTGACAGTCAAAGTGACTCCAGGTGAACCAGTAAATCTCCCTCCTTGTTGGTTTGTTATGAACGTGAACTTGTACTCAGCTGAGTCGCTCTCTCTCAGGTCTGTGATTCTCAGAGTGCAGTCGTTCTTATCACAGTGATACTGAACACGACCTGAATTCTCTGAGTCTCTCACATCCACAGGTTCCTTATTACTCAATTTAATAAACCAGAATGTTCTCTCAACTTCATTGTTGTTGTCATTTACTCTGGATGGGTATCTGTAGGTGCAGTTTATGTCCACTGTTGATCCTTTTAAGGCACAGATCTGAGTAGAAGTGTAAGTCACTCCCCAGTCATTCTGACTCTGTACCACTGTAACACAGAGCACATCAGAAACCACAATCAGATTCATAACATCAATTGATAATGAGTCAATCAGCTACTAAGACAAGCTGTGTATCATAGTGCTAACATGGTTTTGGGGGCAAGATAATCTGGACCAGCTTCAAAATATGATTGTCTGCTGTCACCTGTCACAGAAGTTTCTTATCATGCATCAAGCTAAAAATAACTGAGCTGAAGTATTGCACTTTATCAGGTATTTATCATATTGTATAATTTTATGTGGGACACCGGAATATTTCTTACTAAATTTTTGATTTGGTCCGTTAATTTTTGATGTTTTTATTGTTGTACTCTTTGTCTAAGAACTCAAAGAAAAATGGAAGAACATATTCAATTTTCAGAGGGACAAAATTTTGAGAATCTGTTCCTTTAAATCCATGAAGGAAAGAATGAATAATAGTTTATAGTTGTGTTGATGATTGTAAATGTGAAGCAGGCAGAGCCAAGAGAGCCTGATCAGCAAAACATTTCACTGGTTAATAAAGCCTGAAAAAAGTTGTCATCACCTATGTGATGCTTTTTTAACATAGACTGTGTTTCACTCACATTTCACATTTATCACAGTGTATTCAGATGTCCTCCTTCCCAGCCCGTTCTCAGCTGTACAGTAATAATATCCAGAATCAGAGGACTTGATGGAGCTGAAGACAAGCTGTCGGCCTCCTGAGATAACTTCAAGACGTGCAGATATAACCTTGTACCAGGTGTATTTAGCATCTGGATTAGCATCATTGTTACAGGTCAAAGTGACTGAACTGCCCTCCTTAATTTCACCAGAGGGACTCACTGACACAGAGGAGGTTTTTGGTGCATCTGTAGCAGAAAAAAACATGTTTAACATTTCATCCCATGTTGATGTTAAGTTTTCACAGTGGAACATATTGAAATGGTTTATATTTCATCAGACACATTACAAACTACATGTCCTGTTATCTTGTGTATGAATTTAAAATCTTCAAGTGACAGTAAACACACTGAAGGAGAAAGGGAGAGCAGTAATCCTCATCTACTTTAAGTACTTTCTTTCATAACTGCTGCTAGTATGTGTGTGTATGTGTGTGTGTGTGTGTGTGTGTGTGTGTGTGTGTGTGTGTGTGTGTATTTAAGTGTTGTGTGAAATGTATTGTTAAGACTGGAGTGATGGCTCTGATTGACTATTGATGGAAGAGGTGGGTCAATATAATTATTGAACATAAGAAACATGAGAGCGAAATTTGTAATTTTCACAGAGGGACTGAAGACACAATGAATCTAGTTGTCAAAGCCTTGAAACAAGAGATTTTGTCTAATAGGCTGGATGAAATGTTAGAATAAAAAACTGTGTCTTTCTCTGCAGTAACACAGGGCAGGTTGTATTGTTGTTGGGATACTGACAGCAGTAGAGCTCAATGAGAAAAACATGGATCCAATAAGAAGTGAGGCAGTGGGGACCTTCATGTTAGAAATACATGAATTCATTGTACAGAACTTTAGATAAAAGGCTCCACAAGATGCTGTTATGTTAGTGAAAGACTGTGAAGAAAACTCACAAACTGAAAGAGAGGGGAAATCTTCATGTCCTTTAACAGCACAGGAAAAGCTGTTTGCAGGATATAAGTAGTTTGAATAAGAAGAAGATGTTTCTCTCCTGATTTCCCGTCCATTCTTGTACCAGATGTAGGAAGCATGGTCAGGTAGACGACAACTGCTGTGACACTTCAGCTCTGCCCGGGTAGAATACTGATAGACTGTTGATCTGACCACCTGCAACTGGAGATCTGTATATGTGAAGAAAGAACAGAAATGTAATCCATGTTCAGACACACACAAACATTCACAGTACTATTTCCAAGATATTAACCATGTAAAATGCAGTTAAATCTGCCAATTAAAATGTTACCTATGACAGTCAAAGTGACTCCAGGTGAACCAGTAAATCTCCCTCCTGGTTGGTTTGTTGTGAACATGAACTTGTACTCAGCTGAGTCGCTCTCTCTCAGGTCTGTGATTCTCAGAGTGCAGTCATTCTTATCACAGTGATACTGAACACGACCTGAATACTCTGAGTCTGTTCTCAGATCCACAGGTTCTTTATTACTCAATTTAGTAAACCAGAATGTTCTCTCAACTTCATTATCATGGTCATTTACTCTGGATGGGTTTCTGTAGGTGCAGTGTATGTCCACTGTTGATCCTTTTAAGGCACAGATCTGAGGAGAAGTGTAAGTTACTCCCCAGTCATTCTGACCCTGTACCACTGTAACACAGAGCACATCAGAAACCACAATCAGATTCATAACAAGTTAAGAATCAGTGAATAAGACAAAGTTGATCATGGCACCAATATGACTTTATTTGAAGTAATTGTCATTCAAAGCTCCTCATCATGCATCAATCTAACTAGAACTGAACTGGAATACAATATTTTATCAGTCGTTTATCATATTTTATCATTTGTTACTGCTGAGTGTTTCAGTTTTAGTACAAGTTTCTACTGTTGTTGTCCTTGTTCATTGTAGTTTTAAAAAAGCTAAACGCCTGAAATGTGTCTCTTATGTGTTATCAAACAAGTCCTTCAAATAGAAAATGAATAAAAACATATTTAACTAACTTTTTTGGAGTGGAGCAGCAGATCAGTGGTACATCAATGTTGTTTTCACCTCATTAAAACTTGACAGACTTGTTCTGTATCATTCTTTTTCTTTTATTTACTTTTCAGGCACTTTATAATTCTAGTATATCACTTTCATGATATTATTTCGGAATCATGTCTGGGTTAAAAACACGCATCAAAGTCCAAATACAAAGTTTTTTCTTAGAATTACATATAATGAATTTACATTACAAAGATGCTGTTTACAGTTAATCTCTCTGTGCACTGAGACAGAACATCATACAGTCTGAAGGTGCAGTGAAGGAACAAGAATGTATTGAAGCTGTGAACATTAATGCAGTTTTACTGAACAGGATGAGAAGAAGAAAATGAATCGTTAGAGAGTCTGTGCTTGTCTTGGTTAGGGTTAGTTTCCTCTCCGTTAGTTCTTTGGTCAAGTTGCTGCTCAGTTAAGTGTGAAATTCACAAAGAAATGCAGAACATGAAGTGTGGGAAACTTTTGAAAGCGGCTAAAATAAAATAGGTGTGACAGTAAATTTTAACAGGGAGGAGCAACTGTTATAACTGTAACAGCTAAAACAGTTGTCCAGCTCTACAGTGCAGAGTGCAGAAATTACCAAACTGATTTTAAACATCATGACAAGCTGAAATTCTCAGTGCATTGCTGTACCATCATAGAACTATGTATATATGCATATGCATGTATAAAAATATATGATTCTTACAATCCATGGAGGGAGGGTGGACGAAACTTACTAGCCAGGCCCCACCCCCACCACCCATGACACAGACACAGCTGAACATCTTAATATAATATTATTAAAGTGTTCAGCAGTAAATATTGATGTTATTATTTTTTTTGTCTTCATTCAACAGCTATATTTTACACAGGAATAAACAGAAGTGAATGTTTGGTGTTGTAGAGTTTAAAAGTTATTCATCATACTGCATCACACATACATCAAACCTAGAAAAGTGCTGATCTGGGATATGTTAGATTTACTTTCTGGAAATCAATTTGTCCTGCTCTGAATAATGTAAATGTAGATATACAGTACCTGACACAGAGAGAAGGAAGACAACAAATCCACTCGCTGCTGCTGTTAAACTCATAGCTGCTCCTCTCATCTCTCTGTGAGGCTTCAGAGACTAAAAAAGACATCAAATAATGTAAACAACATGTAATAGTCATATCAGTAAACTATTCTACTTACAACAGAGAAGGACGTTGTCTGTTAAGATGCTTGTCCTCTGTGATCTGTGAGCAGAAGTCAGATATCAGGACAGTAAATGACTTGATTTCCTTCCTCTTTCTTATTATTATGAATATGCATGAGGTGCCAAATGCCAGCAAAGGCAGAAGTGACAACCAAGTTTGAGCTTTTTTCAAAGACTTAATATAATCTATGTTAGAGAGAATAAGAGACCAGTGTTCTGGCCGGTTAGTAATTTAAAGAGAAAAGAGAAATAATGAGACATTTTTATTATTTCATTCTTTTTAAGTGTGAGCACAGTTCAGTGTCTAAAGAAAAAACATGACACGAGACGAATGTGTGACATTTGGTTTGATGCATCTCCTCATACTTGTAGTACATGTTAAGACACTGAATACACCACCATGAGTTCAAAGAGATGTACTGCATCAGTATGAGATGAGAGAAGTCACATGATGAGTACAGTGTTTATTGTAAGTATTAAGAAAATAAAAAGTGCAGTATGACAACAAAAAAAATAAAAAAATAAAACAAAAGTTTAAATTAGCAGGTTTTACAATGAAAGTTTTGTCACTGGGATCACCTTCACTACTTACATCTTTAACAAACAGAAAAAAATAAATATGTTGAGGCTGTCTGGCACTGATGATAAATCCTACTGGCAGATCAATTCTGTTGTCAATCCAAATGCTGCTTACTGCTTTCTTCCATTGTTTCAAAGGATCCACAATGAAATTAATAAGTACAGGAGCTAGGTCTGAATGGGATTTTACTTCTGCAGTAAAATAACAAGATAAACTGTCAATTCAAATCGCTCTAAAATATATATTTGTCTCTATGATGCATTCTTAGAGAGGTCCACCCTGAGAAATGAAGTTTTAAAATCCAATGGTTACCTGCTTAAAATTAAAAAAAAAAAAAAAAAAAAAAGTCTGGACACCTGAATATGTGACAGGTGTGTTGGAGGAAGGTGCAACTTGAAAACAATGAGGAGAACTCTGACACACTGTCTCGCTTCTTGCTGGAATATTTATTAAATCATGTTTCAGACAGGTCTGAGCTGCACCTTCCTTTAATGCACCTGTCACATATTCAGGTGTGTAGAGATTTTTTTCAATTTTCTTTTTCATTTTTTAACATTTTTCTTTCAGCAGGTGTAGCACCCCAACACTCTATACTATGTCTAAGATGCTGTAAGTGACTTTAGACTGGAATGATGGTTGTTTGGGTTCAGTCTATTTAAAAGGTAGCTACCACAGAGGTTTACTTGTTTTGGGTGAAACTTATAATAGCCTAATAATAAACAAATAAACTGTCAAACTTGGCATTAGGTCTATTCACTTTTATCATGCTGTATTTTAAATAACTGACCACAGACAAGACTTTAGAAGGACTGATTGCTTCTTGAATGTACAAATATTTACCTTTTTAGGTGAAATTATACAAAAACAGAAGTAACACAGATTAGACTCCTTTAAGACAACAAATAGCATATTTCAAAATAATACTAAACACAATTATGAATCGTTGTGTGACAGTGTGGGGGAGTTCTTCTCATTGTTTTCAAAAATAAAAATTCAAAGATTAATAACAAAACATGAGATTGCTGATGTGTTCATGAGGTTTTGTTGACTGTGCTGTACAGTGCAGCTGGGTCTTCTTCAGTTTCCTGACCTCTGGTTCTGAGAGGGAAATTAAAAAAATGAATCACGTGATTTTGAAGATATATTAAATTATACAAACAGTCATAATAAAGATGTAACAGGCAAATATAACAAATGAAAAACTGAAAGAAAACTGTTGCTACTATGTTCCTGTGTGAAGAGCTGCTCACCTCGGGGCAGTACCGGCTCTGTTAAATGTGACAGCAGCGTACTGGACGACCTCTTGTTCCTCCATGTGTCTGTGGGGCTGAGCTGATCTGATGTTGGAGTAGAGAGGATCTGTCTGGTTGTTGGAGAAGTGCACGCTGGCGTACTGCTCCTCCGGCTGTGTCTGGAGGGTGACAGAAATGAGGAAAGTGTTGGTTTCTGTGATGAAGGATTGTTAAGAAACAATATGAAGTGTTTGACAGTCAGATGAGTTTTCTAGTTGCACTTTATGATAGTGACTGTGGAAGTGTGGAACCAGGATAGAATAGTATAACTCTCCCTCCTCACCCTCTCTCTGTTGTCTGGTCTCTCCTCAGCCTCAGACCTTTGATTGGAGGCTCTCTTTTTTCTAGTTAAAAAAATTAATTAAAAACAGAAATGACTGAATTTTGAACAATGATTTAGTGAAACAGAACTTCTTACTTCATCCACAGGAAGACAGAGAGGATGATGATAAACAGGAAAACAGCAGTTGTTACTCCAGCAGCTAATGATTTTCCTGCTCCTGGAGAACAGCGATCAAAAGAAAACACTGACAGTTAATGAGGGTATTACAGCATGTTTGAGTCCAACGTTTTGGTCAATATATATGTAGCCTGGTGGTAAATCGGTTCAGATGTAATTTTCCACTTAGGTGAGGTATAGCTCTCAAAGTTGTTTGAATGTTAATACATGTGTTCTTTGTTGTTTTCTTCTGAGTGTAAAATTGTTTCAGTCTAATTAACATTTGAGGCAAATTGTAAGTGTCACAGTCTCACCTGTTATTGCTGATTTTGGTCACAAGGTGGCAGCATTGAGTAATATTACTGTCACTCTGCCAAATGCATCCTGGTCTTTTTTCCTGTTTTACGTTCAAACAACAGGAGATTTGCAGAGTGGACGGTGCTATGACTCCGTCGTGTAAAGTAGTGGACACTAGTGGAGTTCATGACCTGGGATTTTGCTACCAGCCATCGGCCACTGTGTTCTCAATTGCACAGCAAGGTAATGTTAATGTGCATGAAGCCACACCTTGCTATTGCACATTGTTACTAGAGGAATGGTTCAGGTTTTAAATGAATTTTAACTCTGTTTGAAGGTAAACTGCAGTGTGTTGAGTTGTGCAATCTCCGGGGAGTTCCGTGTGGGTTTGGTGGGACTTGTTGAGGTGTGGGTATCCTTTGCAGGTGTGCTCTGTGGATTCATGGGTTGTTTTTGTGGATTTGTGGTTGTTGAGTGTGTGTTTGTCTGGTTCTTTTTTGTGTTTTTTGTCGATGGTCATGGCCCACTGCCATGTTTGTTTGTCATTTTTCTTTTACATAATTTTTTGTGTTAAGTCTGCAACAAGCTGTGAAAGCACATGAGCTGATTTCTAAAATGACTCAGTAGCTTAAACACTCTGTTAAAATGACCTTTTGCAAACATGGTCAACAATAAAATTAAAGCTACAAGAACCACTGAAGTAATTGTGTCTTGTGTGGCATCTAATTCCACGGGCTACAGATGTATATTCAGTTCTCTTCATTCTAAACTCTAACAGCTCTTTACAGCTTAGAATATATTTAACATGAAAATAACTGAAAATCTAAGTTAAAGCTGTGCCTACGAGCATGATTTGTGACATCACAACTACTTTGGAAGCTTATCCTGGTCCAATATGCAACTTACACAAGTGTGATGTGGAAACTTGAAGTCTCCAGTGCACAAACACTGAGAATGGACTTTACAGTGAAGTAGGAGACATCTTGTGTACAGCGGTTAAACTTTTAAAATGAAAAAAATTACATATTTATAGATTCTGGAAGTTTATTCAATGAGGGAGAAGAAGTAGATATAATTTTAGGAATTTCTAACTAGTAAGTTTTCTGTGGAAAAAACATATTAGACACAAATTATTATTCAAAGCAAAGTATTTTATATGTCTTAAAACATGTTTGGAGGGGATCTTTAACTAAATGTCTTAGTGATCCAGTACAGCCCTTTACCATCTTACTTTAATCTGTGACAAATGTGAAAAAAAAGAAATACATTTTTACAAAACACTGGCGACAGTGTCAGCAGCTGTAGTGAGCAAACTCTCCTCTCTTCCTGCAGCTTCCTCAGCTCAGCTGGAAGTGTGTGATGCATTGCTGAGTGAGTGATGGACCACAAATGGCCATTGGCCCAGTAGAGGGTGCTGTTGTAAAAAATATAATTCCTCACATCATTCTTACAAGTTCATGTGTTTTCCTTTAAATTACATTGAAAATCAGTTTTTCAATGGAGTCTCCATATTCTCCCATACAAGCTGGAGATTTAACTCCTCCAGTGTGTCCACGGTTTGCCAAGACCTCCACTTGGCCTGTTGTGTCTGAATACTCTTGGTCACACTTTAACTTCATCCTCTAAATGAAAAAATGCAGCAGCTCAATATTTAGACTCTTATGAATAAGAAACACATTGACATGAAAATTCACAGTTTTCTCTTGCTCAGATCTCTCTTCACCATGATTTGAATTGAGCTGATTCCTCCAGTCAGCAGTGAATCACACAAACCTGTTTTACTGTCTCTTATGAATACCACCCTTAGATCTGAAGTAATCCACTTGGGGCAGCTGTATAGCTAATGAGTCCTAGTACAGTGTGTGTGTGTGTGTAGCTGAATGAAAAATTACCTGCAACAGTCAGATGTAAGGTGGAGTTATGACATCCTCTTCTGTTCTGGGCTTCACAGTAATAATTCCCACTGTGTTCAGGTCTGACATCAGTGATGGTGAAGATCTGTCCTGATGCTTTTGGTGAGTCTTCATTCTCCTTGTACCAGGTATAATTAGCTGCTGGGTTAGCATCACTGCTACAGGTCAGAGTCACTGAACTGCCCTCCACTATCTCACCAGAGGGACTCACTGACACAGCGGGAAGCTTTGGAGCATCTGGAGGAGATGTATCAAAATGAATTAAATATAAAATGAGGAAGGGTTGCATTAGTACAACATGTTGTATTGGAGCTGCTCAGTGAACTACAGCAGCAGACTGAATGTGAAGCAGGCAGAGCTGAAGAAAGCAGACATGATCAGACAAATCTTTCCTAGTATTTTTTTAACAAGGTTGACAAGACCAACAGCTGTATGTTTCTTTTTAAATAAGCTGCTTCACTCACATTTCACATCAATAAAGATGTATTCAGATGTCCTCTTCCCCAGCTGGTTCTCAGCTGTACAGTAATACTCTCCAGAGTCAGAGGACTGGATGGAGCTGAAGACAAGCTGTGGTTCTTCACTGAGAGGTTGAAGGTCTGGATTTACATTCTTCTTGTGCCAGGTGTATTTAGCTGCTGGGTTAGCATCACTGCTACAGTTCAGAGTCACTGAACTGCCCTCAGTGATTTCACCAGAGAGACGTACTGACACAGAGGGAACCTTTGGAGCATCTGGAGGAGAAAACATAGTTGGACAACAGTTGAACAACTGATAAAATGTAAGAAGCAAATCTTGGATAGAAAGTGTGTGGTGAAAGTTGATTCCCTCATATACAAATCAACTGTCTTTTACCTTGAATACATTTTGACATTGTGTTAGTGACATATTTAGGTAAACTCACACACTGAAGGAGAGCGGTAATCCTCATGTCCTTTCAAAGCACAGGAGACGTTGTCACCAGGATTAAACTGCCCTGAATAAAGAGAAGTTTCCTCCTTCATAACTTTCTGTCCGTTCTTGAACCAGATGTAAGAAATACCACCTGCTGGACTGCAGCTGCTGTGACATTTCAGCTCTGCCTCGGTATAAGACTGATGGACTGTTATTGTGATCACCTGCACCTGGAGAGCTGCATATGTGAGGAAGGACACAAAATGTCATTTCTTACCAGTAAAATACACAAACATACAGTCAAAATAACCTTTGTAGTTCTGGTGGGTGAAATAATTTGGAATCATCCAATCAAATGTGTAAATGGGAGAAAATACTCAATATAATCAAATCAATTTTATGTGAAACACTTCCATAATAACTATTCACCACTATCACTAGTCATCAATTTGTGTTCATCAGTACCTGTGACAGTCAGAGTTGTTCCAGGTAAACTACTCCTCCATTCAAAGCTTTGTGTTCTGAATGTGAAGTGATACTGGGCTGAATCGCTCTCTCTCAGGTCAGAGATTCTCAGAGTGGAGCGTCCTCTCTCTGTTTCAAGGATCTGAATATGATCTGCAGGCTGTGAGGGATACCCCCACGAAAGACTACGTTCATGACTGAACCAGAATGTTGATGTGATAGATTCATAACTGCTGTATGAGCAGGAAATGTCCACTGATGAGCCTCTGAAGGCACAGATGCTTCCATCAGTGTAAATGACTCTGTTGCTTGATTGAGCATAGAAACCTGAAAGATAGAATTAATTTAAAACAGCACAGTCCTGAATCCTTAGTCGTGAGTGTATGCGTCACAAAAAAACATATTTTCTCTCTTATTTGTGGTATCCATCCATCAAGATAGTTGTGTTTTAACCCTTCAGGTTTTGAGACACCACCACATCAACACAATGAAGGTGAACAGAATTTAGTTTGTGTATAAAAATCATTTTTGAAAGGTGTTTTGGTTACTCTGAATCATCCACAGACATATCTTTCAACAATTTTCATTGGAACTACTTTCTACTCAAGATGTACTCTCTATAAAAACTGTCCACAACAAAGTCTGTAGATTATCCAAAGTAACAGGGACGATGTTTCTGGTAAGACACAGACAGATTGTTTTTCAAATATACGTTTTCAAAGCTTTAAGCAGTACAAATAATATTTAATTCACTTTCTTTGTATTGAGATGGCAGCAGACTATTCCAGGATTGATATCTCAAAATTTAGGCACATGAAACTGTAACTATTCACATGATTAGAAAGGGAGCAAGTTAGAAAATATGATTTTTGTATTTTGAGTGAACTGACTTTTTAAATGTACAGTAAGCTCTTATTTTACATTAATGTCACAGTCAACACAGTGAATAAGATAAGACTGTAACATGTGTAAAACCTCATTGGGTTGTGGTTTGGTTTTGATCCACTTCTATGTCAATTTCTGAATCACATGCTGCCCCTGAATTACATGTAAATACAAGGTATAGTACAATAGGATAAAGGCTCCACTAGATGTGGTTAGTTTAGTGAAAGAATGTGTTTTAAACTCACACACTGAAGGAGCAGGATGATGCTCAAATCCTTTTACAGCACAGGAAAAGCTGTCTGAGGAGGAAAGGAACTTTTTATAAGTAGAAGATGTTTCATCCTGAATTTTCTGTCCATTCTTGTACCAGATGAAGGAAGAACGATCAGGTAGATGACATCTGCTGTGACACACTGCCCAGGTAGAATGCGAGTAGTATGTTGATCGGATCACCTGCACCTGGAGATCTGTATATGTGAAGAAAGAATAGAAGTCTAATTTATGTTCAGACACACACAAACATTACACACACTCACAGTGATATTTCCAAGACATTAACCATTTAAATATAAGTTAAATCTGCCAGTGAAAATGTTACCTGTGACAGTCAAAGTGACTCCAGGTGAACCAGTAAATCTCCCTCCTGGTCGGTTTGTTGTGAACATGAACTTGTACTCAGCTGAGTCGCTCTCTCTCAGGTCTGTGATTCTCAGAGTGCAGTCGTTCTTATCACAGTGATACTGAACACGACCTGCGTACTCCGAGTCTGTTCTCAGATCCACATATTCATCACCTTTAATAAACCAGAATGTTTCTTGAACTGTAGTATCATGGTCATTTACTCTGGATGGGTATCTGTGGGTGCAGTTTATGTCCACTGTTGATCCTTTTAAGGCACAGATCTGAGTAGAAGTGTAAGTCACTCCCCAGTCATTCTGACCCTGTACCACTGTAACACAGAGCACATCAGAAACCACAATCAGATTCATAACAAGTTAAGAATCAGTGAATAAGACAAAGTTGATCATGGCACCAATATTATTTTATTTGCAGTTGTTGTCATTCAAAGCTCCTCATCGTGCATCAATCTAACTAGAACTGAACTGGAATACAGTATTTTATCATTTGTTACTGCTGAGTGTTTCAGCTTTAGTCCAAGTGTCTACTGTTGTTATCCTTGTTCATTGTAGTTTTAAAAAAGCTAAACGCCTGAAATGTGTCTCTTATATGTTATCAAACAAGTCCTTCAAACAGAAAATGAATAAAAACATATTTAACTAACTTTTTTGGAGTGGAGCAGCAGATCAGTGGTACATCAATGTTGTTTTCACCTCATTAAAACTTGACAGACTTGTTCTGTATCATTCTTTTTCTCCATGTTTATTTACTTTTCAGGCACTTTATAATTCTAGTATATGCCTTTCATGATATTATTTCGGAATCATGTCTGGGTTAAAACACGCATCAAAGTCCAAATACAAAGTTTTTTTCTTAGAATTACGTATGAATTTACATTACAAAGATGCTGTTTACAGTTAATCTTTCTTTGCACTGAGACAGAGCATCATACAGTCTCAAGGTTCAGTGAAGGAACAAGAATGTATTGAACCTGTGAACATTAATGCAGTTTTACTGAACAGGATGAGAAGAAGAAAATGAATCATTAGAGAGTCTGTGCTTGTCTTGGTTAGTTTCCTCTCTGTTAGTTCTTTGGTAAAGTTGCTGCTCAATTAAGTGTGAAAACCACAAAGAAATTCAGAACATGAAGTGTGGGAAACTTTTGAAAGCGGCTAAAATAGAATGTGTGACAAGTTTTAACAGGAAGCGACAACTGTTATAATTGTAACAGCTAAAACAGTTGTCCAGCTCTACAGTACAGAGTGCAGAAATTACCAAACCGATTTTAAACATCATGACAAGATAAAATTCTCAGTGCATTGCTGTACCATCATAGAACTATGTATATATGCATATGCATGTATAAAAATACATGAATCTTACAATCCATGGAGGGAGGGTGGACAAAACTTATTAGCTAGACACCCCCACCACCCATGACACAGACACAGCTGAACATCTTAATATAATATTATTAAAGTGTTCAGCAGTAAATATTGATGTTATTTTTACCATCTGGTCTTCATTCAACAGCTATATTTTACACGGGAATAAACAGAAGTGAATATTTGGTGTTGTAGAGTTTAAAAGTTATTCATTATTCTGCATCACACATACATCAAACCTAGAAAAGTGCTGATCTGGGATATTTTATATTTACTTTCTTAAAATCACTTCATGCTTCTCTGAATAAGTGTGTTAAATGTCCTACAATGTAAATGTAGATATACAGTACCTGACACAGAAAGAAGGAAGACAACAAATCCACTCACTGCTGCTGTTAAACTCGTAGCTGCTCCTCTCATTTCTCTGTGAGGCTTCAGAGACAATAAAACACATCAGATAATGTACAAAACATGTAATAGTCATATCAGTAAACTATTCTACTCACAACAGAGAAGGGTGTTGTCTGTTAAGATGCTCGTCCTCTGTGATCTGTGAGCAGAAGTCAGATATCAGGAAGGTAAATGACTTGATTTCCTTCCTCTTTCTTATTATTATGAATATTCATGAGGAGCCACATGACAGTAAACACATAAGTTAAAAACAAGTTTTACTGTTAATATAATCTATGTTAGAGAGTATTAGTAATTGCAGCTGCAAATTTACTCTTACTAGTTTTCACTTTTTATGATTGAGTTGCATCTTAATTTGTTTACATTAAATTCATCAAACATTACAGTTAGAGGTTCAGTGTCAGAGGCGTTGATTGTTCACATTGATGACCTTGTTGTACAGTTGTTGAACATACCCCCACAGTCGAGGTGTCTAAGTATGAAAATGATTCAGTCAGTGATCTACAGTTGTCACTAACAAATATGGACTATTATACTGAAAATACTTCATGCAAAACCATCTTCAGGCATGTGGTGCAACTGTCATGATTTGTCATTTCTCACTGTTTTGTTTGTGTGAGAGAGAAATACACAGAAAAAGAGAAGTGTCTAGTGGTATTTCTTATTAACTTTGTGGTATTATGTTAATTACTCTTTCATAACAAAGTCAAGATGTTGTGATATGTAGCACAACAAGCTAGTAAAACTCTGTAAATGCAAACACATTGCAGTCTCTCCAGAGACTGTAAATGTTATTGCTGTCATTAGTCATTGGATCCGTTTCTAAACAAACTACAGTAATCGTTGCTATTGGGGGAAAGAAAACATGTCACCCAGTGCAACAGTGTGGCTCACTGAAATATAGAAAATCACCACCCTTATCCTTCAATGCAGACAGGAGGAAGACCTCAGTGATGAAGCCTGACTCTGCAACACTGAAGCTTCACCACTAGAGGACAGTGAAACATCAGAGATACTGAATCACAACCCTGAAACAACATTTAACCATCCATCACTGATTGTTTAGACACATTTAAATTTACTTTTAGTCGTTGCTCTTAATCTGTTTATTCTTGACATTAAACTCAGCAGCAGCAAGATAAATCCCCCCATGGAGTCTAGAGACTGGTGGTGGCGGCTGATCTCACATGACAATTAAGGTCTCCTTCAATACAAACTGTGTCTGTGCATCTTCATTTTAGCAACATCCCAAATCATAATAAACTATTAAAATGTGACAAGTTTCATCCAAAATAGAGGGAAAGTGAGAAATAAGTCAGAAAAAAAGAACAGATTTAAATTTTATTTGTCTTCAAAGCTAGAAAATAAATTCATAAAATGAAAAATAAACATAAAAACAATTTATTTAAAGCTGAAATTTTCTGCACACTGTCGCCCTCTGCAGCAGTGAGAGGTAACTGAAATCATGTTTCCAACTACAGAGTTGTTGTGGAAGCTGTCTGTTTATTGTGAATCAGCCACTGCAATATCTGGATAATGTGACATTCAGCAAATTGTGATAGAACTGAGATCATGTTTGATGTGTGTAAATATACAGTATACTGCACAAGAAGATAATCAGGATTCTTCAAAAGCGATTAATTACATTATTTATACATTTAAAATAAAAGTTTGCAAAACAGCTCTAATCCTTAATATCTGTAATATAACGAACTCTACAGAGAAAAAAATAAGCTTGCATTAGTTCAGACAGAACAATCAGTAAATTATAAGTCATTTGAGTCACACACACCACCTGACATTCAACTGATCTAAACAATCAATCATGTTTGACACGTCGACATGATTCAGTTCAAGCTGCCATCAGCACATTCTTCTCAAAGCTTCTGCTACATGCTGTTACTGACTGTCTGTGCTGCTCACTTCTACCTGCTGCTGCTGCTGAAAACTGAACATGAAAACGTCCACATCATCCTCTACAGCCTCTCTCTCCACTGTCATATTTCACTGTTTTACTACTTTCTGCTTCCATCAGTAATACTGTACAGTAATACTCTCCAGAGTCAGAGGACTGGATGGAGCTGAAGACAAGCTGTGATTCTTTCCTGAGAGGTTGAAGGTCTGGCTTTACATTCTTCTTATACCAGGTGTATTTAGCTGCTGGGTTAGCATCACTGCTACAGGTCAGATTCACTGAACTGCCCTCAATGATATCATCAGAGGGACTCACTGACATAGAGGGAAGCTTTGGAGCATCTGTAAGAGATGATATGAACACATTAACTTTGAGATGTAAATATTGTCATAAAACAAACTCTGTTTCATTTGCTGATAATTTATACTCTAAAGATAATAATGGAGGCAGGAATAAATAAAAGAAAGTATAGAGAATACATTTCCAGTTTTCTTGTTAATGTTTGATTATTACCACTGACCAGTGTACTGTCTCAGGTACTCACTGTCTTTCATGCAAGCAGTTTTAGACTGCAGATTGTAGATTGCTTATCACTAATTGTTAATCAGTTGACATGACATGTGAAGGATGTGTGACATTTAGTCTGATGCATCTCCTCACAATTGTAGTGCATGTTAATACACTGAATACACCACCATGAGTTCAAAGAGATGTACTGCATCAGTATGAGATGTAAGAAGTCACATGCTGAGTACAGTGTTTATTGTAAGTATTAAGAAAGTAAAAAGCGCAGTACAACAAAAAATAAAACAAAATCAGTGATACAGAAATCTATGTGTAAATCAGAACACAAAATTTATTACGTCTACAGTTGGACGTCATTCACAATCTAAGATTCTGATTTACTGCAATCACTGTCACAATAAGTGACTCGTCTCTCCAATTAGAACTGAAAACATTTTTATTCAAGAATTTACTCATTTATCAATGAAATATAACTCTTTACTAACATCTAGTGGCAGCAATAGGAAATTACAAGTAGATTAGCAAAAACTCTGTGATGTGCTGATTTATTTTAGGTTCATTGTGGAGGCTGCTGTTTTTTTTTTTTGGTACTGTTGAACTGTATTGCATAATACTGAGGTGGAGTGTGGTGTATCAAATAATGGGTCCACCCTCTTTCATATAAATAGGATGGACAAAATATTAACCATTTCAACCAAGAGGGATTTTTTTTTTCAAATTTGAAGGTCGACAGATTTTTAGAAGTTAATAGATTAACAAATTCACAGTTCAGTCTAAGCATGTGTTACATGCAGGGAGTACAATATTAATAGCAATTCATAATATTATATTGTTACCGGTTTGAAAAGTTAAAACATACTTAAAGGAGTAGTATGACATTTTGGGGAAACACACTTATTGGCTTTCTTGCTAAGAGTTAGAAGAAAAGATCGATACCACTCGCATGTCTGCACATGAAATATGAAACTACTGTCAGTAGCTGATTATCTAAGCTTAGCATTAAGACTGTAAGCTATTAGAACAACTTTTTAGCAAGGTTCAGTGGCTTCCACACTTTGAGGCTGCTAATCAACCAGCGATGACTCACTGCACCTGGCCAGGAAACAGAATGGCACATACTGTAAGCCCCTGTGAAAACCACAACTTCTCATTTTTACACTTCAGTTCTTGTAAGATGCTTAAGATGAAGCAATATGTACTATGTCTATTTTTCCTTCTACTACTTCTTCTGTTGGGAACCACTCGGCTAGTCTAGCAACCATAACATCCTAATTGGTGTTGTGTCAAAACATGTTATTAACATACCGTACATAATACTTTTAACACAAATGTCTATACGTTTTAGAAATATTATCACCATATTAACACCTATTCATTAGGCCTAAGGAGTCAGAGGACAAAAATGGAAAATATTTATTTTCTCCACCTCTGATAAAAAACATTTTATTTCAAATAAAAAAAGTACAGAACAGAATGAGAAAAAATTAAATAAATGGTGTAACAAATACAAATATATAAAGAACATAACAAGATAGAATCATAATAATCATAATAATCATAATAATAGGTATACAAAATGTAAGAATTGTTATGGTAATGTAGTAGAAATAACTGGAAACAAAACCAATTCGGAAAGTGAAACTGGTTAAAAAAAAAAAAAGAAAAAAAAAGAAGTGTGGAAATAGAATGTGGTAGCATAGTGTATACACAGAAAAGAGAAAAAAAATTACTCAGACCTTGGAAATTGTTTTATATCTTAAAATCTATCTTTAAATTTCTTTAAAAGTTACAAGCTTACCACTTAGCATCTGATACAGTAGTGCAGAGATATGTCTGAAGCCGCATGTTGGTGTGTCTACATTAAACCCATGTTAAAGGTACCCTGTTGAGTCTTCAACCACTAGTAGCATTATGGAGCAATGTTTTTACAATCCTCATTTTGTTTGTGTCGTGCACACTAAAGCCAGCAAGACAACATGCTCACAATAACAATGCTAACATGCAGATGTTTAGCAGGTGTAATGTATGCCATGTTCACCATATTATTTTAGTGTTAGCATGCTAAGAATTGCTAATTAGCGCTAACCTAGTAAAGTACAACTGTGGCTGATGGAAATATTGTTAGTTTTGTAGGTATTTGGTTATAAACCAAAGTATTGGACAGATTCAAATTTTGACCTGATGGTGTATGGGCTCAAAATAGAGTCAAATGTACTGTAGCTGTGTATCACAAGAGCTGAAAATTTTGTATGAATACATTCAAATGTGTGAATGTGTAAAAAAAGTTTTGAACAAATGAATTTAAATGATTGAATCTGTAAAAATACCTGAACAAATAGATTTAATTTTTGAACCTCTAAGGAGATCTGTAGCGGTGCATGACATTTTGTGAAAAAATGAAAAAGATTTGCACAAATAAAAAAACGTGTGAGTGCATAAAGAAGAAAAGGTTTGCAGTTACGCATCTATCTGTTTGTGGGTGAAAAAAGTTAACATAAAACTCAATTGTATGTGTGAATCCCAAGTTTACAGCTACAAATCAAATCTATGAGTACAAATCAAACCTACAAATACTTTTGCCCCACATTTGACGCTTCCTCCTGAATAGCCAGTGGGGATGCTCTGAAATGCTGGGAGAATGCCCACTAAAAGCACACCCCAATTGAACGGCCTCTGAAATTAACAACACTTGTGCTGAAATCCCTTATAAAAATAAACAATTTAAAATAGGCCTTGTTTGTAGTTGTAGGACAAGCAACACGGATGATATGTATAAGATGAAGTATTGTTAGAAGTCACTATTTAATTCGGCACCTAGATTGTAGATAAATGTGAACTTATTTCACTAAAAACGTAACTTAAGTGACTGGTTAACAAGTGATCCATAACCAATCATCATTATGTTAAATTGCTGTATTTTTCAATGGAGTTTGGTGCACTTAATGTAACACACTTCTCTGCTGAAAAGTCCTTTGCAGCTTCATTTTGGCCATCATCTTTGGAGCAAAAGCCTCTCACACCATGCTTTTTGGTGAAGTGCTGCCCAGCAAATGCTCTCCCTCTGCCTCGGGACTTCCCATCCAAACAATTGGTGCTGAAGCTGAAGCCTGAGGATCAGAAGCTGCTCGGTTGGGGTGTGCTTTCAGTGCCTTCAGCATACATTCCCCATTGAATCTGTGACTTATTTCCCCGTTTCAAAGCATCCCCATTGGCTGATCAGGAGTAGTTTGCACACATTCAGATATGGTGATACGCAGCTACAATACATTTGACCCTACTTTGAGCCCATAATTGTGGTGCTAGGGAAAAACATTTCAGATCATTAAAGTCAATATTGTTCTTTCTGAGAGGACCATGAATGTTATTTCATGGCAATCCATTCAGTAGTTGTTGAGACATTTCACTCAAAACCACAATTATCAACTTCATGATGGTGATAAAGAAAAAGTCAAGCAAGTCATTGGGATTCATTGTCTGGTAAAAATAAATGTATGTACCAAATTTCATGCGAAACAACCCTGTAGATATTGAGATATTTCTCTAGATGAGTGAAAACTCTGAAGTGCTGATACTGAAAAGTCAGGGAATCATCAACGTCATTAGAATTCATCCATATCCTGGGAATCTGCTGATATTTATACCAAATGTTATGACAATCCATCCAACAGTTGTCAAGACATGTTACTAAAAACCAAGTATGTCAACTAGAGTTGAAGTCAGGGGATCACCAAAGTTAGTGGGATTCATCCTGTGGGGACCATAAGTTGCTGTTCCAACAGGACCAACAAACCGACCAACCAACTGACATTGCTCTCTCCAAAGCTATGCCACTAGCATAGCTAAAAATCAATTGATTACCTGCTTTAAAATTAAAAAAGGGCAGACTAGAGATTCCTGTTGTGTTCATCAGGTTTTGTTGACTGTGCTGTACAGTGCAGCCGGGTCTTCCTCTGTTTCCTGACCTCTGGTACTGAGAAAAAAAAAATCAAATGATCCTGGAGATGGTATAAAATAATAGTGATAGAAAGAATGTAAACAAAACAAGCAAATTCAACAGCAATAAAATGTTAAAATAAAAAAAAGGTTCCTGTGTGAAGAGCTGCTCACCTTTGACAGCAGCGTACTCAACACCCTCTTCTTCTTCTTCATGTCTTTGGAGTCGAGCTGGTCTGATGTTGGAGTAAACAGGATCTGCCTGATTGTTGGAGAACTTGACACTGGCATAGTGAATGTCATCCTGCTCCTCTGGCTGCCTCTCAGTGGGTCGGCGCTGCAAAGACAAATTTACTTTTACATGCGTAGTTATGTCTAGCTTTGGTAGAACATTATTTGTACACCTTCTTGATTTATTGACAAATCCATTTTCTCCATTTATTTCTTGTGCCTGTTGAGGTGGGGGCAGACTAAGCAAAACACCCAAGACATCCTTTCCTGTAGCCATGTGCTCCAGCTCCTCCTGGTGGATCTTGATGAGGTGATCTCAACCAGCATGTTCTGAGTCTGTTACAAAGCCTTCTCCCAGTTGTGTATGTAAGACATCTACAGGGAAACATCGAGGAGGCATCTTAACCAGGTGCCCAAACCTCTACAGCTCATTTCGATACAATATAGCAATGGTTTTCTCTTAACACCTTCCAGGTATCAGAGCTAAGTCAACTTATACTTAAGGGTGAGCCCACAAACTCTTTAGCCTCTTTCACACACAATTCCCTGTAAATTACTGGGATAACCCTTCAGGCACTGCCAGTGATTTTCACTATTCACACATGCAGCTACATTCAGGAAAATTTCCATCTTGTGCCTTTTCACACATGCCATGGCAATGCCAGAATAGATGGGGCAAAGGACAGCCCGGCAGATGGCAGTCATACAACACTTATGGATGCCAAATGTCATGAAACTCAACAGAAGAAAAAGATGTGGCAAGGCTGGAGGTACGTGTACGCGGCAGGAGACGTCTCTTTATTATTTTCAGGAACATTGTGGGTGAGGAACTGTTTTGTCCGGTGCCAATGTTCTTGAAATGTTTTCAATATTCAAGACGTTTGTGAGACAAATCACCCGTGAAAGCATTGGCAAGACAACCATAAATAAGTCACAGATTCAAATATGTCATCAGCAGAGTCTTGTGATTGTTTCGCTCGCTCCACGTGAAAGCGTCTTTCACTAGACGGCTGTAACCCTTTATGTGCTTGTCCCTGCAATGTTACTGCTTTCATTCACAACACAACCATACTATACTGGCATTTTCCCTGAAATGTTACTAGGTCTTGAAGTGGAAAATTGGCAGTACAGATTTCCCTGAATGTTGATCCCTGCTCCCATTCACACATGATACCATGCATGAGTGAAACAAAAAGCTTGGCGAGAGTTTTGCCTTCAGACTCTGATCTTCTGATCAACCTGTCGATCTTATGCTCCCTTTTACCATGACTCAAGAATAAGACCTTAAGATAACAGCATTTCTTTGCTTGGAGCAGCAACTCATTCCCAACCAGAAGGGGGCAATCCATGGGTTTTCCCTAGACTACCTTAGCCTCAGATTTGGAGGTGTCAACCATCCAACCGGCTGCTTTATATTCTGCTGCAAACCAATCTAAAGTGTGCTGTAGGTCTCAGGCTGATGTAGCCAACAGTTGACTTCTCAAAAGTAAATCTTTTGTACCCGCTAGGTGTAGGTTTCCTGGGGAAGCTGAGCTATGTGCACCCTAATAATTAGAGGACATTCTCTGGTCCCTTTTTATAGAAGATGGGAACTGCCATCCCCGTTTGCTAGTCCATAGGCACTGTCCTCCCCGTGACATTGCAATACCGAGACAAGATTGATGCTCTGTTGGTGAACCACATTCACCCTTGATACTTCTTCAAGAGTTTTTGATTTCCTCAATGACCCTCAACAGAGAGATGGGCAAGTTCTCTACCTCTGCCTCCTCCAAAGAGAGCATGTTAGTCAGGTTCAGGAGTTCCTCAGTGTTCTTTTCACATAACTAAATTTATTCCTGTATGATCCCCTTAAGGTCTTACATTGTGCACGACAACTTCAGAAAGGTTCTGTCAAACCATAACATGACAAGCTAAACCAAAAGTCTTTTCAATGGCTTCTCCAATTTTCTCCTCCACTGGAGTGTTTGTATATGACAAAAAAAGCTGCAGTTCTTCTGGCCTGCTGCTGATTCAGAGGTCCCTCGGGCGACCTAATTCAAATAGGTGTCACTGGAACATTTCAAGAAAGCTGGATACTACGAATCGTCAGCAGGGAAATTGTGAGTATCTCCACACACCCCCAAAAGCCTTTGACCCAGACAGCTCTGGAATAGGGGGCATGATTCATGAGTTTGGTTCCAGAGCTGGTGTAGTACATAGAGCCCAACTATATCACACTAGACACACTACATACTAGTTCAAGCTCCTTTCTCACAAGAGTTATTACATCACCAGGAAACTAAGCTGTGATTCTACTGGAATCATGGTTAGTCGTGTCACATTGTAATGGATTGAGCTAAGTTTGAATGATGAACACTAACATGACAAGCAACCACGACCAACAAGGCCTAAGCAACAGCACCTCAAGTAATGATACAGATCAAATAGATGTTCCTGTTTCACCAACAAGAGACAAAATGGCAAGTAAAGAAATATAAGGTATTGAACAAATACCCTGTTCAAAATACAAAGTTCTGGATGTACCAGGAATCTAATCATGACCAAGTGATGTAGAGGATTGAAGAGTGACTAATGGCAATGAGGACATGAACTGCTTCACAACTTGACTGAGTTTTCATGTTGTACTTTATGATACTGAGTGATTAAGCAATCTGAACAGAACTGATGAACCAAAGCAGGGTTTCACTGGATTTTTCACTGAATTGCTTAATTCTCTTTACTCACCTGTTCTCTGTTCTCATCTCTCTCTCCAGGCTCCGATAATTGCTTACAGGGCCTCTTTTTACTGGTTAGGGGAATTAATTAAGAAGACAAATTATTTCATAATTCAGTTGCCAAACTGTACTTAATAAGCAATGCTTTAGTTAAAAAAATCAACTTACTTTATCAATAGGAAGACAAAGAGTAGTATGATAGCCAGAAGAACAGCAGTGGTTGTTCCAATGATAACTGATTTCCATGCTCCTGGGTAATGGTGATAAAATACAACACTGATATAACAAAAAAAAAGATCTTTTGAGATAGTGTAATAATAATGGTCCTCCTAGGAGACAAACGACATTGTTCTGTGGGATCCCCAAGCTATCTTAGGCCAGCTGGGAGATTGAACCCTTTCACTACATCCAGGGTCTATCCCATGGCCTTCTGCCAGGTAGATGTGCTACAACTGGTAGTATGGCACATTTCCTCTAAATGAAAACATACAGTAGCTCAATATCAAAATTCTCCATAAGTCCATGTTTCTCTCAGCCACTACTGAATACAAATGGCTCTATATCTGTGGTGACTACAACCAGCTCAAGCAGAGCTCCAACAGTTTGTTACTTTCCTGACCTTGAAATTTGCTTTACCAAATAAGTAACTGAAGCATTTTTGCACATAGAATCAATGCACCTGCATGAACTAAAATAGCCAGTTAGCATTTCCTTTAGTCCCACAGTTTCATACTTGGTAAACACTAAGGCCTCTTAAAGAAAATATTTTATTTAGTGCAACTTGGGTCTTATTTTTGTAGTTATTGCCTTTGTTTTTGTGGCACATGAGAACACTGTATTCATCAAGTTACTTGCAATTATCTGGGTAAACAGGGACATCACTACACAAAATCTGACAGGACAAAAGCAGTCAGGCAACCAAACAGCTAGAAAAAAGCAAACAGTTAAGTAGGATGAGCTTAAACTTTATTTGGAAGTAAAAGAAAGAAAGAAAGTGGACAAACCGGAAATGTTGGTAAAAATCTTCTCATTAGTGTGTGCAGTCAAATACAGCAAGTAGCTAAAAGTGAAACCAGGAAGTCTGTCTGTAAACTGTGTGCATGTCTATAAATGACAGTGTGAGTAACTATTGCACTGTAAGCTTCTGTTTTTTCTTGCAAATAAGTTTGGCTTTTTCTGGATGTTTGACTGCTTGTGTTTCTCTCTCTCTCTCTCTCTCTCTATATATATATATATATATATATATATATATAATTATTATTATTATTACTATTATTATTTTTAGTTATGTTACCAAGTTCTGAAATCTCAGCAATTAAAGACAGCAATCTTTTATTTTTCATAACCATTTTTGTCCCAGTCCCAGTCATTGCAAAAACCTTTGGTGCAGACTATCATTCACTCCCTCTGATATACACATAGAATCACCAGCTGCTTCTTCTCACCTGAAACTGAAGAGTTTCACATGGATGGTTTAACTTGCAAAGGGCTTCATTAAATTGCCACCACAAAATCCCCCCACCTTCATTTCATCATATGGTGGATTATGACCGATGATGTGTGCATGTGTGAGTGAACTGAAAAAAATGTACCTGCTACAACAGTCAGATATAAGGTGGAGTTACGATGTCCTCTTTTGTTCTGTGTGTCACAGTAATAATTTCCACTGTGTTCAGGTCTGACATCAGTGATGGTGAAGATCTGTCCTGATGCTTTTGGTGAGTCTTCATTCTCCTTGTACCAGGTATAATTGGCTGTTGGGTTAGCATCACTGCTACAGGTCAGATTCACTGAACTGCCCTCCACTATCTCACCAGAGAAACTCACTGACACAGAGGGAAGCTTTGGAGCATCTGGGAGGCAATATGTATAGAGACCAAACAAATCAATATTTTTCTTCGGGTTCATTTTTATGCATACAAAAACCAGCAGGAGGGGACGAAAGAAAAAGCAGCCAAGTTAGAATCTACCTTTCAGTCTTCCTACTTTAGAACATGATATTGTTTCTATCAGCCTAAACTCAGATGGCAGATAAATCATAATGTACTGTTAAACCCCACTTTGTGTGTCAGAGATTTTATTTGTTTTGTACTCACACTGGACATCAATGAATAGAGATGAAGAGTTGATCTGTCCATAATTATTCTCAGACTTGCAGTGGTATGACCCTCTGTCTTCAGGGCTGATGGAGGTGAAATGATAAATTCCTTCTGGTCCTTGAGGCAGTGTTTGGTTCTCCTTGTACCAGGTGTATTTAGCAGCTGGGTTAGCATCACTGCTACAGGTCAGAGTCACTGAACTGCCCTCCACTATCTCACCAGAGGGACTCACTGACACAGAAGAGGTCTTTGTAGCATCTATAAAAGATAACACAGATTATTTTAAAGTGATGATTACTAAAGTGGCACAGGATTTTAAAAATGGCATCATGCATGTGGCAGCATCTGGAAACTTGAAAGTTGTCTGGTGAATGGATGAATAGTGGATATTGTATTAATGTTTTGCTGTCTCCTGTTGCTCTGCATGGCTTGTGAACTATCTTTTGAGTGCTTATTTTTTTGTTATTGTCTGTCTGTAATTTTTAACCATCACTTTATTAGTTTCAGGACATCTCACCATGCGACTGAAGTTGAAAATTAGCCAGCTGGCTAACACAGAAATGTTGATTAATGTGTGTTGTCCTTATAAATAAATGAAGAATCCCAAAGTCTGAATCGAATTGAACAGATGGAACCTGAAGAAAACACATATGATCTGCAAAATGTTTTTGGTTAAAAAAGTGCAAAGATGTTTACCAGTGTAAGCATTTTTTTGCTTTTTAAATAAGCAGTTTTACTCACATTTCACATCAATAAAGATGTATTCAGATGTCCTCTTCCCCAGCTGGTTCTCAGTTGTACAGTAATACTCTCCAGAGTCAGAGGACTGGATGGAGCTGAAGACAAGCTGTGATTCTTTCCTGAGAGGTTGAAGGTCTGGCTTTACATTCTCCTTGTACCAGGTGTATTTAGCTGCTGGGTTAGCATCACTGCTACAGGTCAGAGTCACTGAACTGTCCTCCATTATATCATCAGAGGGACTCATTGACACAGAGGGAAGCTTTGGAGGATCTGTAAGTGATGATATGAACACATATTAACTTTAATATGAGAATATTATCATAAAACAAAGTCTGTTTCATTTGCTGATAATATATACTCTAAAGACAATAATGGAGGCAGGAATAAATAAAAGAAAGTAGAGTACATTTTCAATTCACTGTTTAATGTTTTATTATTGCCACAGACCTGTCTCAAGTACTCACTGACTTTAATACCAGCAGTTTTGGACTCCTGCTGATGGGGGCAGATTGCTAATTACTAATCTTTAATCAGTTGTCCTTTTCTACATTTGTTTCTCTCTCTCCCTCTCTCTCCCACTGTGTGTGTGTGTGTGTGTGTGTGTGTGTGTGTGTGTGTGTGTGTGTGTGTATATTCAGGTACCTCTACCTGCCTCACTGTCACACATCTTGTTTTGTTCTATAAATCTTGCTGTCTCTACAAACATTCTGAAGATCACATTGCTTGTATTGTGTGTCCTGCAGTTGACTACACTTACACACCGTAGCACAAGCCAGCATGTCATTAAAAAACAAACAAACAATTGACATGTTTTGGTCTGAGTAAAATAGTTATGTTGATAAAAGTACAACGTATAAATGAAAAAGTGCAAGCGGTAAAACTGGGTCTGGCTTGTTGTAGACTATTTGGGTCAAAGTTTTCACTTGATGTGTTAGTGGAACACTGTAGAGAAAACTCACACACTGAAGGAGAGCGGAAAGATTCATATCCTGATAGAGCACAAGAATACTCGTCCTCAGGATTAATTCGATCTGGATGAAAATAAACTTTGTTTCCCTCCATTAGCTGGCCATTCTTGTACCAGATGTAGGAAGGATCAACAGGCAGCTGACAATTGCTGTGACATGTCAGCTCTGTCCAGGTGGGATTCTGGTTGGAGAAAGATTTCTTAACATGCACTTGGAAGTCTGGATCTGTGAACAACAAACAGAAATGTCATTTCAGAATTAACTGTCAACATACAGCACATACAAGCAAATATCCACATGTTCACAGTAACATTTCCTAAATGATCTGAAACATCTGAAACTAACTGATCACAACGTCAAGGAATCAACCATTTATAGCAAATGGTTATAAAGTTAGATTTGATGGAAAAGAACCTGCTCTTTGAGGGAGCTCTCAGAGAATCCAAGCAGTAATGAAGAGTCTGCTAACTAACCTTAATAATCACATAGATGAATACTAGATTTGAGAGAAATAAAGAATACCAAAAGCAAAGCACATAATGAGGAGACTGGGACAGCAGATGGTGTCAGCATTAGCATGTAAGCAAAGTAATAGTAAGAAGTGTCGGGTCACAATGGAAGCACTGTCCACTTCTATCAATATGATGACCATTATTAGTCAGCTGGTAGCCAAGCAGCTGGTAAAGCTCTGTGCTCTGCCTGAACTAATGTTTTGCTCCATTTAAAATGAAAATGTTACCTGTGACAGTCAAAGTGACTCCAGGTGAACCAAAATATTTCCCTCCTGGGTCGTTTGTTATGAACCTGAACTTGTACTCAGCTGAGTCGCTCTGTCTCAGGTCTGTGATTCTCAGAGTGCAGTCCTTCTTATCACACTGATACTGAACACGACCTGAATACTCTTTTTTCAGATCCACAAACACACCATTACTCTCTTTAGTGAACCAGAATGTTTCCTTAACTACAGTAGAAATGCCCTTTATTCTGGATGGGTATCTGTAAGTGCAGTTTATCTTCACTGTTGATCTTTTGAAGGCACAGATCTGAGTAGAGGTGTAAGTCACTCCCCAGCCATTCTGACCCTGTACCACTGTAACACAGAGCACATCAGAAACCACAATCAGATTCAAAACAACATCAGGGGAAAGACTTATTTTCACTTATTATTGTGTTTCAGATTGCAAACCTGGAAAGGAAACTAGGAAACAAATATACAAATATTTAGTTTGCTTAATATCAGTTTTAAAGAAACAAACAAGTGAAAGTTTTTGAGATGGTTTAAAGACAGATTAATGTTTGATCATTGCTATGTCTCTCTCAGTAGTGTTTTGAAGGTAAATCTATACAGTAAAAGAGAGACAAGACACAGCAGACAGTTTAGTTAAAACAGAAAAGTATGAATTTAAGTGACTCTTTATCATATGTGAGTGTCAAATATTGATTTAAATCTTGAATCTATTTATAAATAAGTGAAGCATCATTTCAAATCTAAAAACAATCCACATGATTCAAGTGCTGTTTTGGGCAAGTTATATAAGTAAATGCATTTTTAATTAAAAACAAAAACAAAACAAAACATTTGTGTGTACACAAATGTGAACAATTGAACATAAATGTGCATATTGGTCAACCAACAAAAATGTCCCAACCATTATAAAACCAATCCTATGCCTCATGGCTGCAGAGTTTTAAGGATAGACTATGTATCACTTTACAAGTCAAATATAAACATGGTGATCTGAGAATGAATGATTTCTTCCTCTCTGAAACTCATTTCATGCTGCTCTGAATAAGTTACAGTGTCCCTACAATGTAAATGTAGACATACAGTACCTGACACAGAGAGAAGGAAGACAACAAATCCACTCGCTGCTGCTGTTAAACTCATAGCTGCTCCTCTAATCCCTCTGACTTCAGAGATAATAAAACATGTCTGCAGGTAAATAATAATCCCAAGAAGAAAAAAGACAAGACTTCAATGTAGAAGGACGTTGTCTTCATAAGATCACGTCTCTCTGTGGTCTGCAGGCAGAAGACAGAAGTCAAGCTGTTAAAAATAAACTCAGCTTCCTTCCTCTTTACATTATTAACATGCAAAATGAGCAAGATGCCAGTAGATGAAACTTAAGAAGGAATGATGTGTTGATTTCAAGTGGATATGGGGGTTTCAGGCTTATCTTGGACTTTCAACTAATACAAATAAAAATGTCCTGACAGCTCTGATGGAGCTCAGGATTCACCCATAAGGGCTGCTTTATTACAAACAATTCCTCCGTATAAACCTGGAAACTGTGTGTAACAACTGATCTGTGCAGATGTGTAGTAGAACGCAGAACATTAATTACTGTCAAGTCCTGACCACTGCTGTGTGATGCTGCTGCCAGCTGTGACACACAGCCACCTGTGGGCAACAGACCGAACATCAGTAGCCTACTGATGTTTCTGCGAAATCCCGGATACATTCAGTAACACCTGAACAACATTATTGCAAAGTTTAGACATTAATCTAACACGTTTCAGACCTGCCTGAGTCACATTAATAGCTGCAGCCTATTTTGATGGAAATTTCTGTAGATGATGTCATAGATGCGAAACACTAGAGAAGTAAAAGAAGCAAAATACATGAAAGTTGGTTTGTGATTGTGTGATCGTGTAGTGTGTGTGCGCATCTCTGCTATTTAAAGACACGCAATTTGAAGCTTTTGTGCTCTCTGCAGTTTTTGTTATGGACCAATCTGTGTGCTGAAATGTGGAGAAAAGCCTGAAAACACTCAATCAGATGCAAAACAAGGGAAAACTGCACTCAGCTGCAGAAATTTATGAACGTTTTGGCTCCGAATAAGATCTTAAAACAGGGCAGATTGCGGGTGCAAATGCTTCGCAATTCAGAGCTCTATTAACGGGCGCAATCCATTCTTTGTGGATTTGGCCCTAAGTGTTTTCTAAGTTTAACTTTGAATTTACAGTATAAAGAAACAGTTTTAGATGCTGTTTACAGTTAATCTCTCTGTGCACTGAGACAGAACATCGTACAGTCTGAAGGTTCAGTGAAGGAACAAGAATATATTGAACCTGTGAACATTAATGCAGTTTTACTGAACAGGAAAAGAAGAAGAAAATGAATCATTAGAGAGTCTGTGCTTGTCTTGGTTAATTTCCTCTCTGTTAGTTTTTTGGTAAAGTTGCTGCTCAGCTAAGTGTGAAAACCACAAAGAAATGCAGAACATGAAGTGTGGGAAACTATTGAAAGCAGCTAAAATAAAATAGGTGACAATAAGTTTTCACAGGGAGGAGCAACTGTTATAACTGTAACATCTAAAAGAGTTGTCCAGCTCTACAGTACAGAGTGCAGAAATTACCAAACACATTTAAAACATCGTGACAAGATGAAATTCTCAGTGCATTGCTGTACCATCATAGAACTATGTATATATGAATATGCATGTATAAAAATATATGATTCTTACAATCCATGGAGGGAGGTTGGACAAACCTTATTAGCTAGACACCCCCACCCCCACCACCCATGACACAGACACAGCTGAACATCTTAATATAATATTATTAAAGTGTTCAGCAGTAAATATTGTTATTATTTTTTTGTCTTCATTCAACAGCTATATTTTACACAGAAATAAACAGAAGTGAATGTTTGGTGTTGTAGAGCTTAAAAGTTATTCATCATACTGCATCACACATACATCAAACCTAGAAAAGTGCTGATCTGGGATTATTTAAAGTTTACTTTCTTTAAATGACTTCATGCTGCTCTGAATAAGTGAGCTAAATGTCCTACAATGTAAATGTAGATATACAGTACCTGACACAGAGAGAAGGAAGACAACAAATCCACTCGCTGCTGCTGTTAAACTCATAGCTGCTCCTCTCATCTCTCTGACTTCAGAGATAATAAAACATGTTTGCAGGTAAATAATAATCCCAAGAAGAAAAAAGACAAGACTTCAATGTAGAAGGACGTTGTCTTCATAAGATCACGTCTCTCTGTGGTCTGCAGGCAGAAGACAGAAGTCAAGCTGTTAAAATAAACTCAGCTTCCTTCCTCTTTACATTATTAACATGCAAAATGAGCAAGATGCCAGTAGATGAAACTTAAGAAGTAATGATGTGTTGATTTCAAGTGGATATGGGGGTTTCAGGCTTATCTCGGACTTTCAACTAATACTGATACTGATCTGTGCAGATGTGTAGCAGAACGCAGAACATTAATTACTGTCAGATCCTGACCACTGCTCTGCCTCTTTCTCAGTTTGGAGACTCACTTATCGTTTCAGCTGCTGTGTGATGCTGCAGCCAGCTGTGACACACAGCCAGCTGTGGGCAACAGACCGAACATCAGTAGCCTACTGATGTTTCTGTGAAATCCCGGATACATTCAGTAACACCTGAACAACATTATTGCAAGGTTTAGACATTAATCTAACATGTTTCAGACCTGCCTGAGTCACATTAATAGCTGCAGCCTATTTTGATGGAAATTTCTGTAGATGATGTCATAGATGCGAAATACTAGAGAAGTAAAAGAAGCAAAATACATGAAAGTTGGTTTGTGATTGTGTGATCGTGTAGTCTGTGTGCGCATATCTGCTATTTAAAGACACGCAATTTGAGTCTTTTGTGCTCTCTGCAGTTTTTATTATGGACCAATCTGTGTGCTGAAATGTGGAGAAAAGCCTGAAAACACTCAATCAGATGCAAAACAAGGGAAAACTGCACTCAGCTGCAGAAATGTGTGAACATTTTTGTTCCGAATAAGATCTTAAAACAGGGCAGATTGCGGGTGCAAATGCTTCGCAATTCAGAGCTCTATTAACGGGCGCAATCCATTCTTTGTGGATTTGGCCCTAAGTGTCTTCTAAGTTTAACTTTGAATTTACAGTATAAAGAAACAGTTTTAGATGCTGTTTACAGTTAATCTCTCTGTGCACTGAGACAGAACATCGTACAGTCTGAAGGTTCAGTGAAGGAACAAGAATATATTGAAGCTGTGAACATTAATGCAGTTTTACTGAACAGGAAAAGAAGAAGTAAATGAATCATTAGAGAGTCTGTGCTTGTCTTGATTAATTTCCTCTCTGTTAGTTTTTGGTAAAGTTGCTGCTGAGGTAGGTGTGAAAACCACAAAGAAATGCAGAACATGAAGTGAGGGAAACTTTTGAAAGAAGCTAAAATTAAATGTGTGACAGTAAGTCTTCACAGGGAGGAGCAACTGTTATAACTGTAACAGCTAAAACAGTTGTCCAGCTCTACAGTACAGAGTGCAGAAATTACGAAACAGATTTTAAACATCATTACAAGATAAAACTCTCTGTGCATTGCTGTACCATCATAGAACTATGTATATATTCATATGCATGTACAAAATATGATTACAATCCATGCAGGGAGGGTGGACAAACCTTACTAGCCAGGCCCCACCCCCACCACCCATGACACAGACACAGCTGAACATCTTAATATAATATTATTAAAGTGTTCAGCAGTGGATACTGATATTATTATTTTGTCTTCATTCAACAGCTATATTTTACACAGAAATAAACAGAAGTGAATGTTTGGTGTTGTAGAGTTTAAAAGTTATTCATCATACTGCATCACACATACATCAAACCTAGAAAAGTGCTGATCTGGGGTATTTTATATTTACTTTCTTAAAATGACTTCATGCTGCTCTGAATAAATGTGCTAAATGTCCTACAATGTAAATGTAGATATACAGTACCTGACACGGAGAGAAGGAAGACAACAAATCCACTCGCTGCTGCTGTTAAACTCATAGCTGCTCCTCTCATCTCTCTGTGAGGCTTCAGAGACAATAAAATACATCAAATAATGTAAACAACATGTAATAATCATATCAGTAAACTATTCTACTTACAACAGAGAAGGACGTTGTCTATTAAGATGCTCGTCCTCTGTGATCTGTGAGCAGAAGTCAGATATCAGGATGTTAAATGACTTGATTTCCTTCCTGTTTCTTAGTATTATGAATATGCATGAGGAGAAATAAGACAGTAAACATATATGTTAAAACCATGTTTTACTGTTGTCCAAAGACTTGATATAATCTATGTTAGAGATAATAAGAGACCAGTGTTCTGGCCTGTTAGTAATTTAAAGAGAAAAGAGAAATAATGAGATATTTTTATTATTTTACTCTTTTTATGTGAGGGCGCAGTTCAGTGTCTAAAGAAAAAACATGACACGTGACGAATGTGTGACATTTAGTCTGATGCATCTCCTCAAACTTTTGGTGCATGTTAATACACTGAATACACCACCATGAGTTCAAAGAGATGTACTGCATCAGTATGAGATGAAAGAAGTCACATGATGAGTACAGTGTTTATTATAAGTATTAAGAAAGTAAAAAGTGCAGTATGACAAAAAACAAAAAAAACAAAAAACAAAATCAGTGATACAGAAATCTATTTGTAAAGATTCTGATTTACTGCAATCACTGTAATAATAAGTGACTCATCTCTCCAATTAGAACTGAGAATATTTTTATTCAAGACAAAACAACAAAGAACAAGGACAAATGTAATTACATGGTATTGATACTGTAATATAGAACAAAAACAAGCTGTAATAATATGTATAAAGAAAGCAGAAAAACAGGCAATTGTAATGTTACTGTAAGGCAGTAGAAATAATTCACAAGATTAATGTTAGAATATTGACAACAGATATTTGACTGACAATAAAACTGGTTGTCATAATGAAACTGGAAGACATACTGTAAATACAGAAAGATCAGTGGAAATGGTCTGTTATCAATGAAATATAACTCTCTACTACCATCTAGTGGCAGCAATAGGAAATTACAAGTTGATCAGTAAAAGCTCTATAATACTCCATTGTGTTTTAAATATCTTACACATTACAATCTTACCACTTGTTAACTAACTGATACACTACTCCTGAGATATGTCCAAAGCTGAAAGTTATAATAATCTTTAGTATATCTCCTCTAACCCAACGTTAATAAATATTACACTGGCAAGTATCCACAGCTCCACTAAATGACTCCGGTGACTCCAGTCGCACAAATACTACAAACTTAAGTTAGCAGGTTATACCACTGAAGATTTTTGAAGTCTCCTAGATCACTTTCACTATTTGCATCTTTAGCTCAGTTCATTTAAAAGGTAGCCACCACAAAGGTTTACCTGCTTTAGGTGAAACTTATAATACCCTACTAATAAACAAAGAAACTGTCAAACGTGGCAGTAGGACTGTTCAGTTTAACCATGCTGTATTTTAAATAACTGACAACAATTTAGAAGGACTGATTGCTTTTTGAATGTGTTAATAATATTTACCCTTTTAGGTGAAATTATACAAAAACATAAATAACGCAGATTACCAGTTTAAAATAAAAAATAGTATCTTTCAAAATAATATTAACATAATTACCTTTACCAAAATTAGCAAATCAATTAATTACCTGAGAAAATACTTTTACTTCAAATCCCCTCAGATTTGTTTGGCAGAATCCCTATTTCTCATCACTTTTCCACTATTTCATTACTGTTTTTTCGTCTAACCCTGCCCTCCATTCTCTTCTTTACCTACAGCCAGTTACCACGGGTGGCACTGACTGATACCTACTTCTTCTTCTCTGAGGTTTAACGGCAACTGGCATCACATAGCGTTGCATTACTGCCATCTTTTAGTTAGTTCACTCCTACAGTTTCCAGATTGTCACTTTTTCCATCAGTCCTGTTCTCCTGAGGTATCTGATCAAGCATCTTTTACCTTGTCCACTAACACCACACTCCAGTATGTTCTTTAATCCTGCTCCTGTTAGCCCGAATCTTTTCATTTCCTCCATCATGTCCTTTCTCTCTGATATATATTTATTGCAGCTGATGATCACTGTTCCACAGTTTCTGGTAATTAACAATGTTCACAAAGACCAATTGGATGCTTCTCTATATTAAGTGTGCTGTATAGATTGTTGTGTCCTATTCTTAATTTAGCTTTTATTACCTCCTATTTTCTGTTTCCTCCATTTCTCACACCACACACTCTATTTTGAATCAAATGTAAATTCGTTCTCCCCCTTATTTCCTGACCCCACTGCTGTTGCCAGTCTTTATTGATGTTTTAAACTTTAATATGGATGTCTATGTTTCCTTTGTTTGTTTGGCTAGGTTGTCCACCCGTTTGTTACCCAGAATGCCTATGTGACAAGAACCCAAATGAATGTGACCTCAGTACCTTGCTTTATTACTCTTGAGTGTATTGATGATCACTGTTCCACAGTTTCTGGTAATTAACAATGTTCACAAAGACCAATTGGATGCTTCTCTACATTAAGTGTGCTGTATAGATTGTTGTGTCCTATTCTTCATTTAGCTTTTATTACCTCCTATTTTCTGTTTCCTCCATTTCTCACACCACACACTCTATTTTGAATCAAATGTAAATTCAATCTCCCCCTTATTTCCTGACCCCACTGCTGTTGCCAGTCTTTATTGATGTTTTAAACTTTAATATGGATGTCTATGTTTCCTTTGTTTGTTTGGCTAGTTTGTCCACCCGTTTGTTACCCAGAATGCCTATGTGACAAGAACCCAAATGAATGTGACCTCAGTACCTTGTTTTATTACTCTTGAGTGTATTGTAATTATTTTGAATAGTAAGTCCTGATGATTGTTGGACACACCTGACATAACACTGGACAGCACAGAGACAGAATCGATTGATACCTACAGTCACCGATCAAACAAAATAGCTGAAACTAAAGGGACAATCTGTGTTTTTTAAAAAAAAAATTATTTTGCTTTCCCCCACTTCAACATTGTTGAGAACTGTTTGTTTTTTACTACTTATTCAACTATTTACATCCTACATTTTTTATGACTAAATTATCTTAATCTTGTGGTAACCACTTTCTTCTTTCTTTATTAAACTAAATAACTTTCAGTTTAATTGACTTATTAAATTATTTTCATCCACATTTTTAGGAACTAAAAACTTAGGTTTACACTGGGGCTACACAGGTAATCATTGAAATTTAAAATAAGATTTCAGTGTGGACCTCTCTGAGAATGCATCATAGAGACAGTTATATATTTTAGACCAATTTAAATGGACAGATTAGCTTATTATTTTACTGCTGAAGTAAAGGCATATATGCCTGATGAAGGCTGGGCATGCTGAAACAAAGTGATTTAATAAATATTCCAGCAGTAAGCAAGACAGTGTGCAGGAGTTCTTGTCATTGTTTTCAAACTGAAAAAAAAAAACTCCCAAAAAACACAACATGAGTTTGCTGATGTGTTCATGAGGTTCTATTGACTGTGCTGTACAGTGCAGCTGGATCTTTCCCAGTTTCCTCTGGTTCTGAGATGGAAATTTAAAAAAAATGAATCAGGTGATTTTGAAGATATTGTATTAAATTATATAAACAGCCATAATGAAGATATGACAGTCAAATGTAATAAAGGAAAAACTGAAATAAAACTCTTGCCACTATGTTCATGTGTGAAGAGCTGCTCACCTCGGAGCAGTACCGGCTCTGTTAAAGCCTACCATCTTATAAAAAATATATACTTTTATTGGTGACTGTATGGACAGCCATGTTTTTTTTGCTGCTACAACAATGACAAACCACCAAACCACAAATGAATGTTCTGATCCTAGTCAGACTTCATCAGGTCATTGGACAGCCAACAGGGATTGAAACATTGTCAATTTAAATAAATTTGGGGTTTAAGGTCCGTGTGCAGACAGGCACTTTTCATTGATGCTGATTTCTGATAGCCTTGCACCTACATGTGATGTGCTACACTCCTTCCTCTATTGTGGCTACATTTGTGAAAACATAACTGACCTCCTAAGTACAAACTATGGCTTGAAAAGGCTGCTTCATTTTTATTTTCCACATCAGGAGAAGTAAACCCTGAGTTTCTGGTTTATAATCAATCATGAGGTTAATGGGGACAAGCAAACAAATGAATCACACAAGTGTAACTCTTTAAAAAAACTTATCTTGATACACTCTGATCTTGTAAAATGCAACTTAAATGTAAATAAACTCCTCTCTCTTTTTGCTCCCTGTCTGACAGATTCATCTACATATTAGGGAAGGACACCTGGGTGGAGCGCTGGCCTTTGTCTGCAGAGTGCTCCAGCAATCCCAGCCTGCAAGCTAAATGCAAGAACCTTGATGATGCTACAGATGCTACAGAACTGTCTGTCAACACCTGCAGGCTGTAGACTCTCAGACTTGTCTGAGAAGTGATATTGTGTTGGAAAGATGGAAAATAACTGTGTACACAAAGATTTTCTGGTCATTATAACCCAATCTGTGCAATATGGACATTTTATTCAAATGTTATTTGTGTTTTCATGGTGGAAAAGAGAACAGAAAGTGAAAGCAGTTATAATATCATGTTCCATAAGATTATTCTCTACTCCGATAATACAATATAAGAATGAGGAAAAAGTAAATACCACTAGCAGCAATGATGCAGAACAAAATATTCAAATTTTCACAATGTATAACATGTCTAACATGAGCTGTGAAACATATTGTTGATATCAGGGTGTGATAAAAACTGGAGAAAGACACCATTTGTGTCAACCTTGATACACAGGTCCTGTTCATTTTTGTTCTTGAGGTTTACAGTTAAACAATTATTCTTCATTATTTTTTGTGAAGAAGGTTGGCATAAGGGCAGCATGAAGTGTGTTTCTGTCAGATAGATTTTTAGGTTGATCTAGAAGATAGTCAGTGACTCAGCAGTCTGAACTAAACTGTGGAAACTGAATGGGGTTTTCTTTTGCATTGGTACTGTTGAACTTTTCTTCCTCACATTTTCACTGTTGTCTGGACTCTCTCCAGGCTCACATGATTGCTTGGAGGCGAGAATTACAAAAAAAATGATTGGATTTTCAATTATTTTACATCAGGGGAATTCCAGTTTCAAGAAACATCTTATTTTTGTTTTTTGTGGTTTGGGCCATTGTTACTTTCAATAATAATAACATTGCACTCTCCAAGTTAATTCACATCTGGGAACACAGATATATTCACACAATCATACAGATTTTAAAGAAACCTCCAGGTTACTGTAATATAAATAAATAATAATAAATATCTCAAATAACCAATAATAATAAATAATTCTTTCATGTAATCAATCCTGGGATTACTTGAAAGTTGCTCTTAAGAGACTTTTACACTTTGTTGTAAGCAGGAGTAAGTCACTTGAGAAATGTGTCTCACACAACATTGGTTGACTCTTTAGAGCATTTTAAGTGTAATTCTTTTGTTTTTATTTCTCAAGGACTTGAGTTTTCATTATTCCGTATTATTCTTAATCCCAGTTCGGGTTTCTCATAGGAACAGACAGAAGGAAGACAACAAATCTGTTAAACTCTGTTCCTATCATTTTTCTTTCTGGCTTCAGAAACAAAGAAAAAAAAACAAGCAACAACAAAAACAAGACAAAAACAAAAAAAAAAACAACACATCAGCAGGTAAATAATGTACAGAAGATCAGTTACATCAAGCAGATCCACTTAGACTTAGAAGGAAGTTGTCTTGAACTGTAACTTTCATTTGTGGTCAGGAGACCAAAAGACAGAGATCAGAATCTTAAAATACACCAGACTTCCTCTTCACATTATTGATATGCATGATGAACTCAATGCCAGTAAATACCTAAGGGAATAACTTTGTTGCTGATTTACAAACTATATACAAACTTTGTACTGTAATCTATATAAAGGAGAGAATGAGAGACTAATTTTGTGGCCTGATGGTTCCAAACCTTTTTTTCCTGTCTTCTTTTGTTTTTGTTTTGTTTTTTAGTAAATGTGGCAACAATTCAGTATGTAAGAAAATGTTCTGTCAGGCTTCTCTCAGTGGTGCCTAAACAATTATGTGACAGATAATTTGCTTTACATTCATGCAAAGACATTAGAAACCAAGTGAGATAAGTTAACTCTAGTAGAGATAGAAAGCTCAATACAATTAAGGTATTAGGTTGAAACGCCAACTGTTCACTCATATTGACAAAAGGTCACAGTCAAATTTGCTTTCCATTTCAATTTTCTTAGTTTAGAGAATCAGTTCTTTAGTTGACACAAGAATCTTACAGCTGTAGACGCTGCTGTTGGACCCATTTAGAAACAGAATCAGGATGAAGTCAACATGCAAGGCTGCTCTCAGTTAATTTGTTCAATTATAAGTGTTCAGGAGTAGGGACTGAATTCGATACTAACCTCCATCATGGTTTGCATTGTTTTCATTGCAACAACCATGACTTATCTTAAAGTGTATTATATACAAATTTCTCATTAGTCATCAGTATTCATCCACATGCTGGGAATCCTTTGATATTTATAACAAATGTTATGGCAATCCATCCAACAGTTGTCAGGACATGTGACTAAAAACCAAATATGTCAACTTGCTGGTAGCACTAGAGTTGAAGTCAGGGGATCACCAAAGTTAGTAGGATTCATCCTGTGGGGACCATAAGTTGCTGTTCCAATAGGACCAACAAACCAACCAACCGACTGACATTACCATCTCCTGAGCTATGCCAGTAGCATAGCTAAAAATCAAATGATTACCTGCTTTAAAATTTAAAAAAGGTAGACTAGAGATTCCTGTTGTGTTCATCGGGCTTTGTTGACTGTGCTGTACAATGCAGCTGGGTCTTCCTCTGTTTCCTGACCTCTGGTTCTGAGAAGGAATTAAAAAAAATCAAATGATCCTGGAGATGGCATAAACTAATAGTGATAGCAAGAATGTAAACAAAACAAGCAAATTCAACAGCGATAAAATGTTAAAATAAAAAAAATGTCCCTGTGTAAAGAGCTGCTCACCTTGGGGCACTGTTAAATTTGACAGCAGCATACTCAACACCCTCTTCTTCCTCTTCACGTCTTTGGAGTCGAGCTGGTCTGATGTTGGAGTAAACAGGATCTGCCTGATTGTTGGAGAACGTGACACTGGCATAGTGAATGTCATCCTGCTCCTCTGGCTGCCTCTCAGTGGGTCGACGCTGCAAAGACAAATTGACAAGCAACCACAACCGGAAAGGCCTAAGCAACAGCACCTCAAGTAATGATACAGATCAAACAGATGTTCCCTTTTCACCAACAAGAGACAAAAGGGCAAGTAAAGAAACATAAGGTATTGAACAAATACCCTGTTCAAAATACAAAGTTCTGGATGTAGCAGGAATATAATCATGACCAAGTGATGAAGAGGATTGAAGAGAGACTAATGGCGATGAGGACATTGAACTGCTCCACAACTTGACTGAGTTTTCATGTTGTATTTATGATACTGAGTGATTAAGCAGTGTGAACTGAACTGCTGAACCAAAGCAGGGTTTCACTGGATTTTTCACTGAATTGTTTAATTCTCTTTACTCACCTGTTCTCTGTTCTCAGCTCTCTCTCCGGGCTCTGATAATTGCTTACAAGGCCTCTTTTTACTGGTTAGGGGAATTAATTAAGAAAACAAATTATTTCATAATTCAGTTATCAAACTGTACTTAATAAGCAATGTTTTAGTAAAACAAATCTACTTACTTTATTAATAGGAAGACAAAGAGTAGTATTATAACCAGAAGAACAGCAGTGGTTGTTCCAATGACAATTGATTTCCATGCTCCTGGGTAATGGTGATAAAATACAACACTGATATAACAAAAATAATAATAATGATATAAAAAAGGCCATTATCATTAATAAAAATAATAATATTAATGATGGCCCTCCTAGGAGACAAATTACATTGTTCTGTGGGATCCCAAAGCTAACTTCAGCCATCTGGGAGATTGAACCCTTTCAGTACATCCAGGGTCTATCTCATGGCCTTCTGCCAGGCAGATGTGCTACAATTGGTAGTATGGCACATTTCCTCTAAATGAAAATATGCAGTAGTTCAATATCAAGAGTCTCCATGAGTTCATGTTTCTCTCAGCCACTATTGAATACAAATGGCTCTATATTTGTGGTGGCGCTACATCCAGCCCAAGCAGAGCTCTTACAGTTTGTTATTTACCCAATAAGTAACTGAAGCAGTTTTGCACATAGCATCACTGCGCCGGTATAAACTAAAACCAGTCATTGCAGAAATCTTTGGTGCAGACTACCATTCACTCCCTCTAATATACACATAGAATCACCAGCTGCTTCTTCTCACCTGAAACTGAAGAATTTAAGGTGGATGGTTTAACTTGAAAAGGGCTTCATTAAATTGCCACCACAAAATCCCCCCAACTGCATTTCATCATATGGTGGATTATGACCGATGATGTGTACATGTGTGAATGAACTGAAAAAAACGAACCTGCTACAACAGTCAGATATAAGGTGGAGTTATGATGTCCTCTTTTGTTCTGGGCTTCACAATAATAATTTCCACTGTGTTCAGGACTGACATCAGTGATGGTGAAGATCTGTCCTGATGCTTTTGGTGAGTCTTCATTCTCCTTGTACCAGGTATAATTAGCTGCTGGGTTAGCATCACTGCTACAGGTCAGATTCACTGAACTGCCCTCCACTATCTCACCAGAGAAACTCACTAACACAGAGGGAAGCTTTGGAGCATCTGGGGGGCAATATGTATAGAGACCAAACAAATTAGCATTTCTTTTCAGGCTCAATTTTATGTGTAGAAAAACCAGCAAGGGGGGACCAAAGAAGAATCGGCCATGCTAGAATCTGCCTTTCAGTCTTTCTACTTTAGAGCATGATGTTTCTACCAGCCTAAACTCAAATTGTGGATAACACACTGTTAAACCCCACTTTGTATGTCAGAGATTTGATTTGTTTTGTACTTACACTGGACATCAATAAATAAAGACGTAGAGTTCTGTCCATATTGATTCTCAGACTTGCAGTAGTAGCTCCCGCTGTCTTTGGAGGTGATGGAGGTTAAATTATAACTTCGCCCTGGTTTTTGAAGCAGTGTTTGATTCTCCTTGTACCAGGTATAATTAGCTGCTGGGTTAGCATCACTGCTACAGTTCAGAGTCACTGAACTGCCCTCCACTATCTCACCAGAGGGACTCACTGACACAGAAGAGGCCTTTGGAGCATCTATAAAATACATATTAACACAGATTATTTTAAGGTGATGATTACTAAAGTGGCACATGATTTTAAAAACAGCATCATGTATGTGGCAGCATCTGGAAACTTGAAGGTGGTCTGGTGAATGGATGAATAGTAGATATTGTATTAATGTTTTGCTGTCTCCTGTTGCTCTGCATGGCTTGTGAACTGTCTTGTGAGTGCTTATTTTGTTGCAATTGTCTTTGTGGCATCTTCTTGCCTTCTGTCTGTTATTTTCAACCATCACTTCATTGGTTTCAGAACATCTCCCCATGGGACTGAAGTTGAAAATTAGCCAGCTGACTAACACAGAAACATTGATTAATGTGCATTGTCCTTAAAATAAGTGAAATGTCTGAACGTTTGAACTGAAGGAAACAGAACTGTTAAATTATACTTTTACAGCAGATGGAACCTGAAGAAAACATGCATGATCTGCAAAATGCTTTTTGGTTGAAAAAGTGCAAAGATGTTTACCAGTGTAAGCAATATTTTACTTTTTAAATGAGCTGTTTCACCCACATTTCACATCAATAAAGATGTATTCAGATGTCCTCTTCCCCAGCTGGTTCTCAGCTGTACAGTAATACTCTCCAGATTCAGAGGACTGGATGGAGCTGAAGACAAGCTGTGGATCTTTACTGAGAGGTTGAAGGTCTGGATTTACATTCTTCTTGTACCAGGTGTAATTAGCAGCTGGGTTAGCATCACTGCTACAGGTCAGATTCACTGAATTGCCCTCCATGATATCATCAGAGGGACTCACTGACACAGAAGAGGCCTTTGGAGCATCTATAAAATACATATTAACACAGATTATTTTAAGGTGATGATTACTAAAGTGGCACATGATTTTAAAAACAGCATCATGCATGTGGCAGCATCTGGAAACTTGAAGGTGGTGCGGTGAATGGATGAATAGTAGATATTGTATTAATGTTTTGCTGTCTCCTGTTGCTCTGCATGGCTTGTGAACTGTCTTGTGAGTGCTTATTTTGTTGCAATTGTCTTTGTGGCATCTTCTTGCCTTCTGTCTGTTATTTTCAACCATCACTTCATTGGTTTCAGAACATCTCCCCATGGGACTGAAGTTGAAAATTAGCCAGCTGACTAACACAGAAACATTGATTAATGTGCATTGTCCTTAAAATAAGTGAAATGTCTGAACGTTTGAACTGAAGGAAACAGAACTGTTAAATTATACTTTTACAGCAGATGGAACCTGAAGAAAACATGCATGATCTGCAAAATGCTTTTTGGTTAAAAAAGTGCAAAGATGTTTACCAGTGTAAGCAGTATTTTACTTTTTAAATAAGCTGTTTCACTCACATTTCACATCAATAAAGATGTGTTTAGATGTCCTCTTCCCGAGCTGGTTCTCAGCTGTACAGTAATACTCTCCAGATTCAGAGGACTGGATGGAGCTGAAGACAAGCTGTGGATCTTTACTGAGAGGTTGAAGGTCTGGATTTACATTCTTCTTGTACCAGGTGTAATTAGCAGCTGGGTTAGCATCACTGCTACAGGTCAGAGTCACTGAACTGCCCTCCACTATCTCACCAGAGGGACTCACTGACACAGAAGAGGCCTTTGGAGCATCTATAAAATACATATTGACACAGATTATTTTAAGGTGATGATTACTAAAGTGGCACATGATTTTAAAAACAGCATCATGTATGTGGCAGCATCTGGAAACTTGAAGGTGGTCTGGTGAATGGATGAATAGTAGATATTGTATTAATGTTTTGCTGTCTCCTGTTGCTCTGCATGGCTTGTGAACTGTCTTGTGAGTGCTTATTTTGTTGCAATTGTCTTTGTGGCATCTTCTTGCCTTCTGTCTGTTATTTTCAACCATCACTTCACTCGTTTCAGAACATCTCCCCATGGGACTGAAGTTGAAAATTAGCCAGCTGACTAACACAGAAACATTGATTAATGTGCATTGTCCTTAAAATAAGTGAAATGTCTGAACGTTTGAACTGAAGGAAACAGAACTGTTAAATTATACTTTTACAGCAGATGGAACCTGAAGAAAACATGCATGATCTGCAAAATGCTTTTTGGTTAAAAAAGTGCAAAGATGTTTACCAGTGTAAGCAGTATTTTACTTTTTAAATAAGCTGTTTCACTCACATTTCACATCAATAATGATGTGTTTAGATGTCCTCTTCCCGAGCTGGTTCTCAGCTGTACAGTAATACTCTCCAGATTCAGAGGACTGGATGGAGCTGAAGACAAGCTGTGGATCTTTACTGAGAGTTTGAAGGTTTGGATTTACATTCTTCTTGTACCAGGTGTAATTAGCAGCTGGGTTAGCATCAATGCTACAGGTCAGATTCACTGAATTGCCCTCAATGATATCATCAGAGGGACTCACTGACACAGAGGGAAGCTTTGGAGGATCTGTAAGATGATATGGTATGAACACATATTAACTCTAAGATGTGAATATTGTCATAAAACAAAGTCTGTTCCATTTTCTGATAATTCATACTCTAAAGACAATAATGGAGGTAGGAATAAATAAAAGAAATTATAAGAGAATAAGTTTTCAACTTCCTTTTTAATGTTTGATTATTGCCACTGACCTGTCTCAGGTGCTCACTGTCATGCAAGCAGTTTTAGACTGCAGATTGCAGATTGCTTATCACTAATTGTTAATCAGTTGTCCTTTTCTACACTTGTTTTTCCTCTTTTGGATTGTGTATGTTCAGATTCTGCTTGCTGTTTTATTGACCCTGTAGTTTCATATAGCTCTACTTGCCTCACTGTTACACATGTTTTTTGTTTTGTTCTATAAATCCTGCTGTCTCTACAAACATTCTAACGACATTACGTTGCTTAGTATGGTGTCTCTGCACTTGACTACACTTACACACCGTAGCACAAGCCAGCGGGTTATTTAAGAAACACCAAACAAAAAACAAAAAAACAAAAAAACTAAATTATCCAAAATTAACATCACATTTTGGTCCAAGTAAAATAGTTAAGTTGATAAAAGTACAAAGTATAAATGAAAAAGTGTAAGTAGTTAAACTGGGTCTGACTTGTTGTAGACTATTTGAGTCAAAGTTGTCACTTGATGTGTTAGTGGAACATTGTAGAGAAAACTCACACACTGAAGGAGAGCGGAAAGACTCATATCCTGATAGAGCACAAGAATACTCGTCCTCAGGATTAATTGGGTCCGGATGAAAATATATATCTTTTCCCTCCGTTGGCTGGCCATTCTTGTACCAGATGTAGGAAGGATCAACAGGCAGCTGACAATTGCTGTGACATGTCAGCTCTGTCCGGGTGGGATGCTGGTTGGGGGAAGATTTTCTAACATTCACTTGGAAGTCTGGATCTGTGAACAACAAACAGAAATGTGATTTCAAAATTAACTGTCAACATACAGCACATACAAGCAAATATTCACATGTTCACAGTAAAATTTCCTCAATGATCTGAAACATCTGAAACTAACTGATCACAACGTCAAGAAATCAACCATTTATAGCAAATGGTTATAAAGTTAGATTTGGTGGAAAAGAACCTACTCTTTCACATAGATGGATATTAGATTTGAGCAACATAAACAATATAAAAAGCATAGCGCATAATGAGGAGATTGGGGCAGCAGATGGTGTCAGCATTAGCATGTAAGCAAAGTAATAGTAAGAAGTGTCAGGTTATAATGGAAACACTGTCCACTTCTATCAATATGATGACCATTATTAGTCAGCTGGTAGCCAAGCAGCTGGTAAAGCTCTGTGCTCTGCCTGAACTAATGTTTTGTTCCATTTCAAATGAAAATGTTACCTGTGACAGTCAAAGTGACTCCAGGTGAACCAGTATATTTCCCTCCTGGGTCGTTTGTTATGAACCTGAACTTGTACTCAGCTGAGTCGCTCTGTCTCAGGTCCCTGATTGTCAGAGTGCAGTCGTTCTTATCACAGTGATACTGAACACGACCTGAATACTCTGAGTCTGTTCTCAGATCCAAATATTGATCACCATTCATTTTAGTGAACCATAAAGTTTTGTCAACTGTCATATCAAGGTTATTTATTCTGGATGGGTATCTGTAGGTGCAGCTTATGAACACTGTTGATCCTTTGAAGGCACAGAGCTGAGTAGAAGAGTACATCACTCCCCAGTGACCCGCTGTAACACAGAACACAACAGAATCCACAACCAGACTCATAACAACATCAGAGAACAGACTTTAATCTGTCATGAAGGTACTTTAGTATGTAAACCTGCTGTGATACTGCATGGGCCTCCTTCTTTCCTCCTCAGAGAAGGACATAAGACTAATTTATGAAGCTTATGGCACCAACACAAGGACAAACATAAAGAGTGTTTTACACTTGAGTACCACAAAATGCAATTAATAATGCAATGTTGAAGTTTCTCATTTAAATTCAGGCGTGGATCCATACATACTGATGGCTAATTTGGATACAATTTGAAAAAGGAAATGTATAATCATGAGATGTGGAGCCATGTATACTGTTGAGTTTCAAGTGTTCTCATAACTTTCTGGGAAATGTAGTATTTAGCATTACTCCTTTCAGTTAAGAATGCACTTGAATAAACTATAGAACTAAACTACATACATTTCACAGTGCATTTTTTTCCCCATCAGAGAGCAACTTAACACCAGCTGAAGCCTTGTTTTACTGCCCTCCAGTGGTTTAACCTCTGATGCAGAAGTGCACTCCAGGGTGTGTACGTACACTGTGACAACACTGTTTGATGTGGTGACAGGTGCAACAGAACACGCTAATGCTGAAAAAGCTTGAGGCTTGATGTCTCCAACATTAAGCATTATGTGTGCATGACTGTTCCTGTATGTGTTTTTATCCATGTAGCCTATAGCTGTCAGACATTATACAATATGCATCTCAGTGGTGCTTTACAGGTTGTATTGATGTTGGGATACCTACAACAGTATCCCAAGAGCTTAATGGGACCAGTACAGAGAGGGAAGTGATATCACCCATACTTAAGACACATTCAGTTATGGTACATTAGCTAAAACACTCCACTAGATGGTGTAAAAGACTGTAAAGTAAACTCACACAGTGAAGGAGAGGGGAACTTCTCATGTCCTTTCACAGCACAGGAATATCTGTCTGTAGAATGAAAGCTGCCTGAATAAGAATTAGATGTTTGTCCCCAAATGTGCTGTCCATTCTTGTTCCAGATGTAGGAAGAACCATCAGATAGATGACAGCTGCTGTGACAGTTCAGCTCTGCCCAGGAATAATGCTGGTTGATAGTTAATCTGCTCACCTGCACCTGGAGATCTGCATATATGAATAAAGAAAAAAAAAGAAAAGCAGACTTGATTTGAAACTTAACTATCAACATTCACACATACAAGCACACACACACACACATACACTTGTGTTCACCGTTTGGAATTAAATTATTAAATCTTCAGATGAAAATGTTACCTGTGACAGTCAAAGTGACTCCAGGTGAACCAGTAAATCTCCCTCCTGGTTGGTTTGTTATGAACCTGAACTTGTACTCAGCTGAGTCGCTCTCTCTCAGGTCTGTGATTCTCAGAGTGCAGTCGTTCTTATCACAGTGATACTGAACACGACCTGAATACTCTGAGTCTGTTGCCAGATCCACATACACATCATTACTCTCTTTTGTAAACCAGAATGTTCTCTCAACTTCATTATCACGGTCATTTATTCTGGATGGGTATCTGTAGGTGCAGTTTATGTTCACTGTTGATCCTTTTAAGGCACAGATGTGAGTAGAAGTGTAAGTCACTCCCCAGTCATTCTGACCCTGTACCACTGTAACACAGAGCACATCAGAAACCACAATCAGATTCATAACAACATCAGGGGAAAGACTTATTTTCACTTATTATTGTGTTTCAGTTTGTAAACCTGGAAAGGAAACTAGGAAACAAGTATACAAACATTTAGTTTGCTTAACATCAGTTTTAAAGAAACAAAAGTGAATGTCTCATACAGTTGGTGTAGATTTGGATTTGCAAGCTAGAGACAAGACGATGAAGCAGCAGGTTCTCAGGTGAACTCTGGTGTTATAAAGTCTGTAAGTTCATGAGCTGGTTAGAAAATGTAAACAAGTGAATGTTTTTGAGATGATTTAAAGACAGATTAATGTTTGATCATTGCTGTGTCTCTCTCAGTAGTGTTTTGAAGGTAAATCTATACAGTAAAAGAGAGACAAGACACAGCAGACAGTTTGGTTAAAACAGAGTAGCATGAAGTAAAGTGACTCTCTATCATATGTAAGTGTCAAATATTGATTTAAGTCTTGAATCTATTTATAAATGAGTGAAGTGTCATTTTAAATCTAAAAACAATCCACATGATTCAAGTCCTGTTTTGGGCAAGTTAAATAAGTAAATGCATTTTTTTAATTAAAAACAAAACAAAACATATGTGTGTACACAAATGTGAGCAATTGAACATAAATGTGCATATTGGTCAACCAACAAAAATGTCCCAACCATTATAAAACCAATTCTATGCCTCATGGCTGCAGAGTTTTAAGGATAGACTATGTATCACTTTACAGGTCAAATATAAACATGGTGATCTGAGAATGAATGATTTCTTCCTCTCTGAAACTCATTTCATGCTGCTCTGAATAAGTTACAGTGTCCCTACAATGTAAATGTAGACATACAGTACCTGACACAGAGAGAAGGAAGACAACAAATCCACTCGCTGCTGCTGTTAAACTCATAGCTGCTCCTCTCATCTCTCTGACTTCAGAGATAATAAAACATGTCTGCAGGTAAATAATAATCCCAAGAAGAAAAAAGACAAGACTTCAATGTAGAAGGACGTTGTCTTCATAAGATCACGTCTCTCTGTGGTCTGCAGGCAGAATACAGAAGTCAAGCTGTTAAAAATAAACTTCCTTCCTCTTTACATTATTAACATGCAAAATGAGCAAGATGCCAGTAGATGAAACTTAAGAAGTAATGATGTGTTGATTTCAAGTGGATATGGGGGTTTCAGGCTCATCTCGGACTTTCAACTAATACAAATAAAAATGTCCTGACAGCTCTGATGGAGCTCAGGATTCACCCATAAGGGCTGCTTTATTACAAACAATTCCTCCGTATAAACCTGGAAACTGTGTGTAACAACTGATCTGTGCAGATGTGTAGTAGAACGCAGAACATTAATTACTGTCAAGTCCTGACCGCTGCTGTGTGATGCTGCTGCCAGCTGTGACACACAGCCACCTGTGGGCAACAGACCGAACATCAGTAGCCTACTGATGTTTCTGCGAAATCCCGGATACATTCAGTAACACCTGAACAACATTATTGCAAGGTTTAGACATTAATCTAACACGTTTCAGACCTGCCTGAGTCACATTAATAGCTGCAGCCTATTTTGATGGAAATTTCTGTAGATGATGTCATAGATGCGAAACACTAGAGAAGTAAAAGAAGCAAAATACATGAAAGTTGGTTTGTGATTGTGTGATCGTGTAGTGTGTGTGCGCATCTCTGCTATTTAAAGACACGCAATTTGAAGCTTTTGTGCTCTCTGCAGTTTTTGTTATGGACCAATCTGTGTGCTGAAATGTGGAGAAAAGCCTGAAAACACTCAATCAGATGCAAAACAAGGGAAAACTGAACTCAGCTGCAGAAATTAATAAACATTTTTCCTCCGAATAAGATCTTAAAACAGGGCAGATTGCGGGTGCAAATGCTTCGCAATTCAGAGCTCTATTAACGGGCGCAATCCATTCTTTGTGGATTTGGCCCTAAGTGTTTTCTAAATTTAACTTTGAATTTACAGTACAAAGAAACAGTTTTAGATGCTGTTTACAGTTAATCTCTCTGTGCACTGAGACAGAACATCGTACAGTCTGAAGGTTCAGTGAAGGAACAAGAATGTATTGAAGCTGTGAACATTAATGCAGTTTTATTGAACAGGAAAAGAAGAAGTAAATGAATAATTAGAGAGTCTGTGGTTGTCTTGGTTAGTTTCCGCTGTGTTAGTTCTTTGGTAAAGTTGCTGCTGAGGTAGGTGTGAAAACCACAAAGAAATGCAGAACAAGAAGTGTGGGAAATTTTGGAAAGGAGCTAAAATTAAATGTGTGACAGTAAGTTTTCACAGGGAGGAGCAACTGTTATAACTGTAACGGCTAAAACAGTTGTCCAGCTCTACAGTACAGAGTGCAGAAATTACCAAACAGATTTTAAACATCATGACAAGACAAAATTCTCGGTGCATTGCTGTACCATCATAGAACTATGTATATATGCATATGCATGTATAAAAATACATGATTCATACAATCCATGGAGGGAGGGTGGAAAAACCTTATTAGCCAGGCCCCACCCCCACCACCCATGACACAGACACAGCTGAATGTTTGGTGTTGTAGAGTTTAAAAGTTATTCATCATACTGCATCACACATACATCAAACCTAGAAAAGTGCTGATCTGGGATATTTTATATTTACTTTCTTAAAATGACTTCATGCTGCTCTGAATAAATGTGCTAAATGTCCTACAATGTAAATGTAGATATACAGTACCTGACACGGAGAGAAGGAAGACAACAAATCCACTCGCTGCTGCTGTTAAACTCATAGCTGCTCCTCTCATCTCTCTGTGAGGCTTCACAGACAATAAAACACATCAGATAATGTACATAACATGTAATAATCATATCAGTAAACTATTCTACTTACAACAGAGAAGGACGTTGTCTGTTAAGATGCTCGTCCTCTGTGATCTGTGAGCAGAAGTCAGATATCAGGAAGGTAAATGACTTGATTTCCTTCCTCTTTCTTATTATTATTAATATTCATGAGGAGCCACATGACAGTAAACACATAAGTTAAAAACAAGTTTTACTGTTTTTACTGACTTAATATAATCTATGTTAGAGAGAATAAGTACTAAGCCTGTTAGTAATTTAAGGAGAGAAGAAAGAAGAATAATGAGACATTTTTATCATTTTCCTCTTTTTAAGTGTGCGCACATTTCGTCATCTAAAAAAAAAACATGACGTGTGTCTGATGTATGACAGTTGGTTTGATGCATCTCCTCACATTTCTAGTGCATGTTAAGACATTGAATACACCACCATGAGTTCAAAGAGATGTACTGCAAATTTACTTTCAGTAGTTTTCACTTTTTATGATTGAGTTGCATCTTAATTTGTTTACCCTTGACATTAAATTCATCAAACATTACAGTTAGAGGTTCAGTTTCAGAGGCGTTGATTGTTCACATTGGTGACCTTGTTGTACAGTAGTTGAACAAACACTCACAGTCGAGGTGTCTAAGTATGAAAATGATTCAGTCAGTGATCTACAGTTGTCACTAACAAATATGGACTGTTATACTGAAAATGCTTCATACAAAACCATCTTCAGACATGTGGTGCAACTATCCTGATTTGTCATTTCTCACTGTTTTGTTTGTGTGAGAGAGAAATACACAGAAAAAGAGAAGTGTCTAGTGGTATTTCTTATTAACTTTGTGGTATTATGTTAATTACTCTTTCATAACAAAGTCAAGATGTTGTGATATGTAGCACGACAAGCTAGTAAAACTTTGTAAATGCAAACACATTGCAGTCTCTCCAGAGACTGTAAATGTTATTGCTGTCATTATTCATTGGAGCCGTTTCTAAACAAACTACAGTAATCATTGCTATTGGGGGAAAGAAAACATGTCACCCAGTGCAACAGTGTGGCTCACTGAAGTATAGAAAATCACCACCCTTATCCTTCAATGCAGACAGGAGGAAGACCTCAGTGATGAAGCCTGACTCTGCAACACTGAAGCTTTCACCACTAGAGGACAGTGAAACATCAGAGATACTGAATCACAACCCTGAAACAACATTTAACCATCCATCACTGATTGTTTAGACACATTTAAATTTACTTTTAGCCGTTGCTCTTAATCTGTTTACTCTTCACATTAAACTCAACAGCAGCAAGATAAATCCCCCCATGGAGTCTAGAGACTGGCGTTGGTGGTTGATGACTTCTGTTGAGACTGATAAGGCTGGTGAGGTTGATGAAGTGATGCACTGATGAATCTGCAAAGACTGAGCAGCGATGGGAAGTGGTGGGAAGTGCAAAATGGCACCATAGAAGCACTAAGGCAGAGAGGGAGAAAACATATTTAAAAAGACAGACGCAGTATGATACGCTGACAATGAAGGTGTGTCAACATGCTATTGGTTAGATGTGACCAGCTGATGTGAACAGGAAGATAGTCTTCCTGACTGAACTTTTGCTAATTTTCATTTGTCACTAACAGATATGGACTGTTATACTGAAAAGGCTTCATACTCAGTAAACTGCCACACATTCTGCTTCCCTGAGTGACCCCAAAGACATTAAATAGACCCAAAAGGTGATAAACATCTCACATGACAATTAAGGTCTTCTTCAATACAAACTGTGTCTGTGCATCTTCATTTTAGCAACATCCCAAATCATAATAAACTATTAAAATGTGACAAATTTCATCCTAAAATAGAGGGAAAGTGAGAAATAAGTCAGAACAAAAGAACAGATTTAAATTTTATTTGTCTTCAAAGCTGGAAAATAAATTCATAAAATGAAAAATAAACATAAAAACAATTTATTTAAAGCTGAAACTTTCTGCACGCTGTCGCCCTCTGCAGCAGTGAGAGGGAACTGAAATCATGTTTCCAACTACAGAGTTGTTGTGGAAGCTGTCTGTTTATTGTGAATCAGCCACTGCAATACCTGGATAATGTGACATTCAACAAAGTGTGATAGAACTGAGATCATGTTTGATGTGTGTAAATATACAGTATACTGCACAAGAAGATAATCAGGATTCCTCAAAAGTGATTAATTACAGTATTTATACATTTAAAATAACAGTTTGCAAAACAGCTCTAATCCTAAATATCTGTAATATAACGAACTCTACAGAGAAAAAAATAAGCTTGCATTAGTTCAGACAGAACACTCAGTAAATTATAAATCAATTGAGTCACACACACCACCTGACATTCAACTGATCTAAACAATCAATCATGTTTGACACGTCGACATGATTCAGTTCAAGCTGCCATCAGCACATTCTTCTCAAAGCTTCTGCTACATGCTGTTACTGACTGTCTGTGCTGCTCACTTCTACCTGCTGCTGCTGCTGAAAACTGAACATGAAAACGTCCACATCATCCTCTACAGCCTCTCTCTCCACTGTCATATTTCACTGTTGTACTACTTTCTGTTTCCATCAGGTGAGTCCAGCCTCTGGTTCAACTGCATCACAACAAAATCACATGAAATTTAGGTGAAGTACTTCTCATAATTGTAACTATGAATCTGATGTTGGCCTGTTTTTTTCCTTTCATGATGCTCCAGCCTGACTGGACTTTACTCCACGTCTTCCTGCTCCTCTGTGTCTTCTGTCTGTGCTGCAGTGACGACCTGCAAGTCTGAGACTTCATACACAAGAGAAGAGTCCAACTGATGGGGAGAGATAACAAAATGAGGATTAATGGACCTCATTCATAAAACTTGCATATAATTAGATTTTATTAATGATGTATTAAATTGTGTTTAAAACTGAATTGTTTGCTATTGCATTCAGGTGAAAATACATTATGATTTTCTATTCTGCAAATTGTAATTTAAATATAAATTCACTTCACAGCTTCATGCTGATAATATAGATGTGTTTGAGTGCATTTATGAGTCAAGTGATCATAACTGTATTTTAGGGTAAGTTCTGTCAATAAGGTCTCTCTCTCACCTCTATAGTCTCTACAGGTTCATTCAGTTCAGTGTTGGAGCTCAGAGTTTTCTTCTTCCTGGATTGAATTCAACAAAATCAAAAAATATTTAACTAAATGAAATTCATGACTTAAAAACTGTGAAAATGTTTTAATAAGAAAATAAAAGAAGGTATTTCATTTCTATTGTCTTACCTTGACCACAGTCTCAAGAGAAACGGAGCAATCAGCATCAGGACCACCAGAATCACCCTGATGATATTCATATTAATTACTGATTTCCCTAAAAATTGAGAGCAACAGAAAGACTTATCAATAAATGTAGTGAATGAATGTGAAGCAGGCAGAGCTGAAGAAAGCAGACATGATCAGACAAATCTTTTCCACTTTTTTTTTAGCAAGGTTGACAAGACCAACAGCTGTATGTTGCTTTTTTAAATGAACTGTTTGACTCACATTTCACATCAATAAAGATGTATTCAGATGTCCTCTTCCCCAGCTGGTTCTCAGCTGTACAGTAATACTCTCCAGAGTCAGAGGACTGGATGGAAATGAAGACAAGCTGTGGTTCTTCACTGAGAGGTTGAAGGTCTGGATTTACATTCTTCTTGTACCAGGTGTATTTAGCTGCTGAGTTAGCATCACTGCTACAGGTCAGAGTCACTGAATTGTTCAGCATAATGTCCCCAGAGGGACTCACAGACACCAGAGGAATCTTATGTGCATCTGAAGGAGAAAATATTGACATGTTTTAATCTTTTGATCCAATCATATTGATGCAGCTGTACAGTGCAAACATCATAACCTGACACTTATCACTGTTACTGTCTGCTGATTATGCTCATGCTCGTGGAATAAACTCACACACTGATGGAGAGGAGAACGTCTCATGTCCCTTCAAAGCACAGGAATAGCTGTCTGCAGGATAAAATAAGCCCAAAAGAAAAAGGAGATGTTTGTTCTGTTATTATCCGTCCATTCTTGTACCCAGATGTAGGAGGGACGATCATCTAGACAACTGCTGTGACACTTCATCTCTGCCCGAACACAGGTATGAACTTTGCAGGCTGTTGATCTGATCACCTGCACCTGGATATCTGGATATGTGAAGAAATAGAAATATCATTTATCTTTATACATGCACAAAATACAAACACAAACATTTACAGTGCTATTTTCAAGATATTTAATGTTTAGAATTAAATAAGTATTCCAATGAAAATGTTACCTGTGACAGCCAAAGTGACCCCATTTGAACCAATAAATTTCCCTTTTGGTTGGTTTGTTATGAAGCTGAACTTGTACTCAGCTGAGTCGCTCTCTCTCAGGTCTGTGATTCTCAGAGTGCAGTCGTTCTTATCACAGTGATACTGAACACGACCTGAATACTCTGAGTCTGTTGCCAGATCCACATACACATCATTACTCTCTTTTGTAAACCAGAATGTTCCTTTGACGGTAGTATCATTGTCATTTACTCTCGATGGGTATCTGTATGTGCAGTTTATTTCCACTGTTGATCCTTTAAGGGCACAGATGTGAATAGAAGTGTAAGTCACTCCCCAGTCATTTTGCCTCTTCGCTGCTGTAACACAGAGCACATCAGAAACCACAGTCAGGTTCATGATATCAGTTGATAATTAATTAATCAGCTACTAAGAAAAGCCGCATATCATAGTGCTAACATGTTTTTGGGGGTAAGATAATCTAGACCAGCTTCAAATTATGATTATCTTCTGTTACAGAAGTTACTGAATATGTCTCAATCTAATAAAACTGAGCTGAAGTACAGCGTTTCATCAGGTGTTTATCATATTCCATCATTTTAGATGATGCTAATTAGACACCCTCATTTCTATAATACAGGAGGACGAACAAGACTGAGTGTGTGGGAACTTGCCAGTAGCAACTTCCACATCTATTGGGGAAAAGTGCTAAAGTAAGCAGAGGAGCTCAATAGTCAAAAACCCAAAATACCCAGATGTTGAATGCTGGAAAAGGGACAGACAGCTTAAATTGCTAATGGTTGATAGATATGCAGACTTGATGAAAAGATGAAGTCTTTGTATCAAAGTTTGTATATGATATTCTCCAATTAATAGCACATCATGGAATTCAACAGCAACGCTGGATCTGTGTTACCACCATTGCTGTGGGAAACGTCCACTCAAAGGCTAGAAGTTTAGACATTGTTTTCACAAATATGTCCTTAATTTGTTCTGTCCTATTTTGAAAACTAAACCAATTTGTTCAGTAACTGTAGTATCATATTTTATATTTCCTTACGCAAAAAGTGAAGTTTAAATTTCAGTTTATCTTTAATTTTGCGGCTGAAGATGGGAAATTATAATAATTATAATACAACATGTTTACAATCTTATTGGGTGATGATCTGGTTTTCCTTCAGTTCTTTGCAAGTTTTGATACAATAGTTGTAGGTCAGAGTCACTAAACACTATCTGACTGGATGAACTCACTGACACAGAGAGAAGCTCTGGAGCATCTGGAGGAGATGTGGTGTAACTACAAAATCAGGTTGGGTTTCACCACTTTTTCATATTGAATTTAAATGAATAATAGTTTATATTGTAACTGATTGTAAATGTGAAGCAGGCAGAGCTAAGAGAGCCTGATCAGCAAAGCATTTCACTGGTTAATGAAGCCGAAAAAAATGTCATCACCTACGTGATGCTTTTTTAACATAGACTGTGTTTCACTCACATTTCACATTTATCATTGTGAATTCAGATGTCCTCCTTCCCAGCCCGTTCTCAGCTGTACAGGAATAATGTCCAGAGTCAGAGGACTTGATGGACCTGAAGACAAGCTGTCGGTCTCCTGAGATAACTTCAAGACGTGCAGATATAACCTTGTACCAGGTGTATTTAGCATCTGGATTAGCATCACTGTTACAGGTCAAAGTCACTGAACTGCCCTCCTTAATTTCACCAGAGGGACTCACTGACACAGAGGAGGTTTTTGGTGCATCTGTAGCAGAAAACAACATGTTTAACATTTCATCCCCAGTTGAGGTTAAGTTTTCACAGTGGAACAAATTGAAATGGTTTATATTTCATCAAACACATTACAAACTACATGTCCTGTTACCTTGTGTATGAATTTAAAATCTTCAAGTGACAGTAAACACACTGAAGGAGAAAGGGAGAGCAGTAATCCTCATCTACTTCAAGTACTTTCTTTCATAACTGCTGGTGTGTGTGTGTGTATGTGTGTGTGTGTGTGTGTGTGTACGTGTTGTGTGTAATGTATTTTAAAGGCTGGAGTGATGGCTCTAATTAACTATTGATGGAAGAGGTGGATCGGTATAATTATTGATAAAACACATCTGGTTAACTCATATTGTAAGCCAGCGTCTCAAACATTTGTGTGTTTAGGTGAACTGATGCTAATTAAACAAAAGAAAAATCAGAGCGAAATTTGTCATTTTCACAGAGGGACTGAAGACACAATGAATATAGTTGTCAAAGCCTTGAAACATGAGATTTTGTCTGATAGGCAGGATGAAATATTTCTAAACTGTTCAAATGACATCTTTCTCTGCAGTAGAAGTCCTGTAGAGCTCAATGAGAAAAACACGGTACCAATAACAAGAGCTACATTGGGGTGGTTCATATTAGAAATACATGAAGTCATTGTACAGAACTTTAGATAAAAGGCTCCACAAGATGCTGTTATGTTAGTGAAAGACTGTGAAGAAAACTCACAAACTGAAAGAGAGGGGAAATCCTCATGTCCTTCAACAGCACAGGAAAAGCTGTCTGCACGATTTAAGTAGTCTGAATAAGAAGAAGATGTTCCTCTCCTGATTTCCTGTCCATCCTTGTACCAGATGTAGGAAGCATGGTCAGGTAGACGACAACTGCTGTGACACTTCAGCTCTGCCCAGACACAGGTATGAACTTTGCAGGCTGTTGATTTGATCACCTGCACCTGGAGATCTGAATATGTGAAGAAAGAACAGAAATGTAATTCATGTTCAGACACACACAAACATTCACAGTACTATTTCCAAGATATTAACCATTTAAAATGCAGTTAAATCTGCCAATGAAAATGTTACCTGTGACAGTCAAAGTGACTCCAGGTGAACCAGTAAATCTCCCTCCTGGTTGGGTTGTTGTGAACATGAACTTGTACTCAGCTGAGTCGCTCTCTCTCAGGTCTGTGATTCTCAGACTGCAGTCGTTCTTATCACAGTGATACTGAACACGACCTGAATACTCTGAGTCTGTTGTCAGATCCACAGGTTCTTTATTACTCAATTTAGTGAACCAGAATGTTCTCTCAACTTCATTATCATGGTCATTTACTCTGGATGGGTATCTGTAGGTGCAGTTTATGTCCACTGTTGATCCTTTGAAGGCACAGATCTGAGTAGAAGTGTAAGTCACTCCCCAGTCATTCTGACCCTGTACCACTGTAACACAGAGCACATCAGAAACCACAATCAGATTTATAACAAGTTAAGAATCAGTGAATAAGACAAGTGGATCATGGCACCAATATGATTTTATTTGCAGTTGTTGTCATTCAAAGCTCCTCATCGTGCATTCATCTAACTAGAACTGAACTGGAATACAGTATTGTATCAGTTGTTTATCATATTTTGTCATTTTTTACTGCTGAGTGTTTCAGCTTTAGTTCATTCATTCTGCAAGTTTTTACCGTTGTTATCCTAAAAAAGCTAAAGCTGAACAACTAAAATGTGACTCTTATGTGTTATCAAAGAAATCATTCAAATAGAAAGTACATAAACAGCCATTTAACTAATTTATTTGGAGTGGAGCAGCAGATCAGTGGTACATCAATGTTGTTTTCACCTCATTAAAACTTGACAGACTTGTTCTGTATCATTCTTTCTCCCCATGTTTATTTACTATTTAGGCACTTTATAATTCTAGTATATGACTTTCATGATATTATTTCTGAATCATGTCTGGGTTAAAAGACGCATCAAAGTCCAAATACAAAGTTTTTTTCTTAGAATTACGTATGAATTTACATTACAAAGATGCTCTTTACCATTAAAGGAACAAGAATGTATTGAACCTGTGAACATTAATGCAGTTTTACTGAACAGGAAAAAAAGAAGAAAATGAATCATTAGAGAGTCTGTGCTTGTCTTGGTTAGTTTCCTCTCTGTTAGTTATTTGGTCAAGTTGCTGCTCAATTAAGTGTGAAAACCACAAAGAAATGCAGAACATGAAGTGAGGGAAACTTTTGAAAGTGGTTAAAATAAAATGTGTGACAAGTTTTAACAGGAAGGGGCAACTGTTATAACCGTAACAGCTAAAACAGTTGTCCAGCTCTACAGTGCAGAGTGCAGAAATTACCAAACAGATTTTAAACATCATGACAAGATGAAATTCTCAGTGCATTGCTGTACCATCATAGAACTATGTATATATGCATATGCATGTATAAAAATATATGATTCTTACAATCCATGCAGGGAGGGTGGACAAAACTTACTAGCCAGGCCCCACCCCCACCACCCATGACACAGACACAGCTCAACATCTTAATATCATATTATTAAAGTGTTCAGCAGTAAATGTTGATGTTATTATGTTTTTGTCTTCATTCAACAGCTATATTTTACACAGAAATAAACAGAAGTGAATGTTTGGCATTGTAAAGCTTAAAAGTTATTCATCATACTGCATCACACATACATCAAACCTAGAAAAGTGCTGATCCGGGATTATTTTAGATTTACTTTCTGGAAATCAATTTGTGCTACTCTGAATAATGTAAATGTAGATATACAGTACCTGACACAGAGAGAAGGAAGACAACAAATCCACTCGCTGCTGCTGTTAAACTCATAGCTGCTCCTCTCATCTCTCTGTGAGGCTTCAGAGACAATAAAATACATCAAACAATGTACATAACATGTAATAGTCATATCAGTAAACCATTCTACTTACAACAGAGAAGGACGTTGTCTGTTAAGATGCTCGTCCTCTGTGATCTGTGAGCAGAAGTCAGATATCAGGACAGTAAATGACTTGATTTCCTTCCTCTTTCTTATTATTATGAATATGCATGAGGTGCCAAATGCCAGCAAAGGCAGAAGTGACAACCAAGTTTGAGCTTTTTTCAAAGGCTTAATATAATCTATGTTAGAGAGAATAAGAGACCAGTGTTCGGGCCTGTTAGTAATTTAAAGAGAAAAGAGAAATAATGAGACATTTTTTTTATTTCATTCTTTTTAAGTGTGAGCACAGTTCAGTGTCTAAAGAAAAAACATGACACGTGACGAATGTGTGACATTTGGTTTGATGCATCTCCTCACACTTGTAGTGCATGTTAATACACTGAATACACCACCATGAGTTCAAAGAGATGTACTGCATCAGTATGAGATGAAAGAAGTCACATGATGAGTACAGCGTTTATTATAAGTATTAAGAAAGTAAAAAGTGCAGTATGACAAAAAAAAAAATAAAAAAATAAAACAAAATCAGTGATACAGAAATCTATTTGTGAAGATTCTGATTTACTGCAATCACTGTCATAACAAGTGACTCATCTCTCCAATTAGAACTGAGGACATTTTATTTAAGACAAAACAACAAAGAACAAGGAGAAATGTGATTACATGGTATTGAAATTGTGATATAGAACAAAAACAGGCTGTATTTGACTGACAATAAAACTGGTTGTAATAATGAAACTGGAAAACATATTATAAATACAGAAAGGACAGTGGAAATGGTCTGTTATCAATGAAATATAACTCCTTACTAACATCTAGTGGCAGCAATAGGAAACTACAAGTTGATCCGTAAAAGTTCTCTAATACTCCAGTGTGTTTTAAATATCTTACACATTACAATCTTACTACTTGTTAGCTAACTGATACACTGATACATCCTGAGATATGTCCAAAGCTGCAATATATATATTATAATAATCTTTAGTGTATCTCCTATAACCCTACATTAATAAATATTACACTGGCAAGTATCCACAGCCCCACAAAATGACTCCGTTGACTCCAGTCGCACAAATACTACAAGTTTAAATTAGCAGGTTTTACAATGAAAGTTTTGTCGCTGGGATCACCTTCACTACTTCCATCTTTAACAAACAGAAAAAATAAATATGTTGAGGCTGTCTGGCACTGATGATAAATCCTACTGGCAGATCAATTATGTTGTCAATCCAAATGCTGCTTACTGCTTTCTTCCATTGTTTCAAAGGATCCACAATGAAATTAATAAGTACGGGAGCTAGGTCTGAATGGGATTTTACTTCAGCAGTAAAATAACAAGATAAACTGTCAATTTAAATTGCTCTAAAATATATAGTTGTCTCTATGATGCATTCTTGGAGAGGTCCATCCTGAGAAATGAAGTTTTAAAACCCAATGGTTACCTGCTTAAAATTAAAAAAAATAAAATAAAATGAAAAGATAATTTGAAAAAATAAATATCTGCACACCTGAATATGTGACAGGTGTGTTGGAGGAAGGTGCAACTTGAAAACAATGAGGAGAACTCTGACACACTGTCTCGCTTGTTGCTGGAATATTTATTAAATCATGTTTCAGACAGGTCTGAGCTGCACCTTCCTCTAATGCACATGTCACATATTCAGGTGTGTAGAGATTTTTTTCAATTTTCTTTGTCATTTTTTAACATTTTCCTTTCAGCAGGTGTAGCATCCCAACACTCTATACTATGTCTAAGATGCTGTAAGTGACTTTAGACTGGAATGATGGTTGTTTGGGTTCAGTCTATTTAAAAGGTAGCTACCACAAAGGTTTACTTGATTTGGGTGAAACTTATAATAGCCTAATAATAAACAAAGAAACTGTCAAACTTGGCATTAGGTCTATTCACTTTTATCATGCTGTATTTTAAATAACTGACCACAGACGACACTTTAGAAGGACTGACTGCTTTTTGAATGTACAAATATTTACCCTTTTAGGTGAAAGTATACAAAAACACAAATAAGACAGTTTAGACCCCTTTAAAATAACTAATAGCATATTTCTAAATTATATTAAACGAAATTATGAAGAATTGTGTGACAGTGTGGGGGAGATCTTCTCATTGTTTTCAAAAATGGAAAAAAACATAACAAAACATGAGATTGCTGATGTGTTCATGAGGTTTTGTTGACTGTGCTGTACAGTGCTGCTGGATCTTCTTCAGTTTCCTGACCTCTGGTTCTGAGAGGGAAATTGAAAAAATAATCAGGTGATTCTGAAGATGTTGTATTAAATTATACAAACAGTCAAAACAGTCATAATAAAGATGCAACAGGCAAATATAACAAATGAAAAACTGAAAGAAAACTGTTGCTACTATGTTCCTGTGTGAAGAGCTGCTCACCTCGGGGCAGTACCGGCTCTGTTAAATGTGACAGCAGCGTACTGGACAACCTCTTGTTCCTCCATGTGTCTGTGGGGCTGAGCTGATCTGATGTTGGAGTAGAGAGGATCTGCCTGGTTGTTGGAGAAGTGCACGCTGGCGTACTGAAGGTTATCTTGCTCCTCCGGCTGTGTCTGAATGGTGATAGAAATGAGGAAAGTGTTGGTTTCTGTGATGAAGGATTGTTAAGAAACAACATGAAGTGCTTGACAGTCTGATGAGTTTTCTAGTTGCACTTTAAGATAGTGACTGTGGAAGTGTGGAACCAGGATAGAATAGTATAACTTTCCCTCCTCACCCTCTCTCTGTTGTCTGGTCTCTCCTCAGCCTCAGACCTTTGATTGGAGGCTCTCTTTTTCCTGGTTAGAAGAATTGATTAAAAACAGAAATGACTGAACTTTGAAGAATGATTTAGTGAAACAGAACTGCTCACCTCATCCACAGGAAGACAGAGAGGATGATGATAAACAGGAGAACAGCAGTTGTTACTCCAGCAGCTATTGATTTTCCTGCTCCTGGAGAACAGCGATGAAAAGAAAACACTGACAGTTAATGAGGATATTACAGCATGTTTGGGTCCAATGTTTTGGTCAATATATGTATATTCAGTTCTCTTCATTTTAAACTCTAACAGCTCTTTTCAGTTTGGCATATATTTTATATATTTTTTATTGTAAATTATTTCTGATTACTTGACTTGTGGTACTTGTATTCTTTCTTCACTTGCATATTTTGATTGTTACGCACCACAACAACAAGGCAAATATCATGTATGTACAAACCTATTTGGCAATAATCACAAAACCCGTGAAGGCCTGCAGGTCATGTGTTCATTCAGTATTATGGTCTTGGTTTTTTTTCAGCTCGATACAGCTTGACTATCCGGCAGCCAGCAGGCTTAAGTGTCCCCAAAGCTCTGTTGTTCATTCCTGTTAGCGCACGCTAACAACTATGATGAGTGTAATCATCTGGATTATGACAGAACAGTAAATGGACAATGTTTCTGAGTCCCTCAAAATGTAACTAACGATATTGATGATGGAGGTCACACTGCTATAAAGCTTAAAGTCCTGTTCCACACAAAATTGTGTTTTTCTTCTTGTTACATTAGTTGAATGTTTGAGCTTCACTGTGTAAAATGATGTATGTGCAAAGTGTGATACTGAAAGGCTGTTTTTACATTCATCTAGTGAAAAGGGGAAAAGTTTTCTGTGGTCACTGAAAATCTAAGTTAAAGCTGTGCCTACGAGCATGATTTGTGAGAGACGTCTTGTGTCCAGCAGATAAACTCTCAAAATGAAAAGTATTTACATATTTATAGATTCAAGTTTACTCAGCGAGGGAGAAGAAGCAGATGTCATTCTTAGAGTTTCTAACTAGGTAATAGTAGTTTTTTGTGGAAAAAACATCTTAGACCCAAATTATGATTTATTATTACTCAAAGCAAAGTATTTTTTTTGTCTTAAAACATGTTTGGAGGGGATCTTTAACAAAATGTCTATGTGATCCAGTACTGCCCTTTACAATCTTACTTTAATGTGTGACAAATGGGGAAAAAAATTAAATACATTTAAAAAAAAATTGATGACAGTGTCAGCAGCTGTAGTGAGCAAACTCTCCTCTCTTCCTGCAGCTTCCTCAGCTCAGCTGGTGGTGTGTGATGCTTTGCTGAGTGAGTGATGCACCACAAATGGCCATTGGCCCAGTAGAGGGTGCTGTTGTAAAAAATATAATTCCTCACATCATTCTTACAATTTAATGTTTTTTTTCCCTTTAAATTACATTGAAAAACATTATTTCAGTATAATCTCCATATTCTCCCAGACCAGCTGGAGATTTAACTCCTCCAGTGTGTCCATGTTTTGCCAAGACCTCCACTTGGTCTGTTGTGTCTGAATACTCTTGGTCACACATTAACTTCCTCCTCTAAATGAAAAAATGCAGCAGCTCAATATTTAGACTCTTGGTCTCATAGAGTGAGGCAGCACAATGAAGAAATCTCACCTTGACTGCTTGTATTCATGAACACAACTCTCTCTCCACTAGTTAAATATAAAAAGCCTGCATCACTTCAGCCTAATCAGAGGTCACATAATCTTTTGAAATATAACTTGTTAACAAGAAACACATTGACATGAAAATTCAAATCGTTTCCTTGCTCAGATCCCTCTTCACCATGATTTGAATTGAGCTGATTCCTCCAGTCAGCAGTGAATCACACAAACCTGTTTTACTGTCTCTTATGAATATGACCCTTAGGTCTGAAGTAATCCACTTGGGGCAGCTGTATAACTAATGAGTCCAAGTGCAATGTGTGTGTAGCTGAATGAAAAACTTACCTGCCACAACAGTCAGATATAAGGTGGAGTTATGACGTCCTCTTCTGTTCTGGGCTTCACAGTAATAATTCCCACTGTGTTCAGGTCTGACATCAGTGATGGTGAAGATCTGTCCTGATGCTTTTGGTGAGTCTTCATTCTCCTTGTACCAGGTATAATTAGCTGCTGGGTTAGCATCACTGCTACAGGTCAGATTCACTGAACTGCCCTCCACTATCTCACCAGAGGGATTCACTGACACAGAGGGAAGCTTTGGAGCATCTGGAGGAGATGTATCAAAATGAATTAACTATAAAATGAGGAAGGGTTGCATTAGTACAACATGTTGTATTGGAGCTGCTCAGTGAACTACAGCAGCAGACTGAATGTGAAGCAGGCAGAGCTGAAGAAAACAGACATGATCAGACAAATCTTTTCCACTTTTTTTAACAAGGTTGACAAGACCAACAGCTGTATGTTTATTTTTAAATGAACTGTTTCACTCACATTTCACATCAATAAAGATGTATTCAGATGTCCTCTTCCCCAGGTGGTTCTCAGCTGTACAGTAATACTCTCCAGAGTCAGAGGACTGGATGGAGCTGAAGACAAGCTGTGGTTCTTTACTGAGAGGTTGAAGGTCTGGATTTACATTCTTCTTGTACCAGGTGTATTTAGCTGCTGGGTTAGCATCACTGCTACAGGTCAGAGTCACTGAACTGTTCGGCATAATGTCCCCAGAGGGACTCACAGACACCAGAGGAATCTTACGTGCATCTGAAGGAAAAAATATTGACATGTTTTAATCTTATGATCCAATCATATTCATGCAGCTGTACAGTGCAGACATCATAACATGACACTTATCACTGTTACTCTGCTGATTATGCTCATGCTCGTGGAATAAACTCACACACTGAAGGAGAGGAGAACGTCTCATGTCCTTTCAAAGCACAGGAATAGCTGTCTGCAGGATAAAAAAAGCCCAAATAAAAAGGAGATGTTTGTTCTGTTATTATCTGTCCATTCTTGTACCAGATGTAGGAGGGACGATCATCTAGATGACAACTGCTGTGACACTTCATCTCTGCCCGAACACAGGTATGAACTTTGCAGGCTGTTGATCTGTTCACCTGCACCTGGATATCTAGATATGTGAAGAAATAGAAATATCATTTATCTTTATACATGCACAAAATATAAACACAAACATTCACAGTACTATTTCCAAGATATTAACCATTTAAAACTAAGTTAAATCTTCCAATGAAAAGGTTACCTGTGACAGTCAAAGTGACTCCAGGTGAACCAGTAAATCTCCCTCCTGGTTGATTTTTTATGAACCTGAACTTGTACTCAGCTGAGTTGCTCTCTCTCAGGTCTGTGATTGTCAGAGTGCAGTCGTTCTTATCACAGTGATACTGAACACGACCTGAATACTCTGAGTCTGTTCTCAGATCCACAGGTTCTTTATTACTCAATTTAATAAACCAGAATGTTCTCTCAAATTCATTATCATGGTCATTTATTCTGGATGGGTATCTGTAGGTGCAGTTTATGTTCACTGTTGATCCTTTTAAGGCACAGATCTGAGTAGAAGTGTAAGTCACTCCCCAGTCATTCTGACTCTGTACCACTGTAACACAGAGCACATCAGAAACCACAATCAGATTCATAACATCAATTGATAATGAGTCAATCAGCTACTAAGACAAGCTGTGTATCATAGTGCTAACATGGTTTTGGGGGCAAGATAATCTGGACCAGCTTCAAAATATGATTGTCTGCTGTCACCTGTCACAGAAGTTTCTTATCATGCATCAAGCTAAATATAACTGAGCTGAAGTATTGCGCTTTATCAGGTATTTATCATATTGTATAATTTTATGCTGGGACATCGGAATATTTCTTACTACATTTTTGATTTGGTCCGTTAATTTTTGATGTTTTTATTGTTGTACTCTTTGTCTAAGAACTCAAAGAAAAATATTTAATCTTCAGAGGGACAAAATTTTGAGAATCTGTTCCTTTAAATCCATGAGAGAAAGAATGAATAATAGTTTATATTTGTGTTGATGATTGTAAATGTGAAGCAGGCAGAGCTAAGAGAGCCTGATCAGCAAAATATTTCACTGGTTAATGAAGCCTGAAAAAAGTTGTCATCACCTATGTGATGCTTTTTTAACATAGACTGTGTTTCACTCACATTTCACATTTATCACAGTGTATTTAGTCCTCCATCCCAGCCCGTTCTCAGCTGTACAGTAATAATATCCAGAATCAGAGGACTTGATGGAGCTGAAGACAAGCTGTCGGCCTCCTGAGATAACTTCAGAATGCATATATGTACCCTTGTACCAGGTGTATTTAGCTGCTGGATTAGCATCACTGTTACAGGTCAAAGTCACTGAACTGCCCTCCTTAATTTCACCAGAGGGACTCACTGACACAGAGGAGGTTTTTGGTGCATCTGTAGCAGAAAACAGCACGTTTAACATTTCATCCCCAGTTGAGGTTTAGTTTTCACAGTGGAACATATTGAAATGGTTTATATTTCATCAAACACATTACAAACTACATGTCCTGTTACCTTGTGTATGAGTTTAAAATCTTCAAGTGACAGTAAACACACTGAAGGAGAAAGGGAGAGCAGTAATCCTCATCTACTTTAAGTACTTTCTTTCATAACTGCTGGTGTGTGTGTGTGTGTGTGTGTGTGTGTGTGTGTGTGTGTGTGTGTGTGTGTGTGTGTACGTGTTCTGTGAAATGTATTGTTAAAACTGGAGTGATGGCTCTAATTGACTATTGATGGCAGATGAAGGTCAATATAATTATTGAACAAAAGAAAAATTAGAGCGAAATTTGTAATTTTCACAGAGGGACTGAAGACACAATGAATATAGTTGTCAAAGCCTTGAAACAAGAGATTTTGTCTAATAGGCAGGATGAAATGTTAAAATAAGAAAACTGTGTCTCTGGAGTAACACAGAGCAGGTTGTATTGTTGTTGGGATACTGACAGCAGTAGAGCTCAATGAGAAAAACATGGATCCAATAACAAGTGAGGCAGTGGGGACCTTCATGTCAGAAATACATGAATTCATTGTACAGTACTTTAGATAAAAGGCTCCACAAGATGCTGTTATGTTAGTGAAAGACTGTGAAGAAAACTCACAAACTGAAAGAGAGGGGAAATCCTCATGTCCTTCAACAGCACAGGAAAAGCTGTTTGCAGGATATAAGTAGTCTGAATAATAATAAGATGTTTCTCTCCTGATTTCCTGTCCATTCTTGTACCAGATGTAGGAAGCATGGTCAGGTAGACGACAACTGCTGTGACACTTCAGCTCTGCCCAGGTATAAGACTGATAGACTGTTGATCTGATCACCTGCACCTGGAGATCTGTATATGTGAAGAAAGAACAGAAATGTAATTCATGTTCAGACACACACGAACATTCACAGTACTATTTCCAAGATATTAACCATTTAAAATGCAGTTAAATCTGCCAATGAAAATGTTACCTGTGACAGTCAAAGTGACTCCAGGTGAACCAGTAAATCTCCCTCCTGGTTGGTTTGTTATGAACATGAACTTGTACTGAGCTGAGTCGCTCTCTCTCAGGTCTGTGATTCTCAGACTGCAGTCGTTGTTATCACAGTGATACTGAACACGACCTGAATACTCTGAGTCTGTTCTCAGATCCACATATTCATGACCTTTAATAAACCAGAATGTTTCTTTAACTGTAGTATTATGGTCATTTCTTCTGGATGGGTATCTGTAGGTGCAGTTTATGTCCACTGTTGATCCTTTTAAGGCACAGATGTGAGTAGAAGTGTCAGTCATTCTCCAGTCATTCTGACCCTGTACCACTGTAACACAGAGCACATCAGAAACCACAATCAGATTCATAACAAGTTAAGAATCAGTGAATAAAACAAAGTGGATCATGGCACCAATATGATTTTATTTGCAGTTGTTGTCATTCAAAGCTCCTCATCCTGCATTCATCTAACTAGAACTGAACTGGAATACAGTATTGTATCAGTTGTTTATCATATTTTGTCATTTTTTACTGCAGAGTGTTTCAGCTTTAGTTCATTCATTCTGCAAGTTTTTACCGTTGTTATCCTAAAAAAGCTAAAGCTGAACAACTAAAATGTGACTCTTATGTGTTATCAAAGAAATCATTCAAATAGAAAGTACATAAACAGCCATTTAACTAATTTATTTGGAGTAGAGCAGCAGATCAGTGGTACATCAATGTTGTTTTCACCTCATTTAAACTTGACAGACTTGTTCTCTATCACTCTTTTTCTTTTATTTACTTTTCAGGCACTTTATTTACTTAATTCTAGTATATGACTTTCATGATATTATTTCGGAATCATGTCTGGGTTAAAAACACGCATCAAAGTCCAAATACAAAGTTTTTTCTTAGAATTACATATTATGAATTTACATTACAAAGATGCTGTTCACAGTTCATCTCTCTGTGCACTGAGACAGAACATCGTACAGTCTGAAGGTGCAGTGAAGGAACAAGAATGTATTGAAGCTGTGAACATTAATGCAGTTTTACTGAACAGGAAAAGCAGAAGTAAATGAATCATTAGAGAGTCTGTGCTTGTCTTGGTTAATTTCCTCTCTGTTAGTTCTTTGGTCAAGTTGCTGCTCAATTAAGTGTGAAAACCACAAAGAAATGCAGAACATGAAGTGAGGGAAACTTTAGTGCAGAAATTACCAAAAAGATTTTAAACATCATGACAAAATAAAATTCTCAGTGCATTGCTGTACCATCATAGAACTATGTATATATGCATATGCATGTATAAAAATATATGATTCTTACAATCCATGGAGGGAGGTTGGACAAAGCTTACTAGCCGGGCCCCACCCCCACCACCCATGACACAGACACAGCTGAATATCTTAATATAATATTATTAAAGTGTTCAGCAGTAAATACTGTTATTATTTCTTTGTCTTCATTCAACAGCTATATTTTACACAGGAATAAACAGAAGTGAATGCTTGGTGTTGTAGAGTTTAAAAGTTATTCATCATACTGCATCACACATACATCAAACCTAGAAAAGTGCTGATCTGGGATATTTTATATTTACTTTCTTAAAATGACTTCATGCTGCTATGAATAAGTGTGCTAAATGTCCTACAATGTAAATGTAGATATACAGTACCTGACACAGAGAGAAGGAAGACAACAAATCCACTCGCTGCAGCTGTTAAACTCATAGCTGCTCCTCTCATCTGTCTGTGAGGCTTCAGAGACAATAAAATACATCAAATAATGTAAACAACATGTAATAATCATATCAGTAAACTATTCTACTTACAACAGAGAAGGACGTTGTCTGTTAAGATGCTCGTCCTCTGTGATCTGTGAGCAGAAGTCAGATATCAGAATGTTAAATGACTTGGTTTCCTTCCTCTTTCTTAGTATTATGAATATGCATGAGGAGAAATAAGACAGTAAACACATAAGTTAAAAACAAGTTTTACTGTTTTTACTGACTTAATATAATCCATGTTAGAGAGTATTAGTAATTTAAAGAGAAAAGAGAAATAATGAGACATTTTTATTATCTTTTTCACATTTCGTTATCTAAACATGACACGTGACGGATGTGTGACAGTTGGTTTGATGCATCTCCTCACACTTGTAGTGCATGTTAAGACATTGAATACACCACCATGAGTTCAAAGAGATGTACTGCAAATTTACTTTTAGTAGTTTTCACTTTTTTATGATTGAGTTGCATCTTAATTTGTTTACTCTTGACATTAAATTCATCAAACATTACAGTTAGAGGTTCAGTTTCAGAGGCGTTGATTGTTCACATTGGTGACCTTGTTGTACAGTAGTTGAACAAACACTCACAGTCGAGGTGTCTAAGTATGAAAATGATTCAGTCAGTGATCTACAGTTGTCACTAACAAATATGGACTGTTATACTGAAAATACTTCATGCAAAACCATCTTCAGACATGTGGTGCAACTATCATGATTTGTCATTTCTCACTGTTTTGTTTGTGTGAGAGAGAAATACACAGAAAAAGAGAAGTGTCTAATGGTATTTCTTATTAACTTTGTGGTATTATGTTAATTACTCTTTCATAACAAAGTCAAGATGTTGTGATATGTAGCACAACAAGCTAGTAAAACTCTGTAAATGCAAACACATTGCAGTCTCTCCAGAGACTGTAAATGTTATTGCTGTCATTAGTCATTGGATCAGTTTCTAAACAAACTACAGTAATCGTTGCTATTGGGGGAAAGAAAACATGTCACCCAGTGCAACAGTGTGGCTCACTGAAGTATAGAAAATCATCACCCTTATCCTTCAATGCAGACAGGAGGAAGACCTCAGTGATGAAGCCTGACTCTGCAACACTGAAGCTTCACCACTAGAGGACAGTGAAACATCAGAGATACTGAATCACAACCCTGAAACAACATTTAACCATCCATCACTGATTGTTTAGACACATTTAAATTTACTTTTAGTCATTGCTCTCAATCTGTTTACTCTTCACATTAAATTCAGCAGCAGCAAGATAAATCCCCCCATGGAGTCTAGAGACTTGTGGTGGTGGTTGATGACTTCTGTTGAGACTGATAAGGCTGGTGAGGTTGATGAAGTGATGCAATGATGAATCTGCAAAGACTGAGCAGTGATGGGGAAGTGGTGGGGAGTGCAAAATGGCACCATAGAAGAACTAAGCCAGAGAGGGAGAAAACATATTTAAAAAGACAGACGCAGTATGATACGCTGACAATGAAGGTGTGTCAACATGCTATTGGTTAGATGTGACCAGCTGATGTGAACAGCTGACGTCTTAATGAATGCCCAGGGGAATGATGGCAAGGAAATTATAAGTGAGCATGCGTGAGGGATGGGAATGACTGATTGTTTGAGAAATAATACTACAGACCTGAGCATGCAAAAGATAGTCTTCCTGACTGAACTTTTACTAAGTTTCATTTGTCACTAACAGATATGGACTGTTATACTGAAAAGACTTCATACTCAGTAAACTGCCACACATTCTGCTTCCCTGAGTGACCCCAAAGACATTAAATAGACCCAAAAGGTGATAAACATCTCACATGACAATTAAGGTCTTCTTCAATACAAACTGTGTCTGTACATCTTCATTTTAGCAACATCCCAAATCATAATAAACTATTAAAATGTGACAAGTTTCATCCTAAAATAGAGGGAAAGTGAGAAATAAGTCAGAAAAAAAGAACAGATTTAAATTTTATTTGTCTTCAAACCTGGAAAATAAATTCATAAAATGAAAAATAAACATAAAAACAATTTATTTAAAGCTGAAACTTTCTGCACGCTGTCGCCCTCTGCAGCAGTGAGAGGGAACTGAAATCATGTTTCCAACTACAGTTGTTGTGGAAGCTGTCTGTTTATTGTGAATCAGCCACTGCAATATCTGGATAATGTGACATTCAATAAAGTGTGATAGAACTGAGATCATGTTTGATGTGTGTAAATATACAGTATACTGCACAAGTAGATAATCAGGATTATCAGGAAATAACAGTTTGCAAAACAGCTCTAATCCTTAATATATGTAATATAACGAACTCTACAGAGAAAAAAATAAGCTTGCATTAGTTCAGACAGAACACTCAGTAAATTATAAATCAATTGAGTCACAAACACCACCTGACATTCAACTGATCTAAACAATCAATCATGTTTGACACATCGACATGATTCAGTTCAAGCTGCCATCAGCACATTCTTCTCAAAGCTTCTGCTACATGCTGTTACTGACTGTCTGTGCTGCTCACTTCTACCTGCTGCTGCTGCTGAAAACTGAACATGAAAACGTCCACATCATCCTCTACAGCCTCTCTCTCCACTGTCATATTTCACTGTTGTACTACTTTCTGCTTCCATCAGGTGAGTCCAGCCTCTGGTTCAACTGCATCACAACAAAATCACATGAAATTTAGGTGAAGTACTTCTCATAACTGTTACTATGAATCTGATGTCAGCCTGTTTTTTCCTCCTTTCATGATGCTCCAGCCTGACTGGACTTTACTCCACGTCTTCCTGCTCCTCTGTGTCTTCTTTCTGTGCTGCAGCGACGACCTGCAAGTCTGAGACGTTCTCATACACAAGAGAAGAGTCCAACTGATGGAGAGAGATGTCAAAATGAGGATTAATGGACCTCATTCATAAAACTTGCAATTAATTAGATTTTATTAGTGATGTATTAAATCATGTTTAAAACTGAATTTTTGCTAAAATTGCATTCAGGTTAAATACATTAGGTTCCAACTCTGCAAGTTGTAATTTAAATATAAATTCACTTCACAGCTTCATGCTGATAATATGAATGTGTTTGAGTGCATTTATGAGTCAAGTGATCATAACTGTATTTTAGGGTAAGTTCTGTCAATAAGGTCTCTCTCTCACCTCTATAGTCTCTACAGGTTCATTCAGTCCAGTGTTGGAGCTCAGAGTTTTCTTCTTCCTGGATTTAATCCAACAAAATCAAAAAGTATTTAACTAAATGAAATTCATGACTTAAAAACTATGAAAATGTTTTAGTAAGAAAACAAAAGAAGGTATTTCATTTCTATTGTCTTACCTTGTCCACAGTCTCAAGAGAAGCAGAGGAATCAGCATCAGGACCACCAGAATCACCCTGATGATATTCATTATAATTATTGATTTCCCTAAAAATTGAGAACAACAGAAAGGAGATATGGCTCATCGATAAATGCAGTATACAGGTGTGTGTGTGTGTGTGTGTGTGTGTGTGTGTCTGTGTGTGTGTGTGTGTGTGTGTGTGTTCAATGAGCATAACTTACCTGATCCAACAGTCAGATATAAGGTGGAGTTATGACGTCCTCTTCTGTTCTGGGCTTCACAGTAATAATTTCCACTGTGTTGAGGTCTGACATCAGTGATGGTGAAGATCTGTCCTGATGCTTTTGGTGAGTCTTCATTCTCCTTGTACCAGGTATAATTAGCTGCTGGGTTAGCATCACTGCTACAGGTCAGATTCACTGAACTGCCCTCCACTATCTCACCAGAGGGACTCACTGACACAGAGGGAAGCTTTGGAGCATCTGGAGGAGATGTATCAAAATGAATTAACTATAAAATGAGGAAGGGTTGCATTAGTACAACATGTTGTATTGGAGCTGCTCAGTGAACTACAGCAGCAGACTGAATGTGAAGCAGGCAGAGCTGAAGAAAGCAGACATGATCAGAAAAATCTTTTCCACTTTTTTTTTTTAACAAGGTTGACAAGACCAACAGCTGTATGTTGCTTTTTAAATGAATTGTTTGACTCACATTTCACATCAATAAAGATGTATTCAGATGTCCTCTTCCCCAGCTGGTTCTCAGCTGTACAGTAATACTCTCCAGAGTCAGAGGACTGGATGGAGATGAAGACAAGCTGTGGTTCTTTACTGAGAGGTTGAATGTCTGGATTTACATTCATCTTGTACCAGGTATAATTAGCTGCTGGGTTAGCATCACTGCTACAGGTCAGAGTCACTGAACTGTCCAACATAATGTCCCCAGAGGGACTCACTGACACAGAGGGAAGCTTTGGAGCATCTGGAGGAGATGTATCAAAATGAATCAAATATAAAATGAGGAAGGGTTGCATTAGTACAACATGTTGTATTGGAGCTGCTCAGTGAACTACAGCAGCAGACTGAATGTGAAGCAGGCAGAGCTGAAGAAAGCAGACATGATCAGACAAATCTTTTCCACTTTTTTTAACAAGGTTGACAAGACAAACAGCTGTATGTTGCTTTTTAAATGAATTGTTTCACTCACATTTCACATCAATAAAGATGTATTCAGATGTCCTCTTCCCCAGCTGGTTCTCAGCTGTACAGTAATACTCTCCAGAGTCAGAGGACTGGATGGAGCTGAAGACAAGCTGTGGTTCTTTACTGAGAGGTTGAAGGTCTGGATTTACATTCTTCTTGTACCAGGTGTAATTAGTTGCTGGGTTAGCATCACTGCTACAGGTCAGAGTCACTGAACTGTCCAACATAATGTCCCCAGAGGGACTCACAGACACCAGAGGAATCTTGTGTGCATCTGAAGGAGAAAATATTGACATGTTTTAATCTTATGATCCAATCATATTCATGCAGCTGTACAGTGCTGACATCATAACATGACACTTATCACTGTTGCTGTCTGCTGATTATGCTCATGCTCGTGGAATAAACTCACACACTGATGGAGAGGAGAACGTCTCAAGTCCTTTCAAAGCACAGGAATAGCTGTCGGCAGGATAAAAAAAGCCCAAATAAAAAGGAGATGTTTGTTCTGTTATTATCCGTCCATTCTTGTACCAGATGTAGGAGGGACGATCATCTAGATGACAACTGCTGTGACACTTCAGCTCTGCCCGAACACAGGTATGAACTTTGCAGGCTGTTGATCTGATCACCTGCACCTGGATATCTGGATATGTGAAGAAATAGAAATATCATTTATCTTTATACATGCACAAAAAAAACACAAACATTCACAGTACTATTTCCAAGATATTTATTGTTTGGTATTCAATAAGTATTCAGATGAAAATGTTACCTGTGACAGTCAAAGTGACTCCAGGTAAACCAGTAAATCTCCCTCCTGGTTGGTTTGTTGTGAACATGAACTTGTACTCAGCTGAGTCGCTCTCTCTCAGGTCTGTGATTCTCAGAGTGCAGTCGTTCTTATCACAGTGATACTGAACACGACCTGAATACTCTGAGTCTGTTCTCAGATTCACAGGTTCACCTTTAATAAACCAGAATGTTTCTTTGACGGTAGTATCATTGTCATTGACTCTCGATGGGTATCTGTAGGTGCCGCTTATTTCCACTGTTGATCCTTTAAGGGCACAGATGTGAGTAGAAGTGTAAGTCACTCCCCAGTCATTTTGCCTCTTCGCTGCTGTAACACAGAGCACATCAGAAACCACAGTCAGGTTCATGATATCAGTTGATAATTAATTAATCAGCTACTAAGAAAAGCCACATATCATAGTGCTAACATGTTTTTTGGGGTAAGATAATCTAGACCAGCTGCAAATTATGATTATCTGCTGTCACAGAAGTTAATAAAAACACATCAATCTAATAAAACTGAGCTGAAGTACAGCGTTTCATCAGGTGTTTATCATATTCCATCATTTTAGATGATGCTTATTAGACACCCTCATTTCTATAATACAGGAGGACGAACAAGACTGAGTGTGTGGGAACTTGCCAGTAGCAACTTCCACATCTATTGGGGAAAAGTGCTAAAGTAAGCAGAAGAGCTCAATAGTCAAAAACCCAAAATACCCAGATGTTGAATGCTGGAAAAGGGACAGACAGCTTAAATTGCTAATGGTTGATAGATATGCAGACTTGATGAAAAAATAAATTCCTGTATCAATGTTTGTATATGATATTCTCCAATTAATAGCACATCATGGAATTTGACAGCAACGCTGGATCTGTGTTACCACCGTTGCCGTGGTAAATGTCCACTCGAAGGCTAGAAGTTTAGACATTGTTTTCACAAATATGTCCTTAATTAGTTCCTATTTTGAAAACTAAACCAATTTGTACAGTAGCTGTAGTATCATATTTTATATTTCCTTACGCAAAAAGTGAAGTTTAAATTTCAGTTCATCTTTAATTTTACAGCTGAAGACGGGAAATTATAATAATTATAATACAACATGTTTAAAATCTTATTGGGTGATGGTTTTCCTTCAGTTCTTTGCAAGTTTTGATTCAATAGCTGCAGGTCAGAGTCACTAAACACTATCTGACTGGATGAAGTCACTGACACAGAGGGAAGCTCTGGAGCATCTGGAGGAGATGTGGTGTAACTGCAAAATCAGGTTGGGTTTCACCACTTTTTCATATTGAATTTAAATGAATAATAGTTTATATTGTAACTGATTGTAAATGTGAAGCAAGCAGAGCTAAGAGAGCCTGATCAGCAAAGCATTTCACTGGTTAATGAAGCCGAAAAAAATGTCATCAGCTACGTGATGCTTTTTAACATAGACTGTTTCACTCACATTTCACATTTATCATTGTGTTTTTAGATGTCCTCCTTCCCAGCCCGTTCTCAGCTGTACAGTAATAATATCCAGAGTCAGAGGACTTGATGGACCTGAAGACAAGCTGTCGATTTTCAATAAATCCAGGATTTTGATATGTTCCCTTGTACCAGGTGTATTTAGCGTCTGGATTAGCATCACTGTTACATGTCAAAGTCACTGAACTGCCCTCCTTAATTTCACCAGAGGGACTCACTGACACAGAGGAGGTTTTTGGTGCATCTGTAGCAGAAAAAAACATGTTTAACATTTCATCCCCAGTTGAGGTTAAGTTTTCACAGTGGAACATATTGAAATGGTTTATATTTCATCAAACACATTACAAACTACATGTCCTGTTACCTTGTGTATGAGTTTAAAATCTTCAAGTGACAGTAAACACACTGAAGGAGAAAGGGAGAGCAGTAATCCTCATCTACTTTAAGTACTTTCTTTCATAACTGCTGGTGTGTGTGTGTGTGTGTGTGTGTGTGTGTGTGTGTGTGTGTGTGTGTGTGTGTGTGTGTGTGTGTGTGTGTGTGTGTAAGTGTTGTGTGAAATGTATTGTTAAGACTGGAGTGATGGCTCTAATTGACTATTGATGGAAGAGGTGGATCGGTATAATTATTGATAAAACAAATCTGGTTAACACATATTGTAAGCCAGAGTCTCAAACATTTGTGTGTTTAGGTGAACTGCTGCTAATTAAACAAAAGAAAAATAAGAGCAAAATTTTTCATTTTCACAGAGAGACTGAAGAAACAATGGATCTAGTTGTCAAAGCCTTGAACCAAGAGATTTGTCTGATAAGCAAGATGAAATATTTCTAAACTATTCAAATTACATCTTTCTCTGCAGTAGAAGTCCTGTAGAGCTCAATGAGAAAAACATGGTACCAATAAGAAGTGAGGCATTGGGGTCGTTCATATTAGAAATACATGAAGTCATTGTACAGAACTTTAGATAAAAGGCTCCACAAGATGCTGTTATGTTAGTGAAATACTGTGAAGAAAACTCACAAACTGAAAGAGAGGGGAAATCCTCATGTCCTTCAACAGCACAGGAATAGCTGTCTGCAGGATAGAAGTAGTCTGAATAAGAAGAAGATGTTTCTCTCCTGATTTCCTGTCCATTCTTGTACCAGATGTAGGAAGCATGGTCAGGTAGATGACAACTGCTGTGACACTTCAGCTCTGCCTGGACACAGGTATGAACTTTGCAGTCTGTTGATCTGATCACCTGCACCTGGATATCTGGATATGTAAAGAAATAGAAATATCATTTGTCTTTATGCATGCACAAAATATAAACACAAATATAAACATTCACAGTACTATTTGCAAGATATTAACCATTTAAAACTAAGTTAAATCTTCCAATGACCATTTGAAGTTACATTAAGTCTTACAATGAAAATGTTACCTGTGACAGTCAAAGTGACTCCAGGTGAACCAGTAAATCTCCCTCCTGGTTGGTTTATTGTGAACATGAACTTGTACTCAGCTGAGTCGCGCTCTCTCAGGTCTGTGATTCTCAGAGTGCAGTCGTTCTTATCACAGTGATACTGAACACGACCTGAATACTCTGAGTCTGTTCTCAGATCCACAGGTTCATTATTACTCAATTTAATAAACCAGAATGTTCTCTCAACTTCAATATTATGGTCATTTACTCTGGATGGGTATCTGTAGGTGCAGTTTATGTCCACTGTTGATCCTTTTAAGGCACAGATCTGAGTAGAAGTGTAAGTCACTCCCCAGTCATTCTGACCCTGCACCACTGTAACACAGAGCACATCAGAAACCACAATCAGATTCATAACAACAATTAAGAATCAGTGAATAAGACAAAGTGGATCATGGCACCAATATGATTTTATTTGTAGTTGTTGTCATTCAAAGCTCCTCATCGTGCATCAATCTAACTAGAACTGAACTAGAATACAATATTTTATCAGTTGTTTATCATATTTTATCATTTGTTACTGCTGAGTGTTTCAGCTTTAGTCCAAGTTTCTACTGTTGTTATCCTTGTTCATTGTAGTTTTAAAAAAGCTAAACGCCTGAAATGTGTCTCTTATGTGTTATCAAACAAATCCCTCAAATAGAAAATGAGTAAAAACATATTAAACTAACTTTTTTGGAGTAGAGCAGCAGAGCAGTGGTACATCAATGTTGTTTTCACCTCATTAAAACTTGACAGACTTGTTCTGTATCATTCTTTTTCTTTTATTTACTTTTCAGGCACTTAATAATTCTAGTATATCACTTTCATGATATTATTTTGGAATCATGTCTGGGTTAAAAACACGCATCAAAGTCCAAATACAAAGATTTTCTTAGAATTACATATAATGAATTTACATTACAAAGATGCTGTTTACAGTTAATCTCTCTGTGCACTGAGACAGAACATCGTACAGTCTGAAGGTGCAGTGAAGGAACAAGAATGTATTGAAGCTGTGAACATTAAGAGAGTCTGTGCTTGTCTTGGTTAGTTTCCTCTCCGTTAGTTCTTTGGTGAAGTTGCTGCTCAGTTAAGTGTGAAATTCACAAAGAAATGCAGAACATGAAGCGTGGGAAACTTTTGAAAGCGGCTAAAATAAAATAGGTGTGACAGTAAGTTTTAACAGGGAGGAGCAACTGTTATAACTGTAACAGCTAAAACAGTTGTCCAGCTCTACAGTGCAGAGTGCAGAAATTACCAAACTGATTTTAAACATCATGACAAGTTGTAATTCTCAGTGCATTGCTGTACCATCATAGAACTATGTATATATGAATATGCATGTATAAAAATATATGATTCTTACAATCCATGGAGGGAGGGTGGACGAAACTTACTAGCCAGGCCCCACCCCCACCACCCATGACACAGACACAGCTCAACATCTTAATATAATATTATTAAAGCGTTCAGCAGTAAATATTGTTGTAATTGTTGTTGTAAATATCGATGTTATTATTTTTTTTGTCTTCATTCAACAGCTATATTTTACACAGAAATAAACAGAAGTGAATGTTTGGTGTTGTAAAGCTTAAAAGTTATTCATCATACTGCATCACACATACATCAAACCTAGAAAAGTGCTGATCTGGGATATTTTAGATTTACTTTCTGGAAATCAATTTGTGCTGCTCTGAATAATGTAAATGTAGATATACAGTACCTGACACAGAGAGAAGGAAGACAACAAATCCACTCGCTGCTGCTGTTAAACTCATAGCTGCTCCTCTCATCTCTCTGTGAGGCTTCAGAGACAATAAAATACATCGAATAATGTAAACAACATGTAATAATCATATCAGTAAACTATTCTACTTACAACAGAGAAGGACGTTGTCTGTTAAGATGCTCGTCCTCTGTGATCTGTGAGCAGAAGTCAGATATAAGGCTTAAATTAAATTACTTGATTTCCTTCCTCTTTCTTATAATTATGAATATGCATGAGGAGCCAATTGCAAGCAAAGGCAGAAGTGACAACCAAGTTTGAGCGTTTTTCAAAGACTTAATATAATCTATGTTAGAGAGAATAAGAGACCAGTGTTCTGGCCTGTTAGTAATTTAAAAAGAGAAGAGAAATAATGAGACATTTTTTTATTATCACTTTTTATGTGTGGGCGCAGTTCAGTGTCTAAAGAAAAAACATGACACGTGACAGATGTGTGACATTTAGTCTGATGCATCTCCTCACACTTATAGTGCATGTTAATACACTGAATACACCACCATGAGTTCAAAGAGATGTACTGCATCAGTATGAGATGAAAGAAGTCACATGATGAGTACAGTGTTTATTATAAGTATTAAGAAAGTAAAAAGTGCAGTATGACAAAAAAATAAAAAAAATTAAACAAAATCAGTGATACAGAAATCTATTTGTAAAGATTCTGTTTTACTGCAATCACTGTCACAACAAGTGACTCATCTCTCCAATTAGTATTGAGAACATTTTATTTAAGACAAAACAACAAAGAGCAAAGACAAATGTGATTACATGGTTTAGAAATTGTGATATAGAACAAAAACAGGCTGTAATAATATGTATAAAGAAAGCAGAAAAACAGACAATTGCAATGTTACTGTAAGGCAGTAGAAATTATTCACAAGATGAATGTTAGAATACTGACAACAAATACTTGACTGACAATAAAACTGGTTGTAATAATGAAACTGGAAGACATTGTAAATACAGGAAGGACTGTGGAAATGGTCTGTTATCAATGAAATATAACTCTTTACTATCATCTAGTGGCAGCAATAGGAAATTACAAGTCTATCAGTAAAAGTTCTCTAATACTCCAGTGTGTTTTTTAAATATCTTAAACATTACAATCTTACCACTTGTTAACTAACTGATACACTACTCCTGAGATATGTCCAAAGCTGAAAGTTATAATAATCTTTAGTATATCTCCTCTAACCCAACGTTAATAAATATTACACTGGCAAGTATCCACAGCTCCACTAAATGACTCCAGTGACTCCAGTCGCACAAATACTACAAGTTTAAATTAGCAGGTTTTACAATGAAAGTTTTGTCACTGGGATCAGCTTCACTACTTCCGTCTTTACAGAGTTTGTAAGGTTAGCATACATGTGAGAGTAAAGAAACAATAAATATGTTGAGGCTGTCTGGCACTGATGATAAATCCTACTGGCAGATCAATTCTGTTGTCAATCCAAATGCTGCTTACTGCTTTCTTCCATTGTTTCAAAGGATCCACAATGAAATTAATAAGTACGGGAGCTAGGTCTGAATGGGATTTTACTTCTGCAGTAAAATAACAAGATAAACTGTCAGTTCAAATCGCTCTAAAATATATATTTGTCTCTATGATGCATTCTTGGAGAGGTCCACCCTGAGAAATATAGTTTCAAAACCCAATGGTTACCTGCTGAAAAAAAAAATAAAAAAATAAAATGAAAAGATAATTTGAAAAAAGAAATATCTGCACACCTGAATATGTGACAGGTGTGTTGGAGGAAGGTGCAACTTGAAAACAATGAGGAGAACTCTGACACACTGTCTCGCTTGTTGCTGGAATATTTATTAAATCATGTTTCAGACAGGTCTGAGCTGCACCTTCCTCTAATGCACATGTCACATATTCAGGTGTGTAGAGATTTTTTTCAATTTTCTTTTTCATTTTTTAACATTTTTCTTTCAGCAGGTGTAGCACCCCAACACTCTATACTATGTCTAAGATGTTTAAGTGACTTTAGACTGGAATGATGGTTGTTTGGGTTCAGTCTATTTAAAAGGTAGCTACCACAAAGGTTTACTTGATTTGGGTGAAACTTATAATAGCCTAATAATAAACAAATAAACTGTCAAACTTGGCATTAGGTCTATTCACTTTTATCATGCTGTATTTTAAATAACTGACCACAGACAAGACTTTAGAAGGACTGACTGCTTCTTGAATGTACAAATATTTACCCTTTTAGGTGAAATTATACAAAAACACAAATAACACAGTTTAGACCCGTTTAAAATAACAAATACCATATTTCAAAATAATATTAAACACAATTACGAATCATTGCGTGACAGTGTGGGGGAGATCTTCTCATTGTTTTCAAAGATGGAAAAAAACAACACAAAACATGAAATTGCTGATGTGTTCATGAGGTTTTGTTGACTGTGCTGTACAGTGCTGCTGGATCTTCTTCAGTTTCCTGACCTCTGGTTCTGAGAGGGAAATTAAAAAAATAATCAGGTGATTCTGAAGATGTTGTATTAAATTATACAAACAGTCAAAACAGTCATAATAAAGATGCAACAGACAAATATAACAAATGAAAAACTGAAATAAAACTGTTGCTACTATGTTCCTGTGTGAAGAGCTGCTCACCTCGGGGCAGTACCGGCTCTGTTAAATGTGACAGCAGCGTACTGGACAACCTCTTGTTCCTCCATGTGTCTGTCGGGCTGAGCTGATCTGATGTTGGAGTAGAGAGGATCTGCCTGGTTGTTGGAGAAGTGCACGCTGGCGTACTGAAGGTTATCTTGCTCCTCTGGCTGTGTCTGGAGGGTGATAGAAATGAGGAAAGTGTTGGTTTCTGTGATGAAGGATTGTTATGAAACAATATGAAGTGTTTGACAGTCAGATGAGTTTTCTAGTTGCACTTTAAGATAGTGACTGTAGAAGTGTGGAACCAGGATAGAATAGTATAACTCTCCCTCCTCACCCTCTCTCTGTTGTCTAGTCTCTCCTCAGCCTCAGACCTTTGATTGGAGGCTCTCTTTTTCCTGGTTAGAAGAATTAATTAAAAACAGAAATGACTGAACTTTGAAGAATGATTTAGTGAAACAGAACTGCTTACCTCATCCACAGGAAGACAGAGAGGATGATGATCAACAGGAAAACAGCAGTTGTTACTCCAGCAGCTATTGATTTTCCTGCTCCTGGAGAACAGAGATGAAAAGAAAACACTGACAGTTAATGAGGATATTACAGCATGTTTGAGTCCAATGTTTTGGTCAATATATGTATATTCAGTTCTCTTCATTTTAAACTCTAACAGCTCTTTTCAGTTTGGCATATATTTTATATATTTTTTATTGTAAATTATTTCTGATTACTTGACTTGTGGTACTTGTATTCTTTCTTCACTTGCATATTTTGATTGTTACGCACCACAACAACAAGGCAAATATCATGTATGTACAAACCCATTTGGCAATAATCACAAAACCCGCGAAGGCCTGCAGGTCATGTGTTCATTCAGTATTACGGTCTTGGTTTTTTTTCAGCTCGATACAGCTGGACTATCCGGCAGCCAGCAGGCTTAAGTGTCCCCAAAGCTCTGTTGTTCATTGAGCTTTGGGGACACTTAAAGCTCAACTATGATGAGCTTTTCACAGCTCAACTATGATGAGCAAGCTAACAACTATGATGAGTGTAATCATCTGGATTATGACAGAACAGTAAATGGACAATGTTTCTGAGTCCCTCAAAATGTAACTAACAATATTGATGATGGAGGTCACACTGCTATAAAGCTTAAAGTCCTGTTCCACACAAAATTGTGTTTTTCTTCTTGTTACATTAGTTGAATGTTTGAGCTTCACTGTGTAAAATGATGTATGTGCAAAGTGTGATACTGAAAGGCTGTTTTTACATTCATCTAGTGAAAAGGGGAAAAGTTGTCTGTGGTCACTGAAAATCTAAGTTAAAGTTGTGCCTACGAGCATGATTTGTGACATCACAACTATTTTGGAAGCTGATCCTGGTCCAATATGCAACTTTCACATGTGTGATGTTGAAATTTGAAACCTCCATTGCACAAACACTGAGAATGGACTCTACAGTGAAGTAGGAGACGTCTTGTGTCCAGCAGATTAACTCTCAAAATGAAAAGTATTTACATATTTATAGATTCAAGTTTACTCAGCGAGGGAGAAGAAGCAGATGTCATTCTTAGAGTTTCTAACTAGGTAATAGTAGTTTTTTGTGGAAAAAACATCTTAGACCCAAATTATTATTTATTATTATTCAAAGCAAAGTATTTTTTTTGTCTTAAAACATGTTTGGAGGGGATCTTTAACAAAATGTCTTAGTGATCCAGTACTGCCCTTTACCATCTTACTTTAATGTGTGACAAATGGGGAAAAAAATTAAATACATTTAAAAAAAAATTGGTGACAGTGTCAGCAGCTGTAGTGAGCAAACTCTCCTCTCTTCCTGCAGCTTCCTCAGCTCAGCTGGTGGTGTGTGATGCTTTGCTGAGTGAGTGATGCACCACAAATGGCCATTGGCCCAGTAGAGGGTGCTGTTGTAAAAAATATAATTCCTCACATCATTCTTACAATTTAATGTTTTTTTTCCCTTTAAATTACATTGAAAAACATTATTTCAGTATTATCTCCATATTCTCCCAGACCAGCTGGAGATTTAACTCCTCCAGTGAAAAAATGCGGCAGCTCAATATTTAGACTCTTGGTCTCATAGAGTGAGGCAGCGCAGTGTGAAGAAATCTCACCTTGACTGCTTGTATTCATGAACACAGCTCTCTCTCCACTAGTTAAATATAAAAAGTCTGCATCACTTCAGCCTAATCAGAGGTCACATAATCCTTTGAAATATAACTTGTTAACAAGAAACACATTGACATGAAAATTCAGATCATTTCCTTGCTCAGATCTCTCTTCACCATGATTTGAATTGAGCTGATTCCTCCAGTCAGCAGTGAATCACACAAACCTGTTTTACTGTCTCTATGAGCTAATGAGTCCAAGTGCAGTGTGTGTATAGCTGAATGAAAACTTACCTGCCACAACAGTCAGATATAAGGTGGAGTTATGACGTCCTCTTCTGTTCTGGGCTTCACAGTAATAATTCCCACTGTGTTCAGGTCTGACATCAGTGATGGTGAAGATCTGTCCTGATGCTTTTGGTGAGTCTTCATTCTCCTTGTACCAGGTATAATTAGCTGCTGGGTTAGCATCACTGCTACAGGTCAGATTCACTGAACTGCCCTCCACTATCTCACCAGAGGGACTCACTGACACAGAGGGAAGCTTTGGAGCATCTGGAGGAGATGTATCAAAATGAATTAACTATAAAATGAGGAAGGGTTGCATTAGTACAACATGTTGTATTGGAGCTGCTCAGTGAACTACAGCAGCAGACTGAATGTGAAGCAGGCAGAGCTGAAGAAAACAGACATGATCAGACAAATCTTTCCTAATATTTTTTAACAAGGTTGACAAGACCAACAGCTGTATGTTTATTTTTAAATGAACTGTTTGACTCACATTTCACATCAATAAAGATGTATTCAGATGTCCTCTTCCCCAGCTGGTTCTCAGCTGTACAGTAATACTCTCCAGAGTCAGAGGACTGGATGGAGCTGAAGACAAGCTGTGGTTCTTTACTGAGAGGTTGAAGGTCTGGATTTACATTCTTCTTGTACCAGGTGTATTTAGCTGCTGGGTTAGCATCACTGCTACAGGTCAGAGTCACTGAACTGTTCGGCATAATGTCCCCAGAGGGACTCACAGACACCAGAGGAATCTTACGTGCATCTGAAGGAGAAAATATTGACATGTTTTAATCTTATGATCCAATCATATTCATGCAGCTGTACAGTGCACACAACATAACCTGACACTTATCACTCTGCTGATTATGCTCATGCTCGTGGAATAAACTCACACACTGATGGAGAGGAGAACGTCTCATGTCCTTTCAAAGCACAGGAATAGCTGTCTGCAGGATAAAAAAAGCCCAAATAAAAAGGAGATGTTTGTTCTGTTATTATCCGTCCGTTCTTGTACCAGATGTAGGAAGGACGATCATCTAGATGACAACTGCTGTGACACTTCAGCTCTGCCCGAACACAGGTATGAACTTTGCAGGCTGTTGATCTGATCACCTGCACCTGGATATCTGGATATGTAAAGAAATAGAAATATCATTTATATTTATACATGCACAAAAAAAACACAAACATTCACAGTACTATTTGCAAGATATTAACCATTTAAAACTAAGTTAAATCTTCCAATGACCATTTGAAGTTACATTAAGTCTTACAATGAAAATGTTACCTGTGACAGTCAAAGTGACTCCAGGTAAACCAGTAAATCTCCCTCCTGGTTGGTTTGTTATGAACATGAACTTGTACTCAGCTGAGTCGCTCTCTCTCAGGTCTGTGATTCTCAGAGTGCAGTCGTTCTTATCACAGTGATACTGAACACGACCTGCGTACTCTGAGTCTGTTCTCAGATCCACAAATTCATCACCTTTAATAAACCAGAATGTTTCTTGAACTGTAGTATCATTGTCATTTACTCTCGATGGGTATCTGTATGTGCAGTTTATTTCCACTGTTGATCCTTTAAGGGCACAGATGTGAGTAGAAGTGTAAGTCACTCCCCAGTCATTCTGACCCTGTACCACTATAACACAGAGCACATCAGAAACCACAATCAGATTCATAACATCAGTTGATAATGAGTTAATCAGCTACTAAGAAAAGCCGCATATCATAGTGCTAACATGTTTTTGGGGGTAAGATAATCTAGACCAGCTTCAAATTATGATTATCTTCTGTTACAGAAGTTACTGAATATGTCTCAATCTAATAAAATTGGGCTGAAGTACAGCGTTTCATCAGGTGTTTATAATATTCCATCATTTTAGATGATGCTAATTAGACACCCTCATTTCTATAATACAGGAGGGCGAACAAGACTGAGTGTGTGGGAACTTGCCAGTAGCAACTTCCACATCTATTGGGGAAAAGTGCTAAAGTAAGCAGAAGAGCTCAATAGTCAAAAACCCAAAATACCCAGATGTTGAATGCTGGAAAAGGGACAGACAGCTTAAATTGCTAATGGTTGATAGATATGCAGACTTGATGTAAAAATAAATTCTTGTATCAAAGTTTGTATATGATATTCTCCAATTAATAGCACATCATGGAATTCAACAGCAACGCTGGATCTGTGTTACCACCATTGCTGTGGGAAACATCCACTCAAAGGCTAGAAGTTTAGACATTGTTTTCACAAATATGTCCTTAATTTGTTCTGTCCTATTTTGAAAACTAAACCAATTTGTTCAGTAACTGTAGTATCATATTTTATATTTCCTTATGCAAAAAGTGAAGTTTAAATTTCAGTTTATCTTTAATTTTGCGGCTGAAGACGGGAAATTATAATAATTATAATACAACATGTTTACAATCTTATTGGGTGATGATCTGGTTTTCCTTCAGTTCTTTGCAAGTTTTGATTCAATAGCTGCAGGTCAGAGTCACTAAACACTATCTGACTGGATGAAGTCACTGACACAGAGAGAAGCTCTGGAGCATCTGGAGGAGATGTGGTGTAACTACAAAATCGGGTTGGGTTTCACCACTTTTTCATATTGAATTTAAATGAATAATAGTTTATATTGTAACTGATTGTAAATGTGAAGCACGCAGAGCTAAGAGAGCCTGATCAGCAAAGCATTTCACTGGTTAATGAAGCCGAAAAAAATGTCATCACCTACGTGATGCTTTTTTAACATAGACTGTGTTTCACTCACATTTCACATTTATCATTGTGTATTCAGATGTCCTCCTTCCCAGCCCGTTCTCAGCTGTACAGTAATACTCTCCAGAGTCAGAGGACTTGATGGACCTGAAGACAAGCTGTCGATTTTCAATTAATCCAGGACTTTGATTTGTTCCCTTGTACCAGGTGTATTTAGCTTCTGGATTAGCATCACTGTTACAGGTCAAAGTCACTGAACTGCCCTCCTTAATTTCACCAGAGGGACTCACTGACACAGAGGAGGTTTTTGGTGCATCTGTAGCAGAAAACAACATGTTTAACATTTCATCCCCAGTTGAGGTTAAGTTTTCACAGTGGAACAAATTGAAATGGTTTATATTTCATCAAACACATTACAAACTACATGTCCTGTTACCTCGTGTATGAATTTAAAATCTTCAAGTGACAGTAAACACACTGAAGGAGAAAGGGAGAGCAGTAATCCTCATCTACTTCAAGTACTTTCTTTCATAACTGCTGGTGTGTGTGTGTGTATGTGTGTGTGTGTGTGTGTGTGTACGTGTTATGTGTAATGTATCTTAAAGGCTGGAGTGATGGCTCTAATTAACTATTGATGGAAGAGGTGGATCGGTATAATTATTGATAAAACACATCTGGTTAACTCATATTGTAAGCCAGAGTCTCAAACATTTGTGTGTTTAGGTGAACTGATGCTAATTAAACAAAAGAAAAATCAGAGCGAAATTTGTCATTTTATTCTAAACTAAAAAACTAAAAATATTTCTAAACTATTAAAATGACATCTTTCTCTGCAGTAGAAGTCCTGTAGAGCTCAATGAGAAAAACATGGTACCAATAACAAGAGCTGCATTGGGGTCGTTCATATTAGAAATACATGAAGTCATTGTACAGTATTTAGATAAAAGGCTCCACAAGATGCTGTTACGTTAGTGAAAGACTGTGAAGAAAACTCACAAACTGAAAGAGAGGGGAAATCCTCATGTCCTTTAACAGCACAGGAATAGCTGTCTGCACGATTTAAGGAGTTTGAATAATAAGAAGATGTTTCTCTCCTGATTTCCTGTCCATTCTTGTACCAGATGTAGGAAGAACGATCAGGTAGATGACAACTGCTGTGACACTTCAGCTCTGCCTGGACACAGGTATGATCTTTGCGGGCTGTTGATCTGATCACCTGCACCTGGATATCTGGATATGTGAAGAAAGAACAGAAATGTCATTCATGTTCAGACACACACAAACATTCATAGTACTATTTCCAAGATATTAACCATTTAAAACTAAGTTAAATCTTCCAATGAAAATGTTACCTGTGACAGTCAAAGTGACTCCAGGTGAACCAGTAAATCTCCCTCCTGGTTGGTTTTTTCTGAACATGAACTTGTACTCAGCTGAGTCGCTCTCTCTCAGGTCTGTGATTCTCAGAGTGCAGTCGTTCTTATCACAGTGATACTGAACACGGCCTGCGTACTCTGAGTCTGTTCTCAGATCCACAGGTTCATCACCTTTAATAAACCAGAAAGTTTCTTGAAGTGTAGTATCATGGTCATTTACTCTGGATGGGTTTCTGTAGGTGCAGTTTATGTCCACTGTTGATCCTTTTAAGGCACAGATCTGAGTAGAAGTGTAAGTCACTCCCCAGTCATTCTGACCCTGTACCACTGTAACACAGAGCACATCAGAAACCACAATCAGATTTATAACAAGTTAAGAATCAGTGAATAAAACAAAGTGGATCATGGCACTAATATGATTTTATTTGCAATTGTTGTCATTCAAAGCTCCTCATCCTGCATTCATCTAACTAGAACTGAACTGGAATACAGTATTTTATCAGTTGTTTATCATATTTTGTCATTTTTTACTGCTGAGTGTTTCAGCTTTAGTTCATTCATTCTGCAAGTTTTTACCGTTGTTATCCTAAAAAAGCTAAAGCTGAACAACTAAAATGTGATTCTTATGTGTTATCAAAGAAATCATTCAAATAGAAAGTACATAAAAAGCCATTTAACTAATTTATTTGGAGTAGAGCAGCAGATCAGTGGTACATCAATGTTGTTTTCACCACATTAAAACTTGACAGACTTGTTCTGTATCATTCTTTCTCTCCATGTTTATTTACTATTTAGGCATTTTATAATTCTAGTATATGACTTTCATGATATTATTTCTGAATCATGTCTGGGTTAAAACACGCATCAAAGTCCAAATACAAAGTTTTTTTCTTAGAATTACGTATGAATTTACAATACAAAGATGCTGTTTACAGTTAATCTCTCTGTGCACTGAGACAGAACATCGTACAGTCTGAAGGTGCAGTGAAGGAACAAGAATGTATTGAAGCTGTGAACATTAATGCAGTTTTACTGAACAGGAAAAGAAGAAGAAAATGAATCATTAGAGAGTCTGTGCTTGTCTTGATTAGTTTCCTCTCTGTTAGTTATTTGGTCAAGTTGCTGCTCAATTAAGTGTGAAAACCACAAAGAAATGCAGAACATGAAGTGAGGGAAACTTTTGAAAGCTGCTAAAATAAAATGTGTGACAAGTTTTAACAGGGAGGAGCAACTGTTATAACTGTAGCAGCTAAAACACTTGTCCAGCTCTACAGTACAGAGTGCAGAAATTACCAAACAGATTTAAAACATCATGACAAGATGAAATTCTCAGTGCATTGCTGTACCATCATAGAACTATGTATATATGAATATGCATGTATAAAAATATATGACTCTTACAATCCATGGAGGGAGGGTGGACAAAACTTACTAGCCAGGCCCCACCCCCACCACCCATGACACAGACACAGCTGAACATCTTAATATAATATTATTAAAGCGTTCAGCAGTAAATATTGTTGTAATTGTTGTTGTAAATATTATGTTATTATTTTTTTGTCTTCATTCAACAGCTATATTTTACACAGAAATAAACAGAAGTGAATGTTTGGCATTGTAAAGCTTAAAAGTTATTCATCATACTGCATCACACATACATCAAACCTAGAAAAGTGCTGATCTGGGATATTTTAGATTTACTTTCTGGAAATCAATTTGTGCTGCTCTGAATAATGTAAATGTAGATATACAGTACCTGACACAGAAAGAAGGAAGACAACAAATCCACTCGCTGCTGCTGTTAAACTCATAGCTGCTCCTCTCATCTCTCTGTGAGGCTTCACAGACAATAAAATACATCAAATAATGTAAAAAACATTTAGTATTCATATCAGTAAACTATTCTACTTACAACAGAGAAGGACGTTGTCTGTTAAGATGCTCGTCCTCTGTGATCTGTGAGCAGAAGTCAGATATCAGGACAGTAAATGACTTGATTTCCTTCCTCTTTCTTATTATTATGAATATGCATGAGGTGCCAAATGCCAGCAAAGGCAGAAGTGACAACCGAGTTTGAGCTTTTTTCAAATGCTTAATATAATCTATGTTAGAGAGAATAAGAGACCAGTGTTCTGGCCGGTTAGTAATTTAAAGAGAAATAATGAGACATTTTTATTATTTCGTTCTTTTTAAGTATGAGCACAGTTCAGTGTCTAAAGAAAAAACATGACACGTGACGAATGTGTGACATTTGGTTTGATGCATCTCCTCACACTTGTAGTGCATGTTAATACACTGAATACACCACCATGAGTTCAAAGAGATGTACTGCATCAGTATGAGATGAAAGAAGTCACATGATGAGTACAGTGTTTATTGTAAGTATTAAGAAAGTAAAAAGTGCAGTATGACAAAAAAACAAAAAAATAAAACAAAATCAGTGATACAGAAATCTATTTGTGAAGATTCTGATTTACTGCAATCACTGTCATAACAAGTGACTCATCTCTCCAATTAGAACTGAGGACATTTTATTTAAGACAAAACAACAAAGAGCAAGGAGAAATGTAATTACATGGTTTAGAAATTGTGATATAGAACAAAAACAGGCTGTAATAATATGTATAAAGAAAGCAGAAAAACAGACAATTGTAATGTTACTGTAAGGCAGTAGAAATAATTCACAAGATGAATGTTAGAATACTGACAACAAATATTTGACTGACAATAAAACTGGTTGTAATAATGAAACTGGAAAACATATTGTAAATACAGAAAGGACAGTGGAAATGGTCTGTTATCAATAAAATATAACTCCTTACTAACATCTAGTGGCAGCAATAGGAAACTACAAGTTGATCAGTAAAAGTTCTCTAATACTCCAGTGTGTTTTAAATATCTTACACATTACAATCTTACCACTTGTTAGCTAACTGATACACTGATACATCCTGAGATATGTCCAAAGCTGCAATATATATATTATAATAATCTTTAGTGTATCTCCTATAACCCTACATTAATAAATATTACACTGGCAAGTATCCACAGCTCCACTAAATGACTCCAGTGACTCCAGTCGCACAAATACTACAAGTTTAAATTAGCAGGTTTTACAATGAAAGTTTTGTCACTGGGATCACCTTCACTACTTACATCTTTAACAGAAACAATAAATATGTTGAGGCTGTCTGGCATTGATGATAAATCCTACTGGCAGATCAATTATGTTGTCAATCCAAATGCTGCTTACTGCTTTCTTCCATTGTTTCAAAGGATCCACAATGAAATTAATAAGTACGGGAGCTAGGTCTGAATGGGATTTTACTTCAGCAGTAAAATAACAAGATAAACTGTCAATTTAAATTGCTCTAAAATATATATTTGTCTCTATGATGCATTCTTGGAGAGGTCCATCCTGAGAAATATAGTTTCAAAACCCAATGGTTACCTGCTGAAATAAAAAAAATAAATAAATAAAATGAAAAGTTAATTTGAAAAAATAAATATCTGCACACCTGAATATGTGACAGGTGTGTTGGAGGAAGGTGCAACTTGAAAACAATGAGGAGAACTCTGACACACTGTCTCGCTTGTTGCTGGAATATTTATTAAATCATGTTTCAGACAGGTCTGAGCTGCACCTTCCTCTAATGCACATGTCACATATTCAGGTGTGTAGAGATTTTTTTCAATTTTCTTTTTCATTTTTTAACACTTTTCTTTCAGCAGGTGTAGCACCCCAACACTCTATACTATGTCTAAGATGTTGTAAGTGACTTTAGACTGGAATGATGGTTGTTTGGGTTCAGTCTATTTAAAAGGTAGCTACCACAGAGGTTTACTTGTTTTGGGTGAAACTTATAATAGCCTACTAATAAACAAATAAACTGTCAAACTTGGCATTAGGTCTATTCACTTTTATCATGCTGTATTTTAAATAACTGACCACAGACAAGACTTTAGAAGGACTGACTGCTTCTTGAATGTACAAATATTTACCCTTTTAGGTGAAATTATACAAAAACACAAATAACACAGTTTAGACCCCTTTAAAATAACAAATAGCATTTTTTTAAAAATAATATTAAACACAATTACGAATCGTTGCGTGACAGTGTGGGGGAGATCTTCTCATTGTTTTCAAAAATGGAAAAAAAAAACAACACAAAACATGAGATTGCTGATGTGTTCATGAGGTTTTGTTGACTGTGCTGTACAGTGCTGCTGGATCTTCTTCAGTTTCCTGACCTCTGGTTCTGAGAGGGAAATTAAAAAATGAATCAGGTGATTGTGAAGATGTTGTATTAAATTATACAAACAGTCAAAACAGTCATAATAAAGATGCAACAGGCAAATATAACAAATGAAAAACTGAAATAAAACTGTTGCTACTATGTTCCTGTGTGAAGAGCTGCTCACCTCGGGGCAGTACCGGCTCTGTTAAATGTGACAGCAGCGTACTGGACGACCTCTTGTTCCTCCATGTGTCTGTCGGGCTGAGCTGATCTGATGTTGGAGTAGAGAGGATCTGCCTGGTTGTTGGAGAAGTGCACGCTGGCATACTGAAGGTTATCTTGCTCCTCCGGCTGTGTCTGGAGGGTGATAGAAATGAGGAAAGTGTTGGTTTCTGTGATGAAGGATTGTTAAGAAACAATATGAAGTGCTTGACAGTCAGATGAGTTTTCTAGTTGCACTTAAAGATAGTGACTGTGGAAGTGTGGAACCAGGATAGAATAGTATAACTCTTCCTCCTCACCCTCTCTCTGTTGTCTGGTCTCTCCTCAGCCTCAGACCTTTGATTGGAGGCTCTCTTTTTCCTGGTTAGAAGAATTCATTAAAAACAGAAATGACTGAACTTTGAAGAATGATTTAGTGAAACAGAAGTGCTTACCTCATCCACAGGAAGACAGAGAGGATGATGATAAACAGGAGAACAGCAGTTGTTACTCCAGCAGCTATTGATTTTCCTGCTCCTGGAGAACAGAGATGAAAAGAAAACACTGACAGTTAATGAGGATATTACAGCATGTTTGAGTCCAATGTTTTGGTCAATATATGTATATTCAGTTCTCTTCATTTTAAACTCTAACAGCTCTTTTCAGTTTGGCATATATTTTATATATTTTTTTTTGTAAATTATTTCTGATTACTTGACTTGTGGTACTTGTATTCTTTCTTAACTTGCATATTTTGATTGTTACGCACCACAACAACAAGGCAAATATCATGTATGTACAAACCTATTTGGCAATAATCACAAAACCCGTGAAGGCCTGCAGGTCATGTGTTCATTCAGTATTATGGTCTTGGTTTTTTTTCAGCTCGATACAGCTGGACTATCCGGCAGCCAGCAGGCTTAAGTGTCCCCATAGCTCTGTTGTTCATTGCTGTTAGCGCACGCTAACAACTATGATGAGTGTAATCATCTGGATTATGACAGAACAGTAAATGGACAATGTTTCTGAGTCCCTCAAAATGTAACTAACAATATTGATGATGGAGGTCACACTGCTATAAAGCTTAAAGTCCTGTTCCACACAAAATTGTGTTTTTCTTCTTGTTACATTAGTTGAATGTTTGAGCTTCACTGTGTAAAATGATGTATGTGCAAAGTGTGACACTGAAAGGCTGTTTTTACATTCATCTAGTGAAAAGGGGAAAAGTTTTCTGTGGTCACTGAAAATCTAAGTTAAAGCTGTGCCTACGAGCATGATTTGTGACATCACAACTATTTTGGAAGCTGATCCTGGTCCATTATGCAACTTTCACATATGTGATGTTGAAACTTGAAACCTCCATTGCACAAACACTGAGAATGGACTCTACAGTGAAGTAGGAGATGTCTTGTGTCCAGCAGATAAACTCTCAAATGAAAAGTATTTACATATTTATAGATTCAAGTTTACTCAGCGAGGGAGAAGAAGCAGATGTCATTCTTAGAGTTTCTAACTAGGTAATAGTAGTTTTTTGTGGAAAAAACATCTTAGACCCAAATTATTATTTATTATTATTCAAAGCAAAGTATTTTTTTTGTCTTAAAACATGTTTGGAGGGGATCTTTAACTAAATGTCTATGTGATCCAGTACTGCCCTTTACAATCTTACTTTAATGTGTGACAAATGGGGAAAAAAATTAAATACATTTAAAAAAAAATTGGTGACAGTGTCAGCAGCTGTAGTGAGCAAACTCTCCTCTCTTCCTGCAGCTTCCTCAGCTCAGCTGGTGGTGTGTGATGCTTTGCTGAGTGAGTGATGGACCACAAATGGCCATTGGCCCAGTGGAGGGTGCTGTTGTAAAAAATATAATTCCTCACATCATTCTTACAATTTAATGTTTTTTTTCCTTTAAATTACATTGAAAAACATTATTTCAGTATAATCTCCATATTCTCCCAGACCAGCTGGAGATTTAACTCCTCCAGTGTGTCCATGTTTTGCCAAGACCTCCACTTGGTCTGTTGTGTCTGAATACTCTTAGTCACACATTAACTTCCTCCTCTAAATGAAAAAATGCAGCAGCTCAATATTTAGACTCTTGGTCTCATAGAGTGAGGCAGCGCAGTGTGAAGAAATCTCACCTTGACTGCTTGTATTCATGAACACAGCTCTCTCTCCACTAGTTAAATATAAAAAGTCTGCATCACTTCAGCCTAATCAGAGGTCACATAATCCATTGAAATATAACTTATGAATAAGAAACACATTGACATGAAAATTCAGATCATTTCCTTGCTCAGATCTCTCTTCACCATGATTTGAATTGAGCTGATTCCTCCAGTCAGCAGTGAATCACACAAACCTGTTTTACCGTCTCTTATGAATATGACCCTTAGGTCTGAAGTAATCCACTTGGGGCAGCTGTATAGCTAATGAGTCCAAGTGCAGTGTGTGTGTAGCTGAATGAAAAACTTACCTGCCACAACAGTCAGATATAAGGTGGAGTTATGACGTCCTCTTCTGTTCTGGGCTTCACAGTAATAATTCCCACTGTGTTCAGGTCTGACATCAGTGATGGTGAAGATCTGTCCTGATGCTTTTGGTGAGTCTTCATTCTCCTTGTACCAGGTATAATTAGCTCCTGGATTAGCATCACTGCTACAGGTCAGAGTCACTGAACTGCCCTCCACTATCTCACCAGAGGGACTCACTGACACAGAGGGAAGCTTTGGAGCATCTGGAGGAGATGTATCAAAATGAATTAACTATAAAATGAGGAAGGGTTGCATTAGTACAACATGTTGTATTGGAGCTGCTCAGTGAACTACAGCAGCAGACTGAATGTGAAGCAGGCAGAGCTGAAGAAAACAGACATGATCAGACAAATCTTTTCCACTTTTTTTAACAAGGTTGACAAGACCAACAGCTGTATGTTGCTTTTTAAATGAACTGTTTGACTCACATTTCACATCAATAAAGATGTATTCAGATGTCCTCTTCCCCAGCTGGTTCTCAGCTGTACAGTAATACTCTCCAGAGTCAGAGGACTGGATGGAGCTGAAGACCAGCTGTGGTTCTTTACTGAGAGGTTGAAGGTCTGGATTTACATTCTTCTTGTACCAGGTGTAATTAGCTGCTGGGTTAGCATCACTGCTACAGGTCAGAGTCACTGAACTGTCCAACATAATGTCCCCAGAGGGACTCACAGACACCAGAGGAATCTTACGTGCATCTGAAGGAGAAAATATTGACATGTTTTAATCTTATGATCCAATCATATTCATGCAGCTGTACAGTGCAGACAACATAACATGACACTTATCACTGTTACTCTGCTGATTATGCTCATGCTCATGGAATAAACTCACACACTGATGGAGAGGAGAACGTCTCATGTCCTATCAAAGCACAGGAATAGCTGTCTGCAGGATAAAAAAAGCCCAAATAAAAAGGAGATGTTTGTTCTGTTATTATCCATCCATTCTTGTACCAGATGTAGGAGGGACGATCATCTAGATGACAACTGCTGTGACACTTCAGCTCTGCCCGAACACAGGTATGAACTTTGCAGGCTGTTGATCTGATCACCTGCACCTGGATATCTAGATATGTGAAGAAATAGAAATATCATTTATATTTATACATGCACAAAATATAAACACAAGCATTCAGGTTCTATTTCCAAGATGTTAACCATTTGAAGTTATATTAAGTCTTCCAATGAAAATGTTACCTGTGACAGTCAAAGTGACTCCAGGTAAACCAGTAAATCTCCCTCCTGGTTGGTTTGTTATGAACCTGAACTTGTACTCAGCTGAGTCGCTCTCTCTCAGGTCTGTAATTCTCAGAGTGCAGTCGTTCTTATCACAGTGATACTGAACACGACCTGAATACTCTGAGTCTGTTCTCAGATCCAAATACACATCATTACTCTCCTTTGTAAACCAGAATGTTTTCTCAACTGTATTATCATGATCATTTATTCTGGATGGGTATCTGTAGGTGCAGTTTATGTTCACTGTTGATCCTTTTAAGGCACAGATCTGAGTAGAAGTGTAAGTCACTCCCCAGTCATTCTGACCCTGTACCACTGTAACACAGAGCACATCAGAAACCACAATCAGATTCATAACATCAGTTGATAATGAGTCAATCAGCTACTAAGACAAGCTGTGTATCATAGTGCTAACATGTTTTGGGGGGCAAGATAATCTGGACCAGCTTCAAAATATGATTGTCTGCTGTCACCTGTCACAGAAGTTTCTTATCATGCATCAAGCTAAAAATAACTGAGCTGAAGTATTGCGCTTTATCAGGTATTTATCATATTGTATAATTTTATGTTGGGACATCGGAATATTTGTTACTAAATTTTTGATTTGGTCCGTTAATTCTTGATGTTTTTATTATTGTACTCTTTGTCTAAGAACTCAAAGAAAAATGGAAGAACATATTTAATTTTCAGAAGGAAACAATTTTGAGAGTCTGTTCCTTTAAATCCATGAAAGAAAGAATGAATAATAGTTTATATTTGTGTTGATGACTGTAAATGTGAAGCAGGCAGAGCTAAGAGAGCCTGATCAGCAAAATATTTCACTGGTTAATGAAGCCTGAAAAAAGTTGTCATCACCTACGTGATGCTTTTTTAACATAGACTGTGTTTCACTCACATTTCACATTTATCATTGTGTTTTTAGATGTCTTCCTGCCCAGCCCGTTCTCAGCTGTACAGTAATAATATCCATAGTCAAAGTACTTGATGGAGCTGAAGACAAGCTGTCGATTTTCAATAAATCCAGGATTTTGATATGTTCCCTTGTGCCAGGTGTATTTAGCGTCTGGATTAGCATCACTGTTACAGGTCAAAGTCACTGAACTGCCCTCCTTAATTTCACCAGAGGGACTCACTGACACAGAGGAGGTTTTTGGTGCATCTGTAGCAGAAAAAAACATGTTTAACATTTCATCCCCAGTTGAGGTTTAGTTTTCACAGTGGAACATATTGAAATGGTTTATATTTCATCAAACACATTACAAACTACATTTCCTGCTTCCTTGTGTATGAGTTTAAAATCTTCAAGTGACAGTAAACACACTGAAGGAGAAAAGGAGAGCAGTAATCCTCATCTACTTTAAGAATTTTCCTTAACTGCTGGTGTGTGTGTGTGTGTGTGTGTGTGTGTGTGTGTGTGTGTGTGTGTGTGTGTGTGTGTGTGTGTGTACGTGTTGTGTGAAATGTATTGTTAAGACTGGAGTGATGGCTCTAATTGACTATTGATGGAAGAGGTGGGTCAATATAATTATTGAACAAAAGAAAAATCAGAGTGAAATTTGTAATTTTCACAGAGGGACTGAAGACACAATGAATCTAGTTGTCAAAACCTTGAAACAAGAGATTTTGTCTAATAGGCAGGATGAAATGTTAAAATAAAAAACTGTGTCTTTCTCTGCAGTAACACAGAGCAGGTTGTATTGTTGTTGGGATACTGACAGCAGTAGAGCTCAATGAGAAAAACATGGATCCAATAAGAAGTGAGGCAGTGGGGACATTCATGTTAGAAATACATGAAGTCATTGTACAGTACTTTAGATAAAAGGCTCCACAAGATGCTGTTATGTTAGTGAAAGACTGTGAAGAAACTCACAAACTGGAAGAGAGGGGAAATCCTCATGTCCTTCAACAGCACAGGAAACGCTGTCTGCTGGATAGAAGTTGACAGGATAAGTAGAGGATGTTTGTGTCCTAATTTCCTGTCCATTCTTGTACCAGATGTAGGAAGAACGATCAGGTAGACGACAACTGCTGTGACACTTCAGCTCTGCCCAGGTATAAGACTGATAGACTGTTGATCTGATCACCTGCACCTGGAGATCTGAATATGTGAAGAAAGAACAGAAATGTAATTCATGTTCAGACACACACAAACATTCACAGTACTATTTCCAAGATATTTACCATTTAACATGCAGTTAAATCTGCCAATGAAAATGTTACCTGTGACAGTCAAAGTGACTCCAGGTGAACCAGTAAATCTCCCTCCTTGTTGGTTTGTTGTGAACTTGTACTCAGCTGAGTCGCTCTCTCTCAGGTCTGTGATTCTCAGACTGCAGTCGTTCTTATCACAGTGATACTGAACACGACCTGAATACTCTGAGTCTGTTCTCAGATCCACAAATTTATGACCTTTAAAAAAACAGAATGTTTCTTTAAGTGTAGTATCATGGTCATTTATTCTGGATGGGTATCTGTAGGTGCAGTTTATGTCCACTGTTGATCCTTTTAAGGCACAGATGTGAGTAGAAGTGTAAGTCACTCCCCAGTCATTCTGACCCTGTACCACTGTAACACAGAGCACATCAGAAACCACAATCAGATTTATAACAAGTTAAGAATCAGTGAATAAGATAAAGTGGATCATGGCACTAATATGATTTTATTTGCAGTTGTTGTCATTCAAAGCTCCTCATCATGCATCAATCTAACTAGAACTGAACTGGAATACAATATTTTATCAGTTGTTTATCATATTTTATCATTTGTTACTGCTGAGTGTTTCAGCTTTAGTCCAAGTGTCTACTGTTGTTATCCTTGTTCATTGTAGTTTTAAAAAAGCTAAACGCCTGAAATGTGTCTCTTATATGTTATCAAACAAATCCTTCAAATAGAAAATGAGTAAAAACATATTTAACTAACTTTTTTGGAGTAGAGCAGCAGATCAGTGGTACATCAATGTTGTTTTCACCTCATTCAAACTTGACAGACTTGTTCTGTATCATTCTTTTTCTCCATGTTTATTTACTTTTTAGCCACTTTATAATTTATAATTCCAGTATATGACTTTCATAACATAATTACTGAATCATGCCTGGGTGAAAACACTCATCAAAGTCCAAATACAAAGTTTTTTTCTTAGAATTACATACTTTGAATTTACATTACAAAGATGCTGTTTACAGTTAATCTCTCTGTGCACTGAGACAGAACATCGTACAGTCTGAAGGTGCAGTGAAGGAACAAGAATGTATTGAAGCTGTGAACATTAATGCAGTTTTACTGAACAGGAAAAGAAGAAGTAAATGAATCATTAGAGAGTCTGTGCTTGTCTTGGTTAGTTTCCTCTCTGTTAGTTCTTTGGTCAAGTTGCTGCTCAATTAAGTATGAAAACCACAAAGAAATGCAGAACATGAAGTGTGGGAAACTTTTGAAAGCAGCTAAAATAAAATGTGTGACAAGTTTTAACAGGAAGGGGCGACTGTTATAACTTAAACAGCTAAAACAGTTGTCCAGCTCTACAGTACAGAGTGCAGAAATTACCAAAAAGATTTTAAACATCATTACAAAATAAAATTCTCTGTGCATTGCTGTACCATCATAGAACTATGTATATATGCATATGCATGTATAAAAATATATGATTCTTACAATCCATGGAGGGAGGGTGGACAAAACTTACTAGCCAGGCCCCACCCCCACCACCCATGACACAGACACAGCTGAACATCTTAATATAATATTATTAAAATGTTCAGCTGTGAATACTGTTATTACTTCAACAGCTATATTTTACACAGGAATAAACAGAAGTGAATGTTTGGTGTTGTAGAGTTTAAAAGTTATTCATCATACTGCATCACACATACATCAAACCTAGAAAAGTGCTGATCTGGGATATTTTATATTTACTTTCATAAAATGACTTCATGCTGCTCTGAATAAGTGAGCTAAATGTCCTACAATGTAAATGTAGATATACAGTACCTGACACAGAGAGAAGGAAGACAACAAATCCACTCGCTGCTGCTGTTAAACTCATAGCTGCTCCTCTCATCTCTCTGTGAGGCTTCAGAGACAATAAAATACATCAAATAATGTACAAAACATGTAATAGTCATATCAGTAAACTATTCTACTTACAACAGAGAAGGACATTGTCTGTTAAGATGCTCGTCCTCTGTGATCTGTGAGCAGAAGTCAGATATCAGGACAGTAAATGACTTGATTTCCTTCCTCTTTCTTATTATTATGAATATGCATGAGGTGCCAAATGCCAGCAAAGGCAGAAGTGACAACCAAGTTTGAGCTTTTTTCAAAGGCTTAATATAATCTATGTTAGAGAGAATAAGAGACCAGTGTTCTGGCCTGTTAGTAATTTAAAGAGAAAAGAGAAATAATGAGACATTTTTTTTTAATTCGTCAAACATTACAGTTAGAGGTTCAGTTTCAGAGGCGTTGATTGTTCACATTGGTGACCTTGTTGTACAGTAGTTGAACAAATGCTCACAGTCGAGGTGTCTAAGTATGAAAATGATTCAGTCAGTGATCTACAGTTGTCACTAACAAATATGGACTGTTATACTGAAAATGCCTCATACAAAACCATCTTCAGACATGTGGTGCAACTATCATGATTTGTCATTTCTCACTGTTTTGTTTGTGTGAGAGAGAAATACACAGAAAAAGAGAAGTGTCTAGTGGTATTTCTTATTAACTTTGTGGTATTATGTTAATTACTCTTTCATAACAAAGTCAAGATGTTGTGATATGTAGCACGACAAGCTAGTAAAACTCTGTAAATGCAAACACATTGCAGTCTCTCCAGAGACTGTAAATGTTATTGCTGTCATTAGTCATTGGAGCCGTTTCTAAACAAACTACAGTAATCATTGCTATTGGGGGAAAGAAAACATGTCACCCAGTGCAACAGTGTGGCTCACTGAAATATAGAAAATCACCACCCTTATCCTTCTATGCAGACAGGAGGAAGACCTCAGTGATGAAGCCTGACTCTGCAACACTGAAGCTTCACCACTAGAGGACAGTGAAACATCAGAGATACTGAATCACAACCCTGAAACAACATTTAACCATCCGTCACTGATTGTTTAGACACATTTGAATTTACTTTTAGTCTTTGCTCTTAATCTGTTTATTCTTGACATTAAATTCGGCAGCAGCAAGATAAATCCCCCCATGGAGTCTAGAGACTGGTGGTGGTGGTTGATGACTTCTGTTGAGACTGATAAGGCTGGTGAGGTTGATGAAGTGATGCAATGATGAATCTGCAAAGACTGAGCTGTGATGGGAAGTGGTGGGGAGCGCAAAATGGCACCATAGAAGCACTAAGGCAGAGAGGGAGAAAACATATTTAAAAAGACAGACGCAGTATGATACGCTGACAATGAAGGTGTGTCAACATGCTATTGGTTAGATGTGACCAGCTGATGTGAACAGGAAGATAGTCTTCCTGGCTGAACTTTTGCTAAGTTTCATTTGTCACTAACAGATATGGACTGTTATACTGAAAAGGCTTCATACTCAGTAAACTGCCACACATTCTGCTTCCCTGAGTGACCCCAAAGACATTAAATAGACCCAAAAGGTGATAAACATCTCACATGACAATTAAGGTCTTCTTCAATACAAACTGTGTCTGTGCATCTTCATTTTAGCAACATCCCAAATCATAATAAACTATTAAAATGTGACAAATTTCATCCTAAAATAGAGGGAAAGTGAAAATAAGTCAGAACAAAAGAACAGATTTAAATTTTATTTGTCTTCAAAGCTGGAAAATAAATTCATAAAATGAAAAATAAACATAAAAACAATTTATTTAAAGCTGAAACTTTCTGCATGCTGTCGCCCTCTGCAGCAGTGAGAGGGAACTGAAATCATGTTTCCAACTACAGAGTTGTTGTGGAAGCTGTCTGTTTATTGTGAATCAGCCACTGCAATATCTGGATAATGTGACATTCAACAAAGTGTGATAGAACTGAGATCATATTTGATGTGTGTAAATATACAGTATACTGCACAAGAAGATAATCAGGATTCCTCAAAAGTGATTAATTACAGTATTTATACATTTAAAATAATAGTTTGCAAAACAGCTCTAATCCTGAATATCTTTAATATAACGAACTCTACAGAGAAAAAAATAAGCTTGCATTAGTTCAGACAGAACATTCAGTAAATTATAAGTCATTTGAGTCACACACACCACCTGAAATTCAACTGATCTAAACAATCAATCATGTTTGACACGTCGACATGATTCAGTTCAAGCTGCCATCAGCACATTCTTCTCAAAGCTTCTGCTACATGCTGTTACTGACTGTCTGTGCTGCTCACTTCTACCTGCTGCTGCTGCTGAAAACTGAACATGAAAACGTCCACATCATCCTCTACAGCCTCTCTCTCCACTGTCATATTTCATTGTTGTACTACTTTCTGCTTCCATCAGGTGAGTCCAGCCTCTTCTTCAACTGCATCACAACAAAATCACATGAAATTTAGGTGAAGTACTTCTCATAACTGTAACTATGAATCTGATGTCGGCCTGTTTTTTTCCTTTCATGATGCTCCGGCCTGACTGGACTTTACTCCACGTCTTCCTGCTCCTCTGTGTCTTCTGTCTGTGCTGCAGCGACGACCTGCAAATCTGAGACGTTCTCATACACAAGAGAAGAGTGCAGCTGATGGAGAGAGGTGTCAAAATGAGGATTAATGGACCACATTCATAAAACTTGCATATAATTAGATTTTATTAATGATGCATTAAATTCTGTTTAAAACTGAATTATTTGCTTTTGTGTTCAGGTGAAAATACATTACGATTTTCTATTCTGCAAGTTGTATTTTAAATATAAATTCACTTCACAGCTTCATGCTGATAATATAAATGTGTTTGAGTGCATTTATGATTCAAGTGATCATAACTGTATTTTAGGGTAAGTTCTGTCAATAAGGTCTCTCTCTCACCTCTATAGTCTCTACAGGTTCATTCAGTTCAGTGGTGGAGTTCAGAGTTTTCTTCTTCCTGGATTGAATCCAACAAAATCAAATAGTATTTAACTAAATGAAATTCATGACTTAAAAACTGTGAAAATGTTTTAATAAGAAAATTAAAGAAAGTATTTCATTTTTATTATTTTACCTCGTCCACAGACTCAAGAGAAGCAGAGGAATCAGCATCAGGACCCTGATGATATTCATTATAGATACTGATTTCCCTAAAAATTGAGAGCAACAGAAAGGCTGATCAATAAATGTAGTATATGTGTGTGTCTGTGTGTGTGTGTGTGTGTGTGTGTGTGTGTGTGTGTGTGTGTGTGTGTGTGTGTGTGTGTGTGTGTGTGTGTGTGTGTGTGTGTGTGTGTGTTAAGTTCAATGAGCATAACTTACCTGCCACAACAGTCAGATATAAGGTGGAGTTATGACGTCCTCTTCTGTTCTGGGCTTCACAGTAATAATTCCCACTGTGTTCAGGTCTGACATCAGTGATGGTGAAGATCTGTCCTGATGCTTTTGGTGAATCTTCATTCTCCTTGTACCAGGTATAATTAGCTGCTGGGTTAGCATCACTGCTACAGGTCAGATTCACTGAACTGCCCTCCACTATCTCACCAGAGGGACTCACTGACACAGAGGGAACCTTTGGAGCATCTGGAGGAGATGTATCAAAATGAATTAAGTAAAAAATGAGGAAGGGTTGCATTAGTACAACATGTTGTATTGGAGCTGCTCAGTGAACTACAGCAGCAGACTGAATTTGAAGCAGGCAGAGCTGAAGAAAGCAGACATGATCAGACAAATCTTTCACAGTTTTTTTAACAAGGTTGACAAGACCAACAGCTGTATGTTTTTAAATAAACAGTTTCACTCACATTTCACATCAATAAAGATGTATTCAGATGTCCTCTTCCCCAGCTGGTTCTCAGCTGTACAGTAATACTCTCCAGAGTCAGAGGACTGGATGGAGCTGAAGACCAGCTGTGGTTCTTTACTGAGAGGTTGAATGTCTGGATTTACATTCTTCTTGTACCAGGTGTAATTAACTGTTATGTTAGCATCACTGCTACAGTTCAGAGTCACTGAACTGTCCAACATAATGTCCCCAGAGGGACTCACAGACACCAGAGGAATCTTATGTGCATCTGAAGGACAAAATATTGACATGTTTTAATCTTATGATCCAATCATAGTCATGCAGCCGTACAGTGCTGACATCATAACCTGACAGTTATCACTGTTACTCTGCTGATTATGTTCATGCTCGTGGAATAAACTCACACACTGATGGAGAGGAGAACGTCTCATGTCCTTTCAAAGCACAGGAATAGCTGTCTGCGGGATAAAAAAAGCCCAAATAAAAAGGAGATGTTTGTTCTGTTATTATCCGTCCATTCTTGTACCAGATGTAGGAGGGACGATCATCTAGATGACAACTGCTGTGACACTTCATCTCTGCCCGAACACAGGTATGAACTTTGCAGGCTGTTGATGTGATCACCTGCACCTGGATATCTGGATATGTGAAGAAATAGAAATATCATTTATCTTTATACATGCACCAAATATAAACACAAACATTCACAGTACTATTTTCAAGATATTTAATGTTTAGAATTAAATAAGTATTCCGATGAAAATGTTACCTGTGACAGACAAAGTGACCCCATTTGAACCAATAAATTTCCCTTTTGGTTGGTTTGTTATGAAGCTGAACTTGTACTCAGCTGAGTCGCTCTCTCTCAGGTCTGTGATTCTCAGAGTGCAGTAGTTCTTATCACAGTGATACTGAACATGACCTGAATACTCTGAGTCTGTTCTCAGATCCACAGGTTCTTTATTACTCAATTTAGTAAACCAGAATGTTCTCTCAACTTCAATATTATGGTCATTTACTCTGGATGGGTATCTGTAGGTGCAGTTTATTTCCACTGTTGATCCTTTTAAGGCACAGATCTGAGTAGAAGTGTAAGTCACTCCCCAGTCATTCTGACCCTGTACCACTGTAACACAGAGCACATCAGAAACCACAATCAGATTCATAACATCAGTTGATAATGAGTTAATCAGCTACTAAGACAAGATGTGTATCATAGTGCTAACATGTTTTTGTGGGTAAGATAATCTAGACCAGCTTCAAATTATGATTATCTGCTGTCACAGAAGTTAATAAAAACGCATCAATCTAATAAAACTGAGCTGAAGTATAGCGTTTCATCAGGTGTTTATCATATTCCATCATTTTAGATGATGCTTATTAGACACCCTTATTTCTATAATACAGGAGACTGAGTATGTGGGAACTTGCCAGTAGCAACTTCCACATCTATTGGGGAAAAGTGCTAAAGTAAGCAGAAGAGCTCAATAGTCAAAAACCCAAAATACCCAGATGTTGAATGCTGGAAAAGGGACAGACAGCTTAAATTGCTAATGGTTGATAGATATGCAGACTTGATGTAAAAATAAATTCTTGTATCAAAGTTTGTATATGATATTCTCCAATTAATAGCACATCATGGAATTCAACAGCAACGCTGGATCTGTGTTACCGCCATTGCTGTGGGAAACGTCCACTCAAAGGCTAGAAGTTTAGACATTGTTTTCACAAATATGTCCTTAATTTGTTCTGTCCTATTTTGAAAACTAAACCAATTTGTTCAGTAACTGTAGTATCATATTTTATATTTCCTTACGCAAAAAGTGAAGTTTAAATTTCAGTTTATCTTTAATTTTGCGGCTGAAGACGGGAAATTATAATAATTATAATACAACATGTTTACAATCTTATTGGGTGATGATCTGGTTTTCCTTCAGTTCTTTGCAAGTTTTGATTCAATAGCTGCAGGTCAGAGTCACTAAACACTATCTGACTGGATGAACTCACTGACACAGAGGGAAGCTCTGGAGCATCTGCAGGAGATGTGGTGTAACTACAAAATCAGGTTGAGTTTCACCACTTTTTCATATTGAATTTAAATGAATAATAGTTTATATTGTAACTGATTGTAAATGTGAAGCAGGCAGAGCTAAGAGAGCCTGATCAGCAAAGCATTTCACTGGTTAATGAAGCCGAAAAAAATGTCATCACCTACGTGATGCTTTTTTAACATAGACTGTGTTTCACTCACATTTCACATTTATCATTGTGTTTTTAGATGTCCTCCTTCCCAGCCCGTTCTCAGCTGCACAGGAATACTCTCCAGAGTCAGAGGACTTGATGGACCTGAAGACAAGCTGTCGATTTTCAATAAATCCAGGATTTTGATATGTTCCCTTGTACCAGGTGTATTTAGCTGCTGGATTAGCATCACTGTTACAGGTCAAAGTCACTGAACTGCCCTCCTTAATTTCACCAGAGGGACTCACTGACACAGAGGAGGGTTTTGGTGAATCTGTAGCAGAAAACAGCACGTTTAACATTTCATCCCCAGTTGAGGTTAAGTTTTCACAGTGGAACAAATTGAAATGGTTTATATTTCATCAAACACATTACAAACTACATGTCCTGTTACCTCGTGTATGAATTTAAAATCTTCAAGTGACAGTAAACACACTGAAGGAGAAAGGGAGAGCAGTAATCCTCATCTACTTCAAGTACTTTCTTTCATAACTGCTGGTGTGTGGTGTGTGTGTGTGTGTGTGTGTGTCTAAGTGTTGTGTGTGTGTGTACGTGTTGTGTGTAATGTATTTTAAAGGCTGGAGTGATGGCTCTAATTAACTATTGATGGAAGAGGTGGATCGGTATAATTATTGATAAAACACATCTGGTTAACTCATATTGTAAGCCAGAGTCTGAAACATTTGTGTGTTTAGGTGAACTGATGCTAATTAAACAAAAGAAAAATCAGAGCGAAATTTGTCATTTTATTCTAAACTAAAAAACTAAAAATATTTCTAAACTATTAAAATGACATCTTTCTCTGCAGTAGAAGTCCTGTAGAGCTCAATGAGAAAAACATGGTACCAATAACAAGAGCTGCATTGGGGTCGTTCATATTAGAAATACATGAAGTCATTGTACAGTATTTAGATAAAAGGCTCCACAAGATGCTGTTACGTTAGTGAAAGACTGTGAAGAAAACTCACAAACTGAAAGAGAGGGGAAATCCTCATGTCCTTCAACAGCACAGGAATAGCTGTCTGCACGATTTAAGGAGTTTGAATAATAAGAAGATGTTCCTCTCCTGATTTCCTGTCCATTCTTGTACCAGATGTAGGAAGAACGATCAGGTAGATGACAACTGCTGTGACACTTCAGCTCTGCCTGGACACAGGTATGACATTTGCGGGCTGTTGATCTGATCACCTGTACCTGGATTTCTGGATATGTGAAGAAAGAAGAGAAATGTCATTCATGTTCAGACACACACAAACATTCATAGTACTATTTCCAAGATATTAACCATTTAAAACTAAGTTAAATCTTCCAATGAAAATGTTACCTGTGACAGTCAAAGTGACTCCAGGTGAACCAGTAAATCTCCCTCCTGGTTGGTTTGTTGTGAACATGAACTTGTACTCAGCTGAGTCGCTCTCTCTCAGGTCTGTGATTCTCAGACTGCAGTCGTTCTTATCAAAGTGATACTGAACACGACCTGAATACTCTGAGTCTGTTCTCAGATCCACATATTCATCACCTTTAATAAACCAGCAAGTTTCTTGAAGTGTAGTATCATGGTCATTTACTCTGGATGGGTATCTGTAGGTACAGTTTATGTCCACTGTTGATCCTTTTAAGGCACAGATCTGAGTAGAAGTGTAAGTCACTCCCCAGTCATTCTGACCCTGTACCACTGTAACACAGAGCACATCAGAAACCACAATCAGATTCATAACAAGTTAAGAATCAGTGAATAAAACAAAGTGGATCATGGCACCAATATTATTTTATTTGCAGTTGTTGTCATTCAAAGCTCCTCATCATGCATCAATCTAACTAGAACTGAACTGGAATACAGTATTTTATCAGTTGTTTATCATATTTTATCATTTGTTACAGCTGAGTGTTTCAGCTTTAATTCATTCATTCTGCAAGTTTTTACCGTTGTTATCCTAAAAAAGCTAAAGCTGAACAACTAAAATGTGACTCTTATGTGTTATCAAAGAAATCATTCAAATAGAAAGTACATAAAAAGCCATTTAACTAATTTATTTGGAGTAGAGCAGCAGATCAGTGGTACATCAATGTTGTTTTCACCACATTAAAACTTGACAGACTTGTTCTGTATCATTCTTTCTCTCCATGTTTATTTACTATTTAGGCACTTTATAATTCTAGTATATGACTTTCATGATATTATTTCTGAATCATGTCTGGGTTAAAACACGCATCAAAGTCCAAATACAAAGTTTTTTTCTTAGAATTACATATAATGAATTTACAATACAAAGATGCTGTTTACAGTTAATCTCTCTGTGCACTGAGACAGAACATCGTACAGTCTGAAGGTGCAGTGAAGGAACAAGAATGTATTGAACCTGTGAACATTAATGCAGTTTTACTGAACAGGAAAAGAAGAAGAAAATGAATCATTAGAGAGTCTGTGCTTGTCTTGGTTAGTTTCCTCTCTGCTAGTTATTTGGTCAAGTTGCTGCTCAATTAAGTGTGAAAACCACAAAGAAATGCAGAACATGAAGTGAGGGAAACTTTTGAAAGCTGCTAAAATAAAATGTGTGACAAGTTTTAACAGGGAGGAGCAACTGTTATAATTGTAACAGCTAAAACAGTTGTCCAGCTCTACAGTACAGAGTGCAGAAATTACCAAACAGATTTAAAACATCATGACAAGATGAAATTCTCAGTGCATTGCTGTACCATCATAGAACTATGTATATATGAATATGCATGTATAAAAATATATGATTCTTACAATCCATGGAGGGAGGGTGGACAAAACTTACTAGCCAGGCCCCACCCCCACCACCCATGACACAGACACAGCTCAACATCTTAATATAATATTATTAAAGCGTTCAGCAGTAAATATTGTTGTAATTGTTGTTGTAAATATTATGTTACTATTTTTTTGTCTTCATTCAACAGCTATATTTTACACAGAAATAAACAGAAGTGAATGTTTGGTGTTGTAGAGTTTAAAAGTTATTCATCATACTGCATCACACATACATCAAACCTAGAAAAGTGCTGATCTGGGATATTTTATATTTACTTTCTTAAAATGACTTCATGCTGCTCTGAATAAGTGAGCTAAATGTCCTACAATGTAAATGTAGATATACAGTACCTGACACAGAGAGAAGGAAGACAACAAATCCACTCGCTGCTGCTGTTAAACTCATAGCTGCTCCTCTCATCTCTCTGTGAGGCTTCAGAGACAATAAAATACATCAAATAATGTACAAAACATGTAGTAATCATATCAGTAAACTATTCTACTTACAACAGAGAAGGACGTTGTCTGTTAAGATGCTCGTCCTCTGTGATCTGTGAGCAGAAGTCAGATATCAGGACAGTAAATGACTTGATTTCCTTCCTCTTTCTTATTATTATGAATATGCATGAGGTGCCAAATGCCAGCAAAGGCAGAAGTGACAACCGAGTTTGAGCTTTTTTCAAATGCTTAATATAATCTATGTTAGAGAGAATAAGAGATCAGTGTTCTGGCCGGTTACTAATTTAAAGAGAAATAATGAGACATTTTTATTATTTCGTTCTTTTTAAGTATGAGCACAGTTCAGTGTCTAAAGAAAAAACATGACACGTGACGAATGTGTGACATTTGGTTTGATGCATCTCCTCACACTTGTAGTGCATGTTAATACACTGAATACACCACCATGAGTTCAAAGAGATGTACTGCATCAGTATGAGATGAAAGAAGTCACATGATGAGTACAGTGTTTATTGTAAGTATTAAGAAAGTAAAAAGTGCAGTATGACAAAAAAACAAAAAAATAAAACAAAATCAGTGATACAGAAATCTATTTGTGAAGATTCTGATTTACTGCAATCACTGTCATAATAAGTGACTCATCTCTCCAATTAGAACTGAGGACATTTTATTTAAGACAAAACAACAAAGAACAAGGAGAAATCTAATTACATGCTTTAGAAATTGTGATATAGAACAAAAACAGGCTGTAATAATATGTATAAAGAAAGCAGAAAAACAGACAATTGTAATGTTACTGTAAGGCAGTAGAAATAATTCACAAGATGAATGTTAGAATACTGACAACAAATACTTGACTGACAATAAAACTGGTTGTAATAATGAAACTGGAAAACATATTTTAAATACAGAAAGGACAGTGGAAATGGTCTGTTATCAATAAAATATAACTCCTTACTAACATCTAGTGGCAGCAATAGGAAACTACAAGTTGATCAGTAAAAGTTCTCTAATACTCCAGTGTGTTTTAAATATCTTACACATTACAATCTTACCACTTGTTAGCTAACTGATACACTGATACATCCTGAGATATGTCCAAAGCTGCAATATATATATTATAATAATCTTTAGTGTATCTTCTATAACCCTACATTAATAAATATTACACTGGCAAGTATCCACAGCTCCACTAAATGACTCTGGTGACTCCAGTCGCACAAATACTACAAGTTTAAATTAGCAGGTTTTACAATGAAAGTTTTGTCACTGGGATCATCTTCACTACTTACATCTTTAACAAACAGAAACAATAAATATGTTGAGGCTGTCTGGCACTGATGATAAATCCTACTGGCAGATCAATTATGTTGTCAATCCAAATGCTGCTTACTGCTTTCTTCCATTGTTTCAAAGGATCCACAATGAAATTAATAAGTACAGGAGCTAGGTCTGAATGGGATTTTACTTCAGCAGTAAAATAACAAGATAAACTGTCAATTTAAATTGCTCTAAAATATATATTTGTCTCTATGATGCATTCTTGGAGAGGTCCATCCTGAGAAATATAGTTTCAAAACCCAATGGTTACCTGCTGAAATAAAAAAAAAATAATAAAATGAAAAGATAATTTGAAAAAATAAATATCTGCACACCTGAATATGTGACAGGTGTGTTGGAGGAAGGTGCAACTTGAAAACAATGAGGAGAACTCTGACACACTGTCTCGCTTCTTGCTGGAATATTTATTAAATCATGTTTCAGACAGGTCTGAGCTGCACCTTCCTCTAATGCACATGTCACATATTCAGGTGTGTAGAGATTTATTTCAATTTTCTTTTTCATTTTTTAACATTTTTCTTTCAGCAGGTGTAGCACCCCAACACTCTATACTATGTCTAAGATGCTGTAAGTGACTTTAGACTAGAATGATGGTTGTTTGGGTTCAGTCTATTTAAAAGGTAGCTACCACAGAGGTTTACTTGTTTTGGGTGAAACTTATAATAGCCTAATAATAAACAAAGAAACTGTCAAACTTGGCATTAGGTCTATTCACTTTTATCATGACAAGACTTTAGAAGGACTGACTGCTTCTTGAATGTACAAATATTTACCCTTTTAGGTGAAATTATACAAAAACACAAATAACACAGTTTAGACCCCTTTAAAATAACAAATAGCATTTTTTTAAAAGTAATATTAAACACAATTACGAATCGTTGTGTGACAGTGTGGGGGAGTTCTTCTCATTGTTTTCAAAAATGGAAAAAAAAAACAACACAAAACATGAAATTGCTGATGTGTTCATGAGGTTTTGTTGACTGTGCTGTACAGTGCAGCTGGATCTTCTTCAGTTTCCTGACCTCTGGTTCTGAGAGGGAAATTAAAAAAATAATCAGGTGATTCTGAAGATATCATACTAAATTATACAAACAGTCATAATAAAGATGCAACAGGCAAATATAACAAATGAAAAACTGAAAGAAAACGGTCGCTACTATGTTCCTGTGTGAAGAGCTGCTCACCTCGGGGCAGTACCGGCTCTGTTAAATGTGACAGCAGCGTACTGGACAACCTCTTGTTCCTCCATGTGTCTGTGGGGCTGAGCTGATCTGATGTTGGAGTAGAGAGGATCTGTCTGGTTGTTGGAGAAGTGCACGCTGGCGTACTGAAGGTTATCTTGCTCCTCCGGCTGTGTCTGGATGGTGATAGAAATGAGGAAAGTGTTTGATTCTGTGATGAAGGATTGTTAAGAAACAACATGAAGTGCTCAACAGTCAGATGAGTTTTCTAGTTGCACTTAAAGATAGTGACTGTGGAAGTGTGGAACCAGGATAGAATAGTATAACTCTCCCTCCTCACCCTCTCTCTGTTGTCTGGTCTCTCCTCAGCCTCAGACCATTGATTGGAGGATCTCTTTTTCCTGGTTAGAAAAATTGATTAAAAACAGAAATGACTGAACTTTGAAGAATGATTTAGTGAAACAGAAGTGCTTACCTCATACACAGGAAGACAGAGAGGATGATGATAAACAGGAGAACAGCAGTTGTTACTCCAGCAGCTATTGATTTTCCTGCTCCTGGAGAACAGCGATGAAAAGAAAACACTGACAGTTAATGAGGATATTACAGCATGTTTGGGTCCAATGTTTTGGTCAATATATGTATATTCAGTTCTCTTCATTTTAAACTCTAACAGCTCTTTTCAGTTTGGCATATATTTTATATATTTTTTATTGTAAAGTATTTCTGATTACTTGACTTGTGGTACTTGTATTCTTTCTTCACTTGCATATTTTGATTGTTACGCACCACAACAACAATGCAAATACCATGTATGTACAAACCTATTTGGCAATAATCACAAAACCCGTGAAGGCCTGCAGGTCATGTGTTCATTCAATATTATGGTCTTGGTTTTTTTTCAGCTCGATACAGCTGGACTATCCGGCAGCCAGCAGGCTTAAGTGTCCCCAAAGCTCTGTTGTTCATTCCTGTTAGCGCACGCTAACAACTATGATGAGTGTAATCATCTGGATTATGACAGAACAGTAAATGGACAATGTTTCTGAGTCCCTCAAAATGTAACTAACGATATTGATGATGGAGGTCACACTGCTATAAAGCTTAAAGTCCTGTTCCACACAAAATTGTGTTTTTCTTCTTGTTACATTAGTTGAATGTTTGAGCTTCACTGTGTAAAATGATGTATGTGCAAAGTTTGACACTTAAAGGCTGTTTTTACATTCATCTAGTGAAAAGGGGAAAAGTTTTCTGTGGTCACTGAAAATCTAAGTTAAAGCTGTGCCTACGAGCATGATTTGTGACATCACAACTATTTTGGAAGCTGATCCTGGTCCAATATGCAACTTTCACATGTGTGATGTTGAAACTTGAATCCTCCATTGCACAAACACTGAGAATGGACTTTACAGTGAAGTAGGAGACATCTTGTGTCCAGCAGATAAACTCTCAAGATGAAAAGTATTTACATATTTATAGATTCAAGTTTACTCAGCGAGGGAGAAGAAGCAGATGTCATTCTTGGAGTTTCTAACTAGGTAATAGTAGTTTTTTGTGGAAAAAACATCTTAGACCCAAATTATTATTTATTATTACTCAAAGCAAAGTATTTTTTTGTCTTAAAACATGTTTGGAGGGGATTTTTAACAAAATGTCTATGTGATCCAGTACTGCCCTTTACCATCTTACTTTAATGTGTGACAAATGGGGAAAAAAATTAAATACATTTAAAAAAAAATTGGTGACAGTGTCAGCAGCTGTAGTGAGCAAACTCTCCTCTCTTCCTGCAGCTTCCTCAGCTCAGCTGGTGGTGTGTGATGCTTTGCTGAGTGAGTGATGGACCACAAATGGCCATTGGCCCAGTAGAGGGTGCTGTTGTAAAAAATATAATTCCTCACATCATTCTTACAATTTAATGTTTTTTTTTCCTTTAAATTACATTGAAAAACATTATTTCAGTATAATCTCCATATTCTCCCAGACCAGCTGGAGATTTAACTCCTCCAGTGTGTCCATGTTTTGCCAAGACCTCAACTTGGTCTGTTGTGTCTGAATACTCTTGGTCACACATTAACTTCCTCCTCTAAATGAAAAAATGCAGCAGCTCAATATTTAGACTCTTGTTCTCATAGAGTGAGGCAGCACAGTGAAGAAATCTCACCTTGACTGCTTGTATTCATGAACACAACTCTCTCTCCACTAGTTAAGTATAAAAAGCCTGCATCACTTCAGCCTAATCAGAGGTCACATAATCCTTTGAAATATAACTTGTTAACAAGAAACACATTGACATGAAAATTCAGATCATTTCCTTGCTCAGATCTCTCTTCACCATGATTTGAATTGAGCTGATTCCTCCAGTCAGCAGTGAATCACACAAACCTGTTTTACTGTCTCTTATGAATATGACCCTTAGGTCTGAAGTAATCCACTTGGGGCAGCTGTATAGCTAATGAGTCCAAGTGCAGTGTGTGTGTAGCTGAATGAAAAACTTACCTGCCACAACAGTCAGATATAAGGTGGAGTTATGACGTCCTCTTCTGTTCTGGGCTTCACAGTAATAATTCCCACTGTGTTCAGGTCTGACATCAGTGATGGTGAAGATCTGTCCTGATGCTTTTGGTGAGTCTTCATTCTCCTTGTACCAGGTATAATTAGCTGCTGGGTTAGCATCACTGCTACAGGTCAGATTCACTGAACTGCCCTCCACTATCTCACCAGAGGGACTCACTGACACAGAGGGAAGCTTTGGAGCATCTGGAGGAGATGTATCAAAATGAATTAACTATAAAAGGAGGAAGGGTTGCATTAGTACACCATGTTGTATTGGAGCTGCTCAGTGAACTACAGCAGCAGACTGAATGTGAAGCAGGCAGAGCTGAAGAAAACAGACATGATCAGACAAATCTTTCCTAATATTTTTTAACAAGGTTGACAAGACCAACAGCTGTATGTTTCTTTTTAAATGAACTGTTTGACTCACATTTCACATCAATAAAGATGTATTCAGATGTCCTCGTCCCCAGCTGGTTCTCAGCTGTACAGTAATACTCTCCAGAGTCAGAGGACTGGATGGAGCTGAAGACAAGCTGTGGTTCTTCACTGAGAGGTAGAAGGTCTGGATTTACATTCTTCTTGTACCAGGTGTATTTATCTGCTGGGTTAGCATCACTGCTACAGGTCAGATTCACTGAGCTGCCCTCCACTATCTCACCAGAGGGACTCACTGACACAGAGGGAAGCTTTGGAGCATCTGGAGGAGATGTATCAAAATGAATTAACTATAAAATGAGGAAGGGTTGCATTAGTACAACATGTTGTATTGGAGCTGCTCAGTGAACTACAGCAGCAGACTGAATGTGAAGCAGGCAGAGCTGAAGAAAACAGACATGATCAGACAAATCTTTCCTAATATTTTTTAACAAGGTTGACAAGACCAACAGCTGTATGTTTCTTTTTAAATGAACTGTTTGACTCACATTTCACATCAATAAAGATGTATTCAGATGTCCTCTTCCCCAGCTGGTTCTCAGCTGTACAGTAATACTCTCCAGAGTCAGAGGACTGGATGGAGCTGAAGACAAGCTGTGGTTCTTTACTGAGAGGTTGAAGGTCTGGATTTACATTCTTCTTGTACCAGGTGTATTTAGCTGCTGGGTTAGCATCACTGCTACAGGTCAGAGTCACTGAACTGTTCGGCATAATGTCCCCAGAGGGACTCACAGACACCAGAGGAATCTTACGTGCATCTGAAGGAGAAAATATTGACATTTTTTAATCTTATGATCCAATCATAGTCATGCAGCTGTACAGTGCAGACATCATAACATGACACTTATCACTGTTGCTGTCTGCTGATTATGCTCATGCTCGTGAAATAAACTCACACACTGATGGAGAGGAGAACGTCTCATGTCCTTTCACAGCACAGGAATAGCTGTCTGCAGGATAAAAAAAGCCCAAATAAAAAGGAGATGTTTGTTCTGTTATTATCCGTCCATTCTTGTACCAGATGTAGGAGGGACGATCATCTAGATGACAACTGCTGTGACACTTCAGCTCTGCCCGAACACAGGTATGAACTTTGCAGGCTGTTGATCTGATCACCTGCACCTGGATATCTGGATATGTGAAGAAATAGAAATATCATTTATCTTTATACATGCACAAAATATCAACACAAACATTCACAGTACTATTTCCAAGATATTAACCATTTGAAGTTACATTAAGTCTTCCAATGAAAATGTTACCTGTGACAGTCAAAGTGACTCCAGGTGAACCAGTAAATCTCCCTCCTGGTTGGTTTGTTATGAACATGAACTTGTACTCAGCTGAGTCGCTCTCTCTCAGGTCTGTGATTCTCAGAGTGCAGTCGTTCTTATCACAGTGATACTGAACACAACCTGAATACTCTGAGTCTGTTCTCAGATCCACAGGTTCATTATTACTCAATTTAATTAACCAGAATGTTTTCTCAACTGTATTATCATGATCATTTATTCTGGATGGGTATCTGTAGGTGCAGTTTATGTCCACTGTTGATCCTTTTAAGGCACAGATGTGAGTAGAAGTGTAAGTCACTCCCCAGTCATTCTGACTCTGTACCACTGTAACACAGAGCACATCAGAAACCACAATCAGATTCATAACATCAGTTGATAATGAGTCAATCAGCTACTAAGACAAGCTGTGTATCATAGTGCTAACATGTTTTTGGGGGCAAGATAATCTGGACCAGCTTCAAAATAGGATTGTCTGCTGTCACCTGTCACAGAAGTTTCTTATCATGCATCAAGCTAAAAATAACTGAGCTGAAGTATTGCGCTTTATCAGGTATTTATCATATTGTATAATTTTATGTTGGGACATTGGAATATTTCTTACTAAATTTTTGATTTGGTCCGTTAATTCTTGATGTTTTTATTGTTGTACTCTTTGTCTAAGAACTAAAAGAAAAATGGAAGAACATATTCAATTTTCAGAGGCATAAAATTTTGAGAATCTGTTCCTTTAAATCCATGAAAGAAAGAATGAATAATAGTTTATATTTCTGTTGATGATTGTAAATGTGAAGCAGGCAGAGCTAAGAGAGCCTGATAAGCAAAATATTTCACTGGTTAATGAAGCCTGAAAAAAGTTGTCATCACCTATGTGATGCTTTTTTAACATAGACTGTGTTTCACTCACATTTCACATTTATCATTGTGTATTCAGATGTCCTCCTTCCCAGCTCGTTCTCAGCTGTACAGGAATAATATCCAGAGTTAGAGGACTTGATGGAGCTGAAGACAAGCTGTCGGTCTCCTGAGATAACTTCAGAAGGCATATATATACCCTTGTACCAGGTGTATTTAGCTGCTGGATTAGCATCACTGCTACAGGTCAAAGTCACTGAACTGCCCTCCTTAATTTCACCAGAGGGACTCACTGACACAGAGGAGGTTTTTGGGGCATCTGTAGCAGAAAACAACATGTTTAACATTTCATCCCCAGTTGAGGTTAAGTTTTCACAGTGGAACATATTGAAATGGCTTATATTTCATCAAACACATTACAAACTACATGTCCTGCTTCCTTGTGTATGAGTTTAAAATCTTCAAGTGACAGTAAACACACTGAAGGAGGGAGAGCAGTAATCCTCATCTACTTTAAGAACTTTCCTTCATAACTGCTGGTGTGTGTGTGTGTGTGTGTGTGTGTGTGTGTATGTGTGTATTTTTGTGTGTGTGTGTGTGTGTGTGTGTGTGTGTGTGTGTACGTGTTGTGTGAAATGTATTGTTAAGACTGGAGTGATGGCTCTAATTTTGATGGCAGAGGTGGGTCAATATAATTATTGAACATAAGAAAAATTAGAGCGAAATTTGTAATTTTCACAGAGGGACTGAAGACACAATGAATATAGTTGTCAAAACCTTGAAACAAGAGATTTTGTCTAATAGGCAGGATGAAATATTTCTAAACTGTTCAAATGACATCTTTCTCTGCAGTAGAAGTCCTGTAGAGCTCAATGAGAAAAACATGGTACCAATAACAAGAGCTGCATTGGGGTCGTTCATATTAGAAATACATGAAGTCATTGTACAGAACTTTAGATAAAAGGCTCCACAAGATGCTGTTATGTTAGTGAAAGACTGTGAAGAAAACTCACAAACTGAAAGAGAGGGGAAATCCTCATGTCCTTCAACAAAACAGGAAAAGCTGTCTTCACGATTTAAGTAGTTTGAATAAGAAGAAGATGTTTCTCTCCTGATTTCCTGTCCATCCTTGTACCAGATGTAGGAAGCATGGTCAGGTAGACGACAACTGCTGTGACACTTCAGCTCTGCCCAGACACAGGTATGAACTTTGCAGGCTGTTGATCTGATCACCTGCACCTGGAGATCTGAATATGTGAAGAAAGAACAGAAATGTAATTCATGTTCAGACACACACAAACATTCACAGTACTATTTCCAAGATATTAACCATTTAAAACAAAGTTAAATCTGCCAATGAAAATGTTACCTGTGACAGTCAAAGTGACTCCAGGTGAACCAGTAAATCTCCCTCCTGGTTGGTTTGTTGTGAACATGAACTTGTACTCAGCTGAGTCGCTCTCTCTCAGGTCTGTGATTCTCAGAGTGCAGTCGTTCTTATCACAGTGATACTGAACACGACCTGAATACTCTGAGTCTGTTCTCAGATCCACAGGTTCATTATTACTCAATTTAGTATACCAGAATGTTCTCTCAACTTCATTATCATGGTCATTTACTCTGGATGGGTTTCTGTAGGTGCAGTTTATGTCCACTGTTGATCCTTTTAAGGCACAGATGTGAGTAGAAGTGTAAGTCACTCCCCAGTCATTCTGACCCTGTACCACTGTAACACAGAGCACATCAGAAACCACAATCAGATTTATAACAAGTTAAGAATCAGTGAATAAGACAAAGTGGATCATGGCACCAATATGATTTTATTTGCAGTTGTTGTCATTCAAAGCTCCTCATCGTGCATCAATCTAACTAGAACTGAACTGGAATACAATATTTTATTAGTTGTTTATCATATTTTATCATTTGTTATTGCTGAGTGTTTCAGTTTTAGTCCAAGTTTCTACTGTTGTTATCCTTGTTCATTGTAGTTTTAAAAAAGCTAAACGCCTGAAATGTGTCTCTTATGTGTTATCAAACAAGTCCTTCAAATACAAAATAAGTAAAAACCTATTTAACAAACTTTTTTGGAGTGGAGCAGCAGATCAGTGGTACATCAATGTTGTTTTCACCTCATTAAAACTTGACAGACTTGTTCTGTATCATACTTTTTCTCCATGTTTATTTACTTTTTAGCCACTTTATAATTTATAATTCCAGTATATGACTTTCATAACATAATTACTGAATCATGCCTGGGTGAAAACACTCATCGAATAGTCCAAAGATGTTTTTTCTTAGAATTAGATATCATGAATTTACAGTACAAAGAAACAGTTTTAGATGCTGTTTACAGTTAATCTCTCTGTGCACTGAGACAGAACATCGTACAGTCTGAAGGTGCAGTGAAGGAACAAGAATGTATTGAACCTGTGAACATTAATGCAGTTTTACTGAACAGGAAAAGAAGAAGAAAATGAATCATTAGAGAGTCTGTGCTTGTCTTGGTTAGTTTCCTCTCTGTTAGTTCTTTGGCCAAGTTGCTGCTCAATTAAGTGTGAAAACCACAAAGAAATGCAGAACATGAAGTGAGGGAAACTTTTGAAAGCGGCTAAAATGAAATGTGTGACAAGTTTTAACAGGAAGGGGCAACTGTTATAACCGTAACAGCTAAAACAGTTGTCCAGCTCTACAGTACAGAGTGCAGAAATTACCAAACAGATTTTAAACATCATGACAAGATGAAATTCTCAGTGCATTGCTGTACCATCATAGAACTATGTATATATGCATATGCATGTATAAAAATATATGATTCTTACAATCCATGGAGGGAGGGTGGACAAACCTCACTAGCCAGGCCCCACCCCCACCACCCATGACACAGACACAGCTGAACATCTTAATATAATAATTTAAAAGTGTTCAGCAGTGAATACTGATGTTATTTTTTTACCATTTTGCCTTCATTCAACAGCTATATTTTACACAGGAATAAACAGAAGTGAATATTTGGTGTTGTAGAGTTTAAAAGTTATTCATCATACTACATCACACATACATCAAACCTAGAAAAGTGCTGATCTGGGATATTTTATATTTACTTTCTTAAAATGTCTTCATGCTGCTCTGAATAAGTGTGTTAAATGTCCTACAATGTAAATGTAGATATACAGTACCTGACACAGAGAGAAGGAAGACAACAAATCCACTCGCTGCTGCTGTTAAACTCATAGCTGCTCTTCTTATCTCTCTGTGAGGCTTCAGAGACAATAAAATACATCAAACAATGTACAAAACATGTAATAGTCATATCAGTAAACTATTCTACTCACAACAGAGACGGTTGTTGTCTGTTAAGATGCTCGTCTTCTGTGATCTGTGACCAGATGTCAGATGTAAGACTAAAATTAAATGACCACATTTCCTTCCTCTTATTATGAAAATGCATGAGGTTCCAGTTGCCAGCAAAGGCAGAAGTGGCAACCAAGTTTTACCGTTTTGCAAAGACTTAATATAATCTATGTTAGAGAGAATAAGAGATCAGTGTTCTAGGCTGTTAGTAATTTAAAGAGAGAAGAGAAATAATGAGACATTTTTATTATTTTACTCTTTTTAATTGTGGGCACAGTTTAAAAAACATGACACATGTGACGGATGCGCTGCACATGCTCAAATTTGTCCTTTTACCACAAGTGAGGAAGTAGCACCTTGTGGCAGACACAGCCAATTTTAGAAAGAAAAAAAAATATTTTGAGGCAAGAAGGTATTTTTTTTTTCATTCATTCATTTTCTCTTCATTTATTTTTGATAGCATTGCCTACTTTGTAGATGAACTCATCAAACTTAAATCATGTTAATTATGTGTCTGTGTAGATATCTTTCATGCAAGTGGTTAGTGCTAATGTTTTATTTGTTAGCTGTAAGGTAAGCTAGTTCATGGCTACAAGAGTCTGGGTTAGTTGTAACAACATGTGAAAAAATGTTACAACCTATCCCAAGCAAAAAATTAATTGTATTTATATGTTACTTTGAATTTCAGTGTGCCTAGGTCATGTAAGAGAAAGACTGCCAAGGGGGTGCCTCTCAACATTTTGGAGTGCTACACATACTCCATACATACTGGGAACACACAGACACACTCACACAGACACACATTAATGTTCAATTGATGGACCTGGTGCACATTTACACATTTTTTTCAGTTTTATTACTATTTTCAAATGTTAGTGTAACACACAGACACACATCCCGATTATGTTAAAATATCATCAAAAATCATTTAAGTGTTGAAGAAAAAGTTTTCAATATCTTAAGTTTTGTCATAATCCTTACTTCATAATGTTACATTTCACCCCAGGGTATGTTACAACTAACCTGGACTATGAGGTCAATCGTAACATTTCACTCCTTGTGTTTGGGACTAAACCATGCATGCATGTGTAAATCATATCACTAAATTTATTATATGTGTAGTTTGACGTCATTCGCAATCTAAGATTCTGATTTACTGCAATCACTGTCACAATAAGTGACTCATCTCTCCAATTAGAACTGAGATCATTTTTATTCAATCAAGAAAGAACAAGGACAAAAGTGATTACATGGTTTAGAAATTGGGATATAGAACAAAAACAGGCCATAATAATATGTATAAAGAAAGCAGAAAAACATAATTGTAATGTTACTGTAAGGCAGTAGAAATAATTCACAAGATGAATGTTAGAATACTGACAACAAATACTTGACTGACAATAAAACTGGTTGTCATAATGAAACTGGAAGACATACTGTAAATACAGAAAGAACAGTGGAATATTTACTAATATCTAGTGGCAGCAATAGGAAGTTACAAGTTGATCAGTAAAAGCTCTCTAATACTCCAGTGTGTTTTTTAAATATCTTAAACATTACAATCTTACCACTTGTTAACTAACTGATACACTACTCCTGAGATATGTCCAAAGCTGAAAGTTATAATAATCTTTAGTATATCTCCTCTAACTCAATGTTAATAAATATTACACTGGCAAGTATCCACAGCTCCACAAAATGACTCCTATTCAAGTCAATGAAGAAAAAAAAATAAAGGGAGGAAAAATGTTAAGAAGGTAGATCAAGTGCATATTTCCAAAGGCTGTATACAAGCACACCTGATGGTGAACAAAGAAATGTCATGAATATTAAAATATATAGATTTCAGGGCGGACCTCTCTGAGAATGCATTATGGAGACAGCTATATATTTTATAATTTAGCAATTTCAACTGACAGTTTAACTTGTTATTTTACTGTTGAAGTAAAGGAATTTATGCCCCGATGAAGGTCGGACAGACTGAAGCATTGTTATTTAAAGGTGCAGTGTGCAGAGTTTAGTGGCATCTAGTGGAAAGGACTTTGCAGAAATGGAATATAGTATTCATAAGTATGTAATCACCTGAAAATAAGAATTGTTGTGTTTCCATTACCTTCGAATGAGCCCTTTATATCTGCACAGGGAGCGGGTCCCCTTCCACAGAGCCCTTCTACAGTAGCCCAGAATGGACAAACCGAACACTGGCTCTAGAGAGGGCCTTTCACGTTATTTACAAGTTTAGTGGCCACCATAGGTTCTCCTACATGCTTAGAAGGGGAGAGGAGGTGTATTCAGTTGCAATCTGCAACCTCACCACTAGATGCCACTAATTCCTACACACTGCTCCTTTAATAAATATTCCAGTAGTAAGCAAGACAGTTTGCAGCAGTTCTTCTCATTGTTTTCAAAAATGCATCAAAACAAAACAAAACAAAAGCGTGAAATTGCTGATGTGTTCATGAGGTTTTGTTGACTGTGCTGTAAAGTGCAGCTGGATCTTCTTCAGTTTCCTGACCTCTGGTTCTGAGAGGGAAATTAAAAAGTTAATCAGGTGATTGTGAAGATATTGTACTAAATTATACAAACAGTCATAATAAAGATGTAACAGGCAAATATAACAAATGAAAAACTGAAATAAAAGTGTTGCTACTATGTTCCTGTGTGAAGAGCTGCTCACCTCGGGGCAGTACCGGCTCTGTTAAATGTGACAGCAGCGTACTGGACAACCTCTTGTTCCTCCATGTGTCTGTGGGGCTGAGCTGATCTGATGTTGGAGTAGAGAGGATCTGTCTGGTTGTTGGAGAAGTGCACGCTGGCGTACAGCTCTTCCGGCTGTGTCTGGATGGTGATAGAAATGAGGAAAGTGTTGGTTTGTGTGAGGAAGGATTGTTATGAAACAACATGAAGTGCTTGACAGTCAGATGAGTTTTCTAGTTGCACTTTAAGATAGTGACTGTGGAAGTGTGGAACCAGGATAGAATAGTATAACTCTCCCTCCTCACCCTCTCTCTGTTGTCTGGTCTCTCCTCAGCCTCAGACCATTGATTGGTGGCTCTCTTTATTCTGGTTAGAAGAATTCATTAAAAAACGAAAAATGACAGAATTTTGATCAATGATTTAATGACACAGAACAGCTCACCTCATCCACAGGAAGACAGAGAGGATTATGATAAACAGGAGAACAGCAGTTGTTACACCAGCAGCTATTGATTTTCCTGCTCCTGGAGAACAGCGATGAAAAGAAAACACTGACAGTTAATGAGGGTATTACAGCATGTTTGAGTCCAACGTTTTGGTCAATATATATGTAGCCTGGTGGTAAATCGGTTCAGATGTAATTTTCCACTTAGGTGAGGTATAGCTCTCAAAGTTGTTTGAATGTCAATACATGTGTTCTTTGTTGTTTTCTTCTGAGTGTAAAATTGTTTAAGTCTTATTAACATTTGAGGCAAATTGTAAGTGTCACAGTCTCACTTGTTATTGCTGATTTTGGTCACAGGGCAGCAGCATTGAGTAATATTACTGTCACTCTGCCAAATGCATCTTGGTCTTTCTTCCTGTTTTACGTTCAAACAACAGGAGATTTGCAGGGTGGACGGTGCTGTGACTCCGTCGTGTAAAGTAGCAGACACTACTGGAGTTCATGACCTGGACTTTTGGTTTGGTTTGGTTAAGGTTTTAAATGAATTTTAACTCTGTTTGAAGGTAAACAACAGTGTGTTGAATTGTGCAATCTCCGGGGAGTTCCGTGTGGGTTTGGTGGGACTTGTTGAGGTGTTAGTGTCCTTTGCAGGTGTGCTTTGTGCATAGGGTGTGTGCATGGGTTGTTTTTGTGGCTTTGTGGTTGTTGAGTGTGTGTTTGTATGGTTCTATTTTGTGTTTTTTGTCGATGGTCATGGCCCACTGCTGTGTTTTGTTTTTGTCATTTTTCTTTTACATAATTTTTTGTATTAAGTCTGCAACAAGCTGTGAAAGCACATGAGCTGCTCTCTAAAAGGACTCAGTAGCTTAAACACTCTGTTAAAATGACCTGTTGCAAACATGGTCAACAATAAAATTAAAGCTACAAGAACCACTGAAGTAATTGTGTCCTGTGTGGCATCTAATTCTACGGGCTACACATGTATATTCAGTTCTCTTCATTCTAAACTCTAACAGCTCTTTTCAGCTTAGAATATATTTAATATAAAAATCACTGAAAATCTAAGTTAAAGCTGTGCCCATGAGCATGATTTGTGACATCACAACTACTTTGGAAGCTTATCCTGGTCCAATATGCAACTTACACAAGTGTGATGTGGAAACTTCTCCAGTGCACAAACACTGAGAATGGACTTTACAGTGAAGTAGGAGACATCTTGTATCCAGTGGTTCAACTTTTAAAATGAAAAATATTTACATATTTATAGATTCTGGAAGTTTATTCAATGAGGGAGAAGAAGTAGATATAATTTTAGGAATTTCTAACTAGTAAGTTTTCTGTGGAAAAAACATATTAGACACAAATAATTATTCAAAGCAAAGTATTTTTATAAGTTTTAAAACATGTTTGGAGGGGATCTTTAACTAAATGTCTTAGTGATCCAGTACTGCCCTTTACCATCTTACTTTAATCTGTGACAAATGTGAAAAAAAAGAAATACATTTTTACAAAACACTGGTGACAGTGTCAGCAGCTGCAGTGAGCAAACTCTCCTCTCTTCCTGCAGCTTCCTCAGCATAGCTGGTGGTGTGTGATGCATTACTGAGTGAGTGATGGACCACAAATGGCCATTGGCCCAGTAGAGGGTGCTGTTGTAAAAAATATATGATTCCTCACATCTTTCTTACAAGTTCATGTGTTTTCCTTTAAATTACATTGAAAATCAGTTTTTCAATGGAGTCTCCATATTCTCCCATACAAGCTGGAGATTTAACTCCTCTAGAGTGTCCACAGTTTACCAAGACCTCCACTTGATCACACTTTAACTTCATCCTCTAAATGAAAAAATGCAGCAGCTCAATATTTAGACTCTTGGTCTCATAGAGAGAGGCAGCACAGTGTGAAAAAATCTCACCTTGACTGCTTGTATTCATGAACACAGCTCTCTCTCCACTAGTTAAATATAAAAAGCCTGCATCACTTCAGCCTAATCAGAGGTCACATAATCCTTTGAAATATAATTTATGAATAAGAAACATTTTGACATGAAAATTCAGAGTTTTTTCTTGCTCAGATCTCTCTTTACTTTTTTAATTGAGCTGATTCCTCCAGTCAGCAGTGAATCACACAAACCTGTTTTACTGTCTCTTATGAAGACAGTCTAGATGACGACTATCCTCCCTGCATTACATCAGATGGTGTGTAATGAGTCCTGGTGCAGTGTGTGTGCAGCTGAAATCAAAAAACTTACCTGCCACAACAGTCAGATATAAGGTGGAGTTATGACGTCCTCTTCTGTTCTGGGCTTCACAGTAATAATTCCCGCTGTGTTGAGGTCTGACATGAGTGATGGTGAAGATCTGTCCTGATGCTTTTGGTGAGTCTTCATTCTCCTTGTACCAGGTATAATTAGCTGCTGGGTTAGCATCACTGCTACAGGTCAGAGTCACTGAACTGCCCTCCACTATCTCACCAGAGGGACTCACTGACACAGAGGGAGCCTTTGGAGCATCTGGAGGAGATGTATCAAAATGAATGAACTATAAAATGAGGAAGGGTTGCATTAGTACAACATGTTGTATTGGAGCTGCTCAGTGAACTACAGCAGCAGACTGAATGTGAAGCAGGCAGAGCTGAAGAAAACAGACATGATCAGACAAATCTTTTCCACTTTTTTTAACAAGGTTGACAAGACCAACAGCTGTATGTTGCTTTTTAAATGAACTGTTTGACTCACATTTCACATCAATAAAGATGTATTTAGATGTCCTCTTCCCCAGCTGGTTCTCAGCTGTACAGTAATACTGTCCAGAGTCAGAGGACTGGATGGAGCTGAAGACAAGCTGTGGTTCTTTACTGAGAGGTTGAAGGTCTGGATTTACATTCTTCTTGTACCAGGTGTAATTAGTTGCTGGGTTAGCATCACTGCTACAGGTCAGAGTCACTGAACTGTCCAACATAATGTCCCCAGAGGGACTCACAGACACCAGAGGAATCTTGTGTGCATCTGAAGGAGAAAATATTGACATGTTTTAATATTATGATCCAATCATAATCATGCAGCTGTACAGTGCAGACATCATAACCTGACACTTATCACTGTTACTCTGCTGATTATGCTCATGCTCGTGGAATAAACTCACACACTGAAGGAGAGGAGAACGTCTCATGTCCTTTCAAAGCACAGGAATAGCTGTCTGCAGGATAAAAAAAAGCCCAAAAAAAAAGGAGATGTTTGTTCTGTTATTATCCGTCCATTCTTGTACCAGATGTAGGAGGGACGATCATCTAGATGACAACTGCTGTGACATTTCATCTCTGCCCGAACACAGGTATGAACTTTGCAGGCTGTTGATCTGTTCACCTGCACCTGGATAGCTAGAAATGTAAAGAAAGAATAAAAATGTCATTTATCTTTATACATGCACAAAATATCACCACAAACATTCACAGTACTATTTCCAAGATTAACCATTTGAAGTTACATTAAGTCTTCCAATGAAAATGTTACCTGTGACATTCAAAGTGACTCCAGGTGAACCAGTAAATCTCCCTCCTGCTTGGTTTGTTATGAACCTGAACTTGTACTCAGCTGAGTCGCTCTCTCTCAGGTCTGTGATTCTCAGAGTGCAGTCGTTCTTATCACAGTGATACTGAACACGACCTGAATACTCTGAGTCTGTTCTTAGATCCACAGGTTCTTTATTACTCAATTTAGTATACCAGAATGTTCTCTCAACTTCATTATCATGGTCATTTCCTCTGGATGGGTATCTGTAGGTGCAGTTTATGTCCACTGTTGATCCTTTTAAGGCACAGATCTGAGTGGAAGTGTAAGTCACTCTCCAGTCATTCTGACCCTGTACCACTGTAACACAGAGCACATCAGAAACCACAATCAGATTCATAACAAGTTAAGAATCAGTGAATAAGACAAATTGGATCACAGCACCAACAAGACTTTATGTGTAGTTGTTGTCATCCAAAGCTCCTCATTGTGCATCAATCTAACTAGAACTTAACTGGAATACAATATTTTATTAGTTGTTTATCATATTTTATCATTTGTTACTGCTGAGTGTTTCAGCTTTAGTCCAAGTTTCTACTGTTGTTATCCTTGTTCATTGTAGTTTTAAAAAAGCTAAATGCCTGAAATGTGTCTCTTATATGTTATCAAACAAGTCCTTCAAACAGAAAATGAGTAAAAACATATTTAACTAACTTTTTTGGAGTAGAGCAGCAGATCAGTGGTACATCAATGTTGTTTTCACCTCATTAAAACTTGACAGACTTGTTCTGTATCATTCTTTCTCTCCATGTTTATTTACTTTTCAGGCACTTTATAATTCTAGTATATGCCTTTCATGATATTATTTCTGAATCATGTCTGGGTTAAAAACACGCATCAAAGTCCAAATACAAAGTCTGCTGTTCACAGTTAATCTGCACTGAGACAGAACATTGTACAGTCTGAAGGTTCAGTGAAGGAACAAGAATGTATTGAACCTGTGAACATTAATGCAGTTTTACTGAACAGGAAAAGCAGAAGTAAATGAATCATTAGAGAGTCTGTGCTTGTCTTGGTTAGTTTCCTCTCTGTTAGTTCTTTGGTAAAGTTGCTGCTAAATTAAGTGTGAAAACCACAAAGAAATGCAGAACATGACGTGAGGGAAACTTTTGAAAGTGGCTAAAATAAGATGTGTGACAAGTTTTAACAGGAAGGGCCAACTATTATACCTGTAGCAGCTAAAACAGTTGTCCAGCTCTACAGTGCAGAATGCAGAAATTACCAAACAGATTTAAAACATCATGACAAGATAAAATTCTCAGTGCATTGCTGTACCATCATAGAACTATGTACATATGCATATGCATGTATAAAAATATATGATTCTTACAATCCATGGAGGGAGGGTGGACAAAACTTATTAGCTAGACACCCCCACCCCCACCACCCATGACACAGACACAGCTGAACATCTTGATATATTATTATTAAAGTGTTCAGCAGTAAATACTGTTATTATTTTTGTTGTCTTCATTCAACAGCTATATTTTACACAGGAATAAACAGAAGTGAATGTTTGGTGTTGTAGAGTTTAAAAGTTATTCATCATACTGCATCACACATACATCAAACCTAGAAAAGTGCTGATCTGGGATATTTTCTATTTACTTTCTCAAAATGACTTCATGCTGCTCTGAATAAGTGTGCTAAATGTCCTACAATGTAAATGTAGATATACAGTACCTGACACAGAGAGAAGGAAGACAACAAATCCACTCACTGCTGCTGTTAAACTCATAGCTGCTCCTCTCATCTCTCTGTGAGGCTTCAGAGACAATAAAATACATCAAATAATGTACAAAACATGTAATAGTCATATCAGTAAACTATTCTACTCACAACAGAGAAGGACGTTGTCTGTTAAGATGCTCGTCCTCTGTGATCTGTGAGCAGTAGTCAGATATCAGGATGTTAAATTACTTGATTTCCTTCCTCTTTCTTAGTATTATAAATATGCATGAGGAGAAATAAGACAGTAAACATATATGTTAAAAGCATATTTTACTGTTGTCCAAAGACTTGATGTAATCTATGTTAGAAAGAATAAGATACCAGTGTTCTGGCCTGTTAGTAATTTAAAGAGAAATGAGAAATAATGATATATTTTTATTATTTTACTCTTTTTATGTGTGGGCGCAGTTCAGTGTCTAAAGAAGAAAACATGACACGTGACGAATGTGTGACATTTAGTCTGATGCATCTCCTCATACTTGTAGTGCATGTTAATACACTGAATACACTACCATGAGTTCAAAGAGATGTACTGCATCAGTATGAGATGAAAGAAGTCACATGATGATTACAGCGTTTATTATAAGTATTAAGAAAGTAAAAAGTGCAGTATGACAAAAAAATAAAAAAATAAAACAAAATCAGTGATACAGAAATCTATTTGTGAAGATTCTGATTTACTGCAATCACTGTAATAATAAGTGACTCATCTCTCCAATTAGAACTGAGGACATTTTATTTAAGACAAAACAACAAAGAGCAAGGAGAAATGTGATTACATGGTTTAGAAATTGTGATATAGAACAAAAACAGGCTGTAATAATATGTATAAAGAAAGCAGAAAAACAGACAATTGCAATGTTACTGTAAGGCAGTAGAAATTATTAACAAGATGAATGTTAGAATATTGACAAAAAATACTTGACTGACAATAAAACTGGTTGTAATAATGAAACTGGAAGACATATTGTAAATACAGAAAGAACAGTGGAAATGGTCTGTTATCAATGAAATATTACTCTTTACTATCATCTAGTGGCAGCAATATGAAACTACAAGTCTATCAGTAAAAGCTCTCTAATACTCCAGTGTGTTTTTTTAAATATCTTAAACATTACAGTCTTACCACTTGTTAACTAACTGATACACTACTCCTGAGATATGTCCAAAGCTGCAAGTTATAATAATCTTTAGTATATCTCCTCTAACCCAATGTTAATAAATATTACACTGGCAGGAATCCACAGCTCCACTAAATGACTCCAGTGACTCCAGTCGCACAAATACTACAAGTTTAAATTAGCAGGTTTTACAATGAAAGTTTTGTCACTGGGATCAGCTTCACTACTTACATCTTTACAGAGTGTGTAAGGTTAGTATACATGTGAGAGTAAAGAAACAATAAATATGTTGAGGCTGTCTGGCATTGATGATAAATCCTACTGGCAGATAAATTATGTTGTCAATCCAAATGCTGCTTACTGCTTTCTGCCATTGTTTCAAAGGATCCACAATGAAATTAATAAGTACAGGAGCTAGGTCTGAATGGGATTTTACTTCAGCAGTAAAATAACAAGATAAACTGTCAATTCAAATCGCTCTAAAATATATATTTGTCTCTATGATGCATTCTTAGAGAGGTCCACTCTGAGAAATGAAGTTTTAAAATCCAATGGTTACCTGCTTAAAATTAAAAAAAAAAAAAAAAAAAAAAAGTCTGGACACCTGAATATGTGACAGGTGTGTTGGAGGAAGGTGCAACTTGAAAACAATGAGGAGAACTCTGACACACTCTCTCGCTTCTTGCTGGAATATTTATTAAATCATGTTTCAGACAGGTCTGAGCTGCACCTTCCTTTAATGCACCTGTCACATATTCAGGTGTGTAGAGATTTTTTTCAATTTTCTTTTTCATTTTTTAACATTTTTCTTTCAGCAGGTGTAGCACCCCAACACTCTATACTATGTCTAAGATGCTGTAAGTGACTTTAGACTGGAATGATGGTTGTTTGGGTTCAGTCTATTTAAAAGGTAGCTACCACAGAGGTTTACTTGTTTTGGGTGAAACTTATAATAGCCTACTAATAAACAAAGAAACTGTCAAACTTGGCATTAGGTCTATTCACTTTTATCATGCTGTATTTTAAATAACTGACCACAGACAAGACTTTAGAAGGACTGATTGCTTCTTGAATGTACAAATATTTACCTTTTTAGGTGAAATTATACAAAAACAGAAGTAACACAGATTAGACTCCTTTAAGACAACAAATAGCATATTTCAAAATAATACTAAACACAATTATGAATCGTTGTGTGACAGTGTGGGGGAAATCTTCTCATTGTTTTCAAAAATAAAAATTCAAAGATTAATAACAAAACATGAGATTGCTGATGTGTTCATGAGGTTTTGTTGACTGTGCTGTACAGTGCAGCTGGGTCTTCTTCAGTTTCCTGACCTCTGGTTCTGAGAGGGAAATTAAAAAAATGAATCAGGTGATTGTGAAGATATATTAAATTATACAAACAGTCATAATAAAGATGTAACAGGCAAATATAACAAATGAAAAACTGAAAGAAAACGGTCGCTACTATGTTCCTGTGTGAAGAGCTGCTCACCTCGGGGCAGTACCGGCTCTGTTAAATGTGACAGCAGCGTACTGGACAACCTCTTGTTCCTCCATGTGTCTGTGGGGCTGAGCTAATCTGACGTTGGAGTAGAGAGGATCTGTCTGGTTGTTGGAGAAGTGCACGCTAGCGTACTGCTCCTCCGGCTGTGTCTGGAGGGTGACAGAAATGAGGAAAGTGTTGGTTTCTGTGATGAAGGATTGTTAAGAAACAATATGAAGTGTTTGACAGTCAGATGAGTTTTCTAGTTGCACTTTATGATAGTGACTGTGGAAGTGTGGAACCAGGATAGAATAGTATAACTCTCCCTCCTCACCCTCTCTCTGTTGTCTGGTCTCTCCTCAGCCTCAGAAGTTTGATTGGGGGCTCTCTTTTTTCTGGTTAAAAAAATTAATTAAAAACAGAAATGACAGAATTTTGAACAATGATTTAGTGAAACAGAACTTCTTACTTCATCCACAGGAAGACAGAGAGGATGATGATAAACAGGAAAACAGCAGTTGTTACTCCAGCAGCTAATGATTTTCCTGCTCCTGGAGAACAGTGATCAAAAGAAAACACTGACAGTTAATGAGGGTATTACAGCATGTTTGAGTCCAACGTTTTGGTCAATATATATGTAGCCTGGTGGTAAAACGGTTCAGATGTAATTTTCCACTTAGGTGAGGTATAGCTCTCAAAGTTGTTTGAATGTTAATACATGTGTTCTTTGTTGTTTTCTTCTGAGTGTAAAATTGTTTCAGCCTAATTAACATTTGAGGCAAATTGTAAGTGTCACAGTCTCACTTGTTATTGCTGATTTTGGTCACAAGGTGACAGCATTGAGTAATATTACTGTCACTCTGCCAAATGCATCCTGGTCTTTTTTCCTGTTTTACGTTCAAACAACAGGAGATTTGCAGAGTGGACGGTGCTGTGACTCCGTCGTGTAAAGTAGTAGACACTAGTGGAGTTCATGACCTGGGATTTTGCTACCAGCCATCGGCCACTGTGTTCTCAATTGCACAGCAAGGTAATGTTAATGTGCATGAAGCCACACCTTGCTATTGCACATTGTTACTAGAGGAATGGTTCAGGTTTTAAATGAATTTTAACTCTGTTTGAAGGTAAACTGCAGTGTGTTGAGTTGTGCAATCTCTGGGGAGTTCCGTGTGGGTTTGGTGGGACTTGTTGAGGTGTGGGTATCCTTTGCAGGTGTGCTCTGTGGATTCATGGGTTGTTTTTGTGGATTTGTGGTTGTTGAGTGTGTTTTTGTCTGGGCCTATTTTGTGTTTTTTGTCGATGGTCATGGCCCACTGCCATGTTTGTTTGTCATTTTTCTTTTACATAATTTTTTGTGTTAAGTCTGCAACAAGCTGTGAAAGCACATGAGCTGCTTTCTAAAATGACTCAGTAGCTTAAACACTTTGTTAAAATGACCTTTTGCAAACATGGTCAACAATAAAATTAAAGCTACAAGAACCACTGAAGTAATTGTGTCTTGTGTGGCATCTAATTCCACAGGCTACACATGTATATTCAGTTCTCTTCATTCTAAACTCTAACAGCTCTTTTCAGCTTAGAATATATTTAACATGAAAATCACTGAAAATCTAAGTTAAAGCTGTGCCTACGAGCATGATTTGTGACATCACAACTACTTTGGAAGCTTATCCTGGTCCAATATGCAACTTACACAAGTGTGATGTGGAAACTTGAAGCCTCCAGTGCACAAACACTGAGAATGGACTTTACAGTGAAGTAGGAGACATCTTGTGTCCAGCGGTTAAACTTTTAAAATGAAAAAATTTACATATTTATAGATTCTGGAAGTTTATTCAATGAGGGAGAAGAAGTAGATATAATTTTAGGAATTTCTAACTAGTAAGTTTTCTGTGGAAAAAACATATTAGACACAAATTATTATTCAAAGCAAAGTATTTTATATGTCTTAAAACATGTTTGGAGGGGATCTTTAACTAAATGTCTTAGTGATCCAGTACAGCCCTTTACCATCTTACTTTAATCTGTGACAAATGTGAAAAAAAAGAAATACATTTTTACAAAACACTGGCGACAGTGTCAGCAGCTGTAGTGAGCAAACTCTCCTCTCTTCCTGCAGCTTCCTCAGCTCAGCTGGAAGTGTGTGATGCATTGCTGAGTGAGTGATGGACCACAAATGGCCATTGGCCCAGTAGAGGGTGCTGTTGTAAAAAATATAATTCCTCACATCATTCTTACAAGTTCATGTGTTTTCCTTTAAATTACATTGAAAATCAGTTTTTCAATGGAGTCTCCATATTCTCCCATACAAGCTGGAGATTTAACTCCTCCAGTGTGTCCACGGTTTGCCAAGACCTCCACTTGGCCTGTTGTGTCTGAATACTCTTGGTCACACTTTAACTTCATCCTCTAAATGAAAAAATGCAGCAGCTCAATATTTAGACTCTTATGAATAAGAAACACATTGACATGAAAATTCACAGTTTTCTCTTGCTCAGATCTCTCTTCACCATGATTTGAATTGAGCTGATTCCTCCAGTCAGCAGTGAATCACACAAACCTGTTTTACTGTCTCTTATGAATACCACCCTTAGATCTGAAGTAATCCACTTGGGGCAGCTGTATAGCTAATGAGTCCTAGTACAGTGTGTGTGTGTGTGTAGCTGAATGAAAAATTACCTGCAACAGTCAGATGTAAGGTGGAGTTATGACATCCTCTTCTGTTCTGGGCTTCACAGTAATAATTCCCACTGTGTTCAGGTCTGACATCAGTGATGGTGAAGATCTGTCCTGATGCTTTTGGTGAGTCTTCATTCTCCTTGTACCAGGTATAATTAGCTGCTGGGTTAGCATCACTGCTACAGGTCAGAGTCACTGAACTGCCCTCCACTATCTCACCAGAGGGACTCACTGACACAGCGGGAAGCTTTGGAGCATCTGGAGGAGATGTATCAAAATGAATTAAATATAAAATGAGGAAGGGTTGCATTAGTACAACATGTTGTATTGGAGCTGCTCAGTGAACTACAGCAGCAGACTGAATGTGAAGCAGGCAGAGCTGAAGAAAGCAGACATGATCAGACAAATCTTTCCTAGTATTTTTTTAACAAGGTTGACAAGACCAACAGCTGTATGTTTCTTTTTAAATAAGCTGCTTCACTCACATTTCACATCAATAAAGATGTATTCAGATGTCCTCTTCCCCAGCTGGTTCTCAGCTGTACAGTAATACTCTCCAGAGTCAGAGGACTGGATGGAGCTGAAGACAAGCTGTGGTTCTTCACTGAGAGGTTGAAGGTCTGGATTTACATTCTTCTTGTGCCAGGTGTATTTAGCTGCTGGGTTAGCATCACTGCTACAGTTCAGAGTCACTGAACTGCCCTCAGTGATTTCACCAGAGAGACGTACTGACACAGAGGGAACCTTTGGAGCATCTGGAGGAGAAAACATAGTTGGACAACAGTTGAACAACTGATAAAATGTAAGAAGCAAATCTTGGATAGAAAGTGTGTGGTGAAAGTTGATTCCCTCATATACAAATCAACTGTCTTTTACCTTGAATACATTTTGACATTGTGTTAGTGACATATTTAGGTAAACTCACACACTGAAGGAGAGCGGTAATCCTCATGTCCTTTCAAAGCACAGGAGACGTTGTCACCAGGATTAAACTGCCCTGAATAAAGAGAAGTTTCCTCCTTCATAACTTTCTGTCCGTTCTTGAACCAGATGTAAGAAATACCACCTGCTGGACTGCAGCTGCTGTGACATTTCAGCTCTGCCTCGGTATAAGACTGATGGACTGTTATTGTGATCACCTGCACCTGGAGAGCTGCATATGTGAGGAAGGACACAAAATGTCATTTGTTACCAGTAAAATACACAAACATACAGTCAAAATAACCTTTGTAGTTCTGGTGGGTGAAATAATTTGGAATCATCCAATCAAATGTGTAAATGGGAGAAAATACTCAATATAATCAAATCAATTTTATGTGAAACACTTCCATAATAACTATTCACCACTATCACTAGTCATCAATTTGTGTTCATCAGTACCTGTGACAGTCAGAGTTGTTCCAGGTAAACTACTCCTCCATTCAAAGCTTTGTGTTCTGAATGTGAAGTGATACTGGGCTGAATCGCTCTCTCTCAGGTCAGAGATTCTCAGAGTGGAGCGTCCTCTCTCTGTTTCAAGGATCTGAATATGATCTGCAGGCTGTGAGGGATACCCCCACGAAAGACTATGTTCATGACTGAACCAGAATGTTGATGTGATAGATTCATAACTGCTGTATGAGCAGGAAATGTCCACTGATGAGCCTCTGAAGGCACAGATGCTTCCATCAGTGTAAATGACTCTGTTGCTTGATTGAGCATAGAAACCTGAAAGATAGAATTAATTTAAAACAGCACAGTCCTGAATCCTTAGTCGTGAGTGTATGCGTCACAAAAAAACATATTTTCTCTCTTATTTGTGGTATCCATCCATCAAGATAGTTGTGTTTTAACCCTTCAGGTTTTGAGACACCGCCACATCAACAAAATGAAGGTGAACAGAATTTAGTTTGTGTATAAAAATCATTTTTGAAAGGTGTTTTGGTTACTCTGAATCATCCACAGACATATCTGTCAACAATTTTCATTGGAACTACTTTCTACTCAAGATGTACTCTCTATAAAAACTGTCCACAACAAAGTCTGTAGATTATCCAAAGTAACAGGGACGATGTTTCTGGTAAGACACAGACAGATTGTTTTTCAAATATACGTTTTCAAAGCTTTAAGCAGTACAAATAATATTTAATTCACTTTCTTTGTATTGAGATGGCAGCAGACTATTCCAGGATTGATATCTCAAAATTTAGGCACATGAAACTGTAACTATTCACATGATTAGAAAGGGAGCAAGTTAGAAAATATGATTTTTGTATTTTGAGTGAACTGACTTTTTAAATGTACAGTAAGCTCTTATTTTACATTAATGTCACAGTCAACACAGTGAATAAGATAAGAATGTAACATGTGTAAAACCTCATTGGGTTGTGGTTTGGTTTTGATCCACTTCTATGTCAATTTCTGAATCACATGCTGCCCCTGAATTACATGTAAATACAAGGTATAGTACAATAGGATAAAGGCTCCACTAGATGTGGTTAGTTTAGTGAGAGAATGTGTTTTAAACTCACACACTGAAGGAGCAGAATGATGCTCAAATCCTTTTACAGCACAGGAAAAGCTGTCTGAGGAGGAAAGGAACTTTTTATAAGTAGAAGATGTTTCATCCTGAATTTTCTGTCCATTCTTGTACCAGATGAAGGAAGAACGATCAGGTAGATGACATCTGCTGTGACACACTGCCCAGGTAGAATGCGAGTAGTATGTTGATCGGATCACCTGCACCTGGAGATCTGTATATGTGAAGAAAGAATAGAAGTCTAATTTATGTTCAGACACACACAAACATTACACACACTCACAGTGATATTTCCAAGACATTAACCATTTAAATATAAGTTAAATCTGCCAGTGAAAATGTTACCTGTGACAGTCAAAGTGACTCCAGGTGAACCAGTAAATTTCCCTCCTGGTTGGTTTGTTGTGAACATGAACTTGTACTCAGCTGAGTCGCTCTCTCTCAGGTCTGTGATTCTCAGAGTGCAGTCGTTCTTATCACAGTGATACTGAACACGACCTGCGTACTCCGAGTCTGTTCTCAGATCCACATATTCATCACCTTTAATAAACCAGAATGTTTCTTGAACTGTAGTATCATGGTCATTTACTCTGGATGGGTATCTGTGGGTGCAGTTTATGTACACTGTTGATCCTTTTAAGGCACAGATCTGAGTAGAAGTGTAAGTCACTCCCCAGTCATTCTGACCCTGTACCACTGTAACACAGAGCACATCAGAAACCACAATCAGATTCATAACAAGTTAAGAATCAGTGAATAAGGCAAAGTTGATCATGGCACCAATATTATTTTATTTGCAGTTGTTGTCATTCAAAGCTCCTCATCGTGCATCAATCTAACTAGAACTGAACTGGAATACAGTATTTTATCATTTGTTACTGCTGAGTGTTTCAGCTTTAGTCCAAGTGTCTACTGTTGTTATCCTTGTTCATTGTAGTTTTAAAAAAGCTAAACGCCTGAAATGTGTCTCTTATATGTTATCAAACAAGTCCTTCAAACAGAAAATGAATAAAAACATATTTAACTAACTTTTTTGGAGTGGAGCAGCAGATCAGTGGTACATCAATATTGTTTTCACCTCATTAAAACTTGACAGACTTGTTCTGTATCATTCTTTTTCTCCATGTTTATTTACTTTTCAGGCACTTTATAATTCTAGTATATGCCTTTCATGATATTATTTCGGAATCATGTCTGGGTTAAAACACGCATCAAAGTCCAAATACAAAGTTTTTTTCTTAGAATTACGTATGAATTTACAGTACAAAGATGCTGTTTACAGTTAATCTTTCTTTGCACTGAGACAGAGCATCATACAATCTCAAGGTTCAGTGAAGGAACAAGAATGTATTGAACCTGTGAACATTAATGCAGTTTTACTGAACAGGAAAGGAAGAAGAAAATGAATCATTAGAGAGTCTGTGCTTGTCTTGGTTAGTTTCCTCTCTGTTAGTTCTTTGGTAAAGTTGCTGCTCAATTAAGTGTGAAAACCACAAAGAAATTCAGAACATGAAGTGTGGGAAACTTTTGAAAGCGGCTAAAATAGAATGTGTGACAAGTTTTAACAGGAAGTGACAACTGTTATAATTGTAACAGCTAAAACAGTTGTCCAGCTCTACAGTACAGAGTGCAGAAATTACCAAACCGATTTTAAACATCAAGACAAGATAATATTCTCAGTGCATTGCTGTACCATCATAGAACTATGTATATATGCATATGCATGTATAAAAATACATGATTCTTACAATCCATGGAGGGAGGGTGGACAAAACTTATTAGCTAGACACCCCCACCACCCATGACACAGACACAGCTGAACATCTTAATATAATATTATTAAAGTGTTCAGCAGTAAATATTGATGTTATTTTTACCATCTGGTCTTCATTCAACAGCTATATTTTACACGGGAATAAACAGAAGTGAATATTTGGTGTTGTAGAGTTTAAAAGTTATTCATCATACTGCATCACACATACATCAAACCTAGAAAAGTGCTGATCTGGGATATTTTATATTTACTTTCTTAAAATCACTTCATGCTTCTCTGAATAAGTGTGTTAAATGTCCTACAATGTAAATGTAGATATACAGTACCTGACACAGAAAGAAGGAAGACAACAAATCCACTCACTGCTGCTGTTAAACTCGTAGCTGCTCCTCTCATTTCTCTGTGAGGCTTCAGAGACAATAAAACACATCAGATAATGTACAAAACATGTAATAGTCATATCAGTAAACTATTCTACTCACAACAGAGAAGGACGTTGTCTGTTAAGATGCTCGTCCTCTGTGATCTGTGAGCAGAAGTCAGATATCAGGAAGGTAAATGACTTGATTTCCTTCCTCTTTCTTATTATTATGAATATTCATGAGGAGCCACATGACAGTAAACACATAAGTTAAAAACAAGTTTTACTGTTAATATAATCTATGTTAGAGAGTATTAGTAATTGCAGCTGCAAATTTACTCTTACTAGTTTTCACTTTTTATGATTGAGTTGCATCTTAATTTGTTTACCCTTGACATTAAATTCATCAAACATTACAGTTAGAGGTTCAGTGTCAGAGGCGTTGATTGTTCACATTGATGACCTTGTTGTACAGTTGTTGAACATACCCCCACAGTCGAGGTGTCTAAGTATGAAAATGATTCAGTCAGTGATCTACAGTTGTCACTAACAAATATGGACTATTATACTGAAAATACTTCATGCAAAACCATCTTCAGGCATGTGATGCAACTATCATGATTTGTCATTTCTCACTGTTTTGTTTGTGTGAGAGAGAAATACACAGAAAAAGAGAAGTGTCTAGTGGTATTTCTTATTAACTTTGTGGTATTATGTTAATTACTCTTTCATAACAAAGTCAAGATGTTGTGATATGTAGCACAACAAGCTAGTAAAACTCTGTAAATGCAAACACATTGCAGTCTCTCCAGAGACTGTAAATGTTATTGCTGTCATCAGTCATTGGATCCGTTTCTAAACAAACTACAGTAATCGTTGCTTTTGGGGGAAAGAAAACATGTCACCCAGTGCAACAGTGTGGCTCACTGAAATATAGAAAATCACCACCCTTATCCTTCAATGCAGACAGGAGGAAGACCTCAGTGATGAAGCCTGACTCTGCAACACTGAAGCTTCACCACTAGAGGACAGTGAAACATCAGAGATACTGAATCACAACCCTGAAACAACATTTAACCATCCATCACTGATTGTTTAGACACATTTAAATTTACTTTTAGTCGTTGCTCTTAATCTGTTTATTCTTGACATTAAACTCAGCAGCAGCAAGATAAATCCCCCCATGGAGTCTAGAGACTGGTGGTGGTGGCTGATCTCACATGACAATTAAGTTCTCCTTCAATACAAACTGTGTCTGTGCATCTTCATTTTAGCAACATCCCAAATCATAATAAACTATTAAAATGTGACAAGTTTCATCCAAAATAGAGGGAAAGTGAGAAATAAGTCAGAAAAAAAGAACAGATTTAAATTTTATTTGTCTTCAAAGCTAGAAAATAAATTCATAAAATGAAAAATAAACATAAAAACAATTTATTTAAAGCTGAAATTTTCTGCACACTGTCGCCCTCTGCAGCAGTGAGAGGGAACTGAAATCATGTTTCCAACTACAGAGTTGTTGTGGAAGCTGTCTGTTTATTGTGAATCAGCCACTGCAATATCTGGATAATGTGACATTCAGCAAATTGTGATAGAACTGAGATCATGTTTGATGTGTGTAAATATACAGTATACTGCACAAGAAGATAATCAGGATTCTTGAAAAGCGATTAATTACATTATTTATACATTTAAAATAACAGTTTGCAAAACAGCTCTAATCCTTAATATCTGTAATATAACGAACTCTACAGAGAAAAAAATAAGCTTGCATTAGTTCAGACAGAACAATCAGTAAATTATAAGTCATTTGAGTCACACACACCACCTGACATTCAACTGATTCAACTGATCTAAACAATCAGTTGAACAATCAATATAACTCTTTACTAACATCTAGTGGCAGCAATAGGAAATTACAAGTAGATTAGCAAAAACTCTGTGATGTGCTGATTTATTTTAGGTTCATTGTGGAGGCTGCTGTTTTTTTTTTTTTTGGTACTGTTGAACTGTATTGCATAAGTGTGGTGTATCAAATAATGGGTCCACCCTCTTTCATATAAATAGGATGGACAAAATATTAACCATTTCAACCAAGAGGGATTTTTTTTTTCAAATTTGAAGGTCGACAGATTTTTAGAAGTTAATAGATTAACAAATTCACAGTTCAGTCTAAGCATGTGTTACATGCAGGGAGTACAATATTAATAGCAATTCATAGTATTATATTGTTACCGGTTTGAAAAGTTAAAACATACTTAAAGGAGTAGTATGACATTTTGGGGAAACACACTTATTGGCTTTCTTGCTAAGAGTTAGAAGAAAAGATCGATACCACTCGCATGTCTGCACATGAAATATGAAACTACTGTCAGTAGCTGATTATCTAAGCTTAGCATTAAGACTGTAAGCTATTAGAACAACTTTTTAGCAAGGTTCAGTGGCTTCCACACTTTGAGGCTGCTAATCAACCAGCGATGACTCACTGCACCTGGCCAGGAAACAGAATGGCACATACTGTAAGCCCCTGTGAAAACCACAACTTCTCATTTTTACACTTCAGTTCTTGTAAGATGCTTAAGATGAAGCAATATGTACTATGTCTATTTTTCCTTCTACTACTTCTTCTGTTGGGAACCACTCGGCTAGTCTAGCAACCATAACATCCTAATTGGTGTTGTGTCAAAACATGTTATTAACATACCATACATAATACTTTTAACACAAATGTCTATACGTTTTAGAAATATTATCACCATATTAACACCTATTCATTAGGCCTAAGGAGTCAGAGGACAAAAATGGAAAATATTTATTTTCTCCACCTCTGATAAAAAACATTTTATTTCAAATAAAAAAAGTACAGAACAGAGTGAGAAAAAATTAAATAAATGGTGTAACAAATACAAATATATAAAGAACATAACAAGATAGAATCATAATAATCATAATAATCATAATAATAGGTATACAAAATGTAAGAATTGTTATGGTAATGTAGTAGAAATAACTGGAAACAAAACCAATTCGGAAAGTGAAACTGGTTAAAAAAAAAAAAAGAAAAAAAAAGAAGTGTGGAAATAGAATGTGGTAGCATAGTGTATACACAGAAAAGAGAAAAAAAATTACTCAGACCTTGGAAATTGTTTTATATCTTAAAATCTATCTTTAAATTTCTTTAAAAGTTACAAGCTTACCACTTAGCATCTGATACAGTAGTGCAGAGATATGTCTGAAGCCGCATGTTGGTGTGTCTACATTAAACCCATGTTAAAGGTACCCTGTTGAGTCTTCAACCACTAGTAGCATTATGGAGCAATGTTTTTACAATCCTCATTTTGTTTGTGTCGTGCACACTAAAGCCAGCAAGACAACATGCTCACAATAACAATGCTAACATGCAGATGTTTAGCAGGTGTAATGTATGCCATGTTCACCATATTATTTTAGTGTTAGCATGCTAAGAATTGCTAATTAGCGCTAACCTAGTAAAGTACAACTGTGGCTGATGGAAATATTGTTAGTTTTGTAGGTATTTGGTTATAAACCAAAGTATTGGACAGATTCAAATTTTGACCTGATGGTGTATGGGCTCAAAATAGAGTCAAATGTACTGTAGCTGTGTATCACAAGAGCTGAAAATTTTGTATGAATACATTCAAATGTGTGAATGTGTAAAAAAAGTTTTGAACAAATGAATTTAAATGATTGAATCTGTAAAAATACCTGAACAAATAGATTTAATTTTTGAACCTCTAAGGAGATCTGTAGCGGTGCATGACATTTTGTGAAAAAATGAAAAAGATTTGCACAAATAAAAAAATGTGTGAGTGCATAAAGAAGAAAAGGTTTGCAGTTACGCATCTATCTGTTTGTGGGTGAAAAAAGTTAACATAAAACTCAATTGTATGTGTGAATCCCAAGTTTACAGCTACAAATCAAATCTATGAGTACAAATCAAACCTACAAATACTTTTGCCCCACATTTGACGCTTCCTCCTGAATAGCCAGTGGGGATGCTCTGAAATGCTGGGAGAATGCCCACTAAAAGCACACCCCAATTGAACGGCCTCTGAAATTAACAACACTTGTGCTGAAATCCCTTATAAAAATAAACAATTTAAAATAGGCCTTGTTTGTAGTTGTAGGACAAGCAACACGGATGATATGTATAAGATGAAGTATTGTTAGAAGTCACTATTTAATTCGGCACCTAGATTGTAGATAAATGTGAACTTATTTCACTAAAAACGTAACTTAAGTGACTGGTTAACAAGTGATCCATAACCAATCATCATTATGTTAAATTGCTGTATTTTTCAATGGAGTTTGGTGCACTTAATGTAACACACTTCTCTGCTGAAAAGTCCTTTGCAGCTTCATTTTGGCCATCATCTTTGGAGCAAAAGCCTCTCACACCATGCTTTTTGGTGAAGTGCTGCCCAGCAAATGCTCTCCCTCTGCCTCGGGACTTCCCATCCAAACAATTGGTGCTGAAGCTGAAGCCTGAGGATCAGAAGCTGCTCGGTTGGGGTGTGCTTTCAGTGCCTTCAGCATACATTCCCCATTGAATCTGTGACTTATTTCCCCGTTTCAAAGCATCCCCATTGGCTGATCAGGAGTAGTTTGCACACATTCAGATATGGTGATACGCAGCTACAATACATTTGACCCTACTTTGAGCCCATAATCGTGGTGCTAGGGAAAAACATTTCGGATCATTAAAGTCAATATAGTTCTTTCTGAGAGGACCATGAATGTTATTTCATGGCAATCCATTCAGTAGTTGTTGAGACATTTCACTCAAAACCACAATTATCAACTTCATGATGGTGATAAAGAAAAAGTCAAGCAAGTCATTGGGATTCATTGTCTGGTAAAAATAAATGTATGTACCAAATTTCATGCGAAACAACCCTGTAGATATTGAGATATTTCTCTAGATGAGTGAAAACTCTGAAGTGCTGATACTGAAAAGTCAGGGAATCATCAACGTCATTAGAATTCATCCATATCCTGGGAATCTGCTGATATTTATACCAAATGTTATGACAATCCATCCAACAGTTGTCAAGACATGTTACTAAAAACCAAGTATGTCAACTAGAGTTGAAGTCAGGGGATCACCAAAGTTAGTGGGATTCATCCTGTGGGGACCATAAGTTGCTGTTCCAACAGGACCAACAAACCGACCAACCGACTGACATTGCCATCTCCAAAGCTATGCCACTAGCATAGCTAAAAATCAATTGATTACCTGCTTTAAAATTAAAAAAGGGCAGACTAGAGATTCCTGTTGTGTTCATCAGGTTTTGTTGACTGTGCTGTACAGTGCAGCCGGGTCTTCCTCTGTTTCCTGACCTCTGGTACTGAGAAAAAAAAAAATCAAATGATCCTGGAGATGGTATAAAATAATAGTGATAGAAAGAATTTAAACAAAACAAGCAAATTCAACAGCAATAAAATGTTAAAATAAAAAAAAGGTTCCTGTGTGAAGAGCTGCTCACCTTGGGGCACTGTTAAATTTGACAGCAGCGTACTCAACACCCTCTTCTTCTTCTTCATGTCTTTGGAGTCGAGCTGGTCTGATGTTGGAGTAAACAGGATCTGCCTGATTGTTGGAGAACTTGACACTGGCATAGTGAATGTCATCCTGCTCCTCTGGCTGCCTCTCAGTGGGTGGGCGCTGCAAAGACAAATTTACTTTTACATGCGTAGTTATGTCTAGCTTTGGTAGAACATTATTTGTACACCTTCTTGATTTATTGACAAATCCATTTTCTCCATTTATTTCTTGTGCCTGTTGAGGTGGGGGCAGACTAAGCAAGACACCCAAGACATCCTTTCCTGTAGCCATGTGCTCCAGCTCCTCCTGGTGGATCTTGATGAGGTGATCTCAACCAGCATGTTCTGAGTCTGTTACAAAGCCTTCTCCCAGTTGTGTATGTAAGACATCTACAGGGAAACATCGAGGAGGCATCTTAACCAGGTGCCCAAACCTCTACAGCTCATTTCGATACAATATAGCAATGGTTTTCTCTTAACACCTTCCAGGTATCAGAGCTAAGTCAACTTATACTTAAGGGTGAGCCCACAAACTCTTTAGCCTCTTTCACACACGGTTCCCTGTAAATTACTGGGATAACCGTTCAGGCACTGCCAGTGATTTTCACTATTCACACATGCAGCTACATTCAGGAAAATTTCCATCTTGTGCCTTTTCACACATGCCATGGCAATGCCAGAATAGATGGGGCAAAGGACAGCCCGGCAGATGGCGGTCATACAACACTTATGGATGCCAAATGTCATGAAACTCAACAGAAGAAAAAGATGTGGCAAGGCTGGAGGTACGTGTACGCGGCAGAAGACGTCTCTTTATTATTTTCAGGAACATTGTGGGTGAGGAACTGTTTTGTCCGGTGGCAATGTTCTTGAAATGTTTTCAATATTCAAGACGTTTGTGAGACAAATCACCCGTGAAAGCATTGGCAAGACAACCATAAATAAGTCACAGATTCAAATATGTCATCAGCAGAGTCTTGTGATTGTTTCGCTCGCTCCACGTGAAAGCGTCTTTCACTAGACGGCTGTAACCCTTTATGTGCTTGTCCCTGCAATGTTACTGCTTTCATTCACAACACAACCATACTATACTGGCATTTTCCCTGAAATGTTACTAGGTCTTGAAGTGGAAAATTGGCAGTACAGATTTCCCTGAATGTTGATCCCTGCTCCCATTCACACATGATACCATGCATGAGTGAAACAAAAAGCTTGGCGAGAGTTTTGCCTTCAGACTCTGATCTTCTGATCAACCTGTCGATCTTATGCTCCCTTTTACCATGACTCAAGAATAAGACCTTAAGATAACAGCATTTCTTTGCTTGGAGCAGCAACTCATTCCCAACCAGAAGGGGGCAATCCATGGGTTTTCCCTAGACTACCTTAGCCTCAGATTTGGAGATGTCAACCATCCAACCGGCTGCTTTATATTCTGCTGCAAACCAATCTAAAGTGTGCTGTAGGTCTCAGGCTGATGTAGCCAACAGTTGACTTCTCAAAAGTAAATCTTTTGTACCCGCTAGGTGTAGGTTTCCTGGGGAAGCTGAGCTATGTGCACCCTAATAATTAGAGGACATTCTCTGGTCCCTTTTTATAGAAGATGGGAACTGCCATCCCTGTTTGCTAGTCCATAGGCACTGTCCTCCCCGTGACATTGCAATACCGAGACAAGATTGATGCTCTGTTGGTGAACCACATTCACCCTTGATACTTCTTCAAGAGTTTTTGATTTCCTCAATGACCCTCAACAGAGAGATGGGCAAGTTCTCTACCTCTGCCTCCTCCAAAGAGAGCATGTTAGTCAGGTTCAGGAGTTCCTCAGTGTTCTTTTCACATAACTAAATTTATTCCTGTATGATCCCCTTAAGGTCTTACATTGTGCACGACAACTTCAGAAAGGTTCTGTCAAACCATAACATGACAAGCTAAACCAAAAGTCTTTTCAATGGCTTCTCCAATTTTCTCCTCCACTGGAGTGTTTGTATATGACAAAAAAAGCTGCAGTTCTTCTGGCCTGCTGCTGATTCAGAGGTCCCTCGGGCGACCTAATTCAAATAGGTGTCACTGGAACATTTCAAGAAAGCTGGATACTACGAATCGTCAGCAGGGAAATTGTGAGTATCTCCACACACCCCCAAAAGCCTTTGACCCAGACAGCTCTGGAAAAGGGGGCATGATTCATGAGTTTGGTTCCAGAGCTGGTGTAGTACATAGAGCCCAACTATATCACACTAGACACACTACATACTAGTTCAAGCTCCTTTCTCACAAGAGTTATTACATCACCAGGAAACTAAGCTGTGATTCTACTGGAATCATGGTTAGTCGTGTCACATTGTAATGGATTGAGCTAAGTTTGAATGATGAACACTAACATGACAAGCAACCACGACCAACAAGGCCTAAGCAACAGCACCTCAAGTAATGATACAGATCAAATAGATGTTCCTGTTTCACCAACAAGAGACAAAATGGCAAGTAAAGAAATATAAGGTATTGAACAAATACCCTGTTCAAAATACAAAGTTCTGGATGTACCAGGAATCTAATCATGACCAAGTGATGAAGAGGATTGAAGAGTGACTAATGGCAATGAGGACATGAACTGCTTCACAACTTGACTGAGTTTTCATGTTGTACTTTATGATACTGAGTGATTAAGCAATCTGAACAGAACTGATGAACCAAAGCAGGGTTTCACTGGATTTTTCACTGAATTGCTTAATTCTCTTTACTCACCTGTTCTCTGTTCTCATCTCTCTCTCCGGGCTCCGATAATTGCTTACAGGGCCTCTTTTTACTGGTTAGGGGAATTAATTAAGAAGACAAATTATTTCATAATTCAGTTGCCAAACTGTACTTAATAAGCAATGCTTTAGTTAAAAAAATCAACTTACTTTATCAATAGGAAGACAAAGAGTAGTATGATAGCCAGAAGAACAGCAGTGGTTGTTCCAATGATAACTGATTTCCATGCTCCTGGGTAATGGTGATAAAATACAACACTGATATAACAAAAAAAAAAGATCTTTTGAGATAGTGTAATAATAATGGTCCTCCTAGGAGACAAACGACATTGTTCTGTGGGATCCCCAAGCTATCTTAGGCCAGCTGGGAGATTGAACCCTTTCACTACATCCAGGGTCTATCCCATGGCCTTCTGCCAGGTAGATGTGCTACAACTGGTAGTATGGCACATTTCCTCTAAATGAAAACATACAGTAGCTCAATATCAAAATTCTCCATAAGTCCATGTTTCTCTCAGCTACTACTGAATACAAATGGCTCTATATCTGTGGTGACTACAACCAGCTCAAGCAGAGCTCCAACAGTTTGTTACTTTCCTGACCTTGAAATTTGCTTTACCAAATAAGTAACTGAAGCATTTTTGCACATAGAATCAATGCACCTGCATGAACTAAAATAGCCAGTTAGCATTTCCTTTAGTCCCACAGTTTCATACTTGGTAAACACTAAGGCCTCTTACAGAAAATATTTTATTTAGTGCAACTTGGGTCTTATTTTTGTAGTTATTGCCTTTGTTTTTGTGGCACATGAGAACACTGTATTCATCAAGTTACTTGCAATTATCTGGGTAAACAGGGACATCACTACACAAAATCTGACAGGACAAAAGCAGTCAGGCAATCAAACAGCTAGAAAAAAGCAAACAGTTAAGTAGGGTGAGCTTAAACTTTATTTGGAAGTAAAAGAAAGAAAGAAAGTGGACAAACCGGAAATGTTGGTAAAAATCTTCTCATTAGTGTGTGCAGTCAAATACAGCAAGTAGCTAAAAGTGAAACCAGGAAGTCTGTCTGTAAACTGTGTGCATGTCTATAAATGACAGTGTGAGTAACTATTGCACTGTAAGCTTCTGTTTTTTCTTGCAAATAAGTTTGGCTTTTTCTGGATGTTTGACTGCTTGTGTTTCTATATATATATATATATATATATATATATATATATATAATTATTATTATTATTACTATTATTATTTTTAGTTATGTTACCAAGTTCTGAAATCTCAGCAATTAAAGACAGCAATCTTTTATTTTTCATAACCATTTTTGTCCCAGTCCCAGTCATTGCAAAAACCTTTGGTGCAGACTATCATTCACTCCCTCTGATATACACATAGAATCACCAGCTGCTTCTTCTCACCTGAAACTGTAGAGTTTCACATGGATGGTTTAACTTGCAAAGGGCTTCATTAAATTGCCACCACAAAATCCCCCCACCTTCATTTCATCATAGGGTGGATTATGACCGATGATGTGTACATGTGTGAGTGAACTGAAAAAAATGTACCTGCTACAACAGTCAGATATAAGGTGGAGTTACGATGTCCTCTTTTGTTCTGTGTGTCACAGTAATAATTTCCACTGTGTTCAGGTCTGACATCAGTGATGGTGAAGATCTGTCCTGATGCTTTTGGTGAGTCTTCATTCTCCTTGTACCAGGTATAATTGGCTGTTGGGTTAGCATCACTGCTACAGGTCAGATTCACTGAACTGCCCTCCACTATCTCACCAGAGAAACTCACTGACACAGAGGGAAGCTTTGGAGCATCTGGGAGGCAATATGTATAGAGACCAAACAAATCAATATTTTTCTTCGGGTTCATTTTTATGCATACAAAAACCAGCAGGAGGGGACGAAAGAAAAAGCAGCCAAGTTAGAATCTACCTATCAGCTTAAACTCAGATGGCAGATAAATCATAATGTACTGTTAAACCCCACTTTGTGTGTCAGAGATTTTATTTGTTTTGTACTCACACTGGACATCAATGAATAGAGATGAAGAGTTGATCTGTCCATAATTATTCTCAGACTTGCAGTGGTATGACCCTCTGTCTTCAGGGCTGATGGAGGTGAAATGATAAATTCCTTCTGGTCCTTGAGGCAGTGTTTGGTTCTCCTTGTACCAGGTGTATTTAGCAGCTGGGTTAGCATCACTGCTACAGGTCAGAGTCACTGAACTGCCCTCCACTATCTCACCAAAGGGACTCACTGACACAGAAGAGGTCTTTGTAGCATCTATAAAAGATAACACAGATTATTTTAAAGTGATGATTACTAAAGTGGCACAGGATTTTAAAAATGGCATCATGCATGTGGCAGCATCTGGAAACTTGAAAGTGGTCTGGTGAATGGATGAATAGTGGATATTGTATTAATGTTTTGCTGTCTCCTGTTGCTCTGCATGGCTTGTGAACTATCTTTTGAGTGCTTATTTTTTTGTTATTGTCTGTCTGTAATTTTTAACCATCACTTTATTAGTTTCAGGACATCTCACCATGTGACTGAAGTTGAAAATTAGCCAGCTGGCTAACACAGAAATGTTGATTAATGTGTGTTGTCCTTATAAATAAATGAAGAATCCCAAAGTCTGAATCGAATTGAACAGATGGAACCTGAAGAAAACACATATGATCTGCAAAATGTTTTTGGTTAAAAAAGTGCAAAGATGTTTACCAGTGTAAGCATTTTTTTGCTTTTTAAATAAGCAGTTTTACTCACATTTCACATCAATAAAGATGTATTCAGATGTCCTCTTCCCCAGCTGGTTCTCAGTTGTACAGTAATACTCTCCAGAGTCAGAGGACTGGATGGAGCTGAAGACAAGCTGTGATTCTTTACTGAGAGGTTCAAGGTCTGGCTTTACATTCTCCTTGTACCAGGTGTATTTAGCTGCTGGGTTAGCATCACTGCTACAGGTCAGAGTCACTGAACTGTCCTCCATTATATCATCAGAGGGACTCATTGACACAGAGGGAAGCTTTGGAGGATCTGTAAGAGATGATATGAACACATATTAACTTTAATATGAGAATATTATCATAAAACAAAGTCTGTTTCATTTGCTGATAATATATACTCTAAAGACAATAATGGAGGCAGGATTAAATAAAAGAAAGTAGAGTACATTTTCAATTCACTGTTTAATGTTTTATTATTGCCACAGACCTGTCTCAAGTACTCACTGACTTTAATACCAGCAGTTTTGGACTCCTGCTGATGGGGGCAGATTGCTAATTACTAATCTTTAATCAGTTGTCCTTTTCTACATTTGTTTCTCTCTCTCCCTCTCTCTCCCACTGTGTGTGTGTGTGTGTGTGTGTGTGTGTGTGTGTGTGTATTCAGGTACCTCTACCTGCCTCACTGTCACACATCTTGTTTTGTTCTATAAATCTTGCTGTCTCTACAAACATTCTGGAGATCACATTGCTTGTATTGTGTGTCCTGCAGTTGACTACACTTACACACCGTAGCACAAGCCAGCATGTCATTAAAAAACAAACAAACAATTGACATGTTTTGGTCTGAGTAAAATAGTTATGTTGATAAAAGTACAATGTATAAATGAAAAAGTGCAAGCGGTAAAACTGGGTCTGGCTTGTTGTAGACTATTTGGGTCAAAGTTTTCACTTGATGTGTTAGTGGAACACTGTAGAGAAAACTCACACACTGAAGGAGAGCGGAAAGATTCATATCCTGATAGAGCACAAGAATACTCGTCCTCAGGATTAATTCGATCTGGATGAAAATAAACTTTGTTTCCCTCCATTAGCTGGCCATTCTTGTACCAGATGTAGGAAGGATCAACAGGCAGCTGACAATTGCTGTGACATGTCAGCTCTGTCCAGGTGGGATTCTGGTTGGAGAAAGATTTCTTAACATGCACTTGGAAGTCTGGATCTGTGAACAACAAACAGAAATGTCATTTCAGAATTAACTGTCAACATACAGCACATACAAGCAAATATCCACATGTTCACAGTAACATTTCCTAAATGATCTGAAACATCTGAAACTAACTGATCACAACGTCAAGGAATCAACCATTTATAGCAAATGGTTATAAAGTTAGATTTGATGGAAAAGAACCTGCTCTTTGAGGGAGCTCTCAGAGAATCCAAGCAGTAATGAAGAGTCTGCTAACTAACCTTAATAATCACATAGATGAATACTAGATTTGAGAGAAATAAAGAATACCAAAAGCAAAGCACATAATGAGGAGACTGGGGCAGCAGATGGTGTCAGCATTAGCATGTAAGCAAAGTAATAGTAAGAAGTGTCGGGTCACAATGGAAGCACTGTCCACTTCTATCAATATGATGACCATTATTAGTCAGCTGGTAGCCAAGCAGCTGGTAAAGCTCTGTGCTCTGCCTGAACTAATGTTTTGCTCCATTTAAAATGAAAATGTTACCTGTGACAGTCAAAGTGACTCCAGGTGAACCAAAATATTTCCCTTCTGGGTCGTTTGTTATGAACCTGAACTTGTACTCAGCTGAGTCGCTCTCTCTCAGGTCTGTGATTCTCAGAGTGCAGTCCTTCTTATCACACTGATACTGAACACGACCTGAATACTCTTTTTTCAGATCCACAAACACACCATTACTTTCTTTAGTGAACCAGAATGTTTCCTTAACTACAGTAGAAGTGCCCTTTATTCTGGATGGGTATCTGTAAGTGCAGTTTATCTTCACTGTTGATCTTTTGAAGGCACAGATCTGAGTAGAGGTGTAAGTCACTCCCCAGTCATTCTGACCCTGTACCACTGTAACACAGAGCACATCAGAAACCACAATCAGATTCAAAACAACATCAGGGGAAAGATTTATTTTCACTTATTATTGTGTTTCAGATTGCATACCTGGAAAGGAAACTAGGAAACAAGTATACAAACATTTAGTTTGCTTAACATCAGTTTTAAAGAAAAAAACAAGTGAAAGTTGTTGAGATGGTTTAGAGACAGATTAATGTTTGATCATTGCTGTTTCTCTCTCAGTAGTGTTTTGAAGGTAAATCTATACAGTAAAAGAGAGACAAGACACAGTAGACAGTTTAGTTAAAACAGAAAAGTATGAAGTAAAGTGACTCTCTATCATATGTAAGTGTCAAATACTGATTTAAGTCTTGAATCTATTTAAAAATAAGTGAAGCATCATTTCAAATCTAAAAACAATCCACGATTCAAGTCCTGTTTGTTAAAAACAAAAACAAAACAAAACATTTGTGTGTACACAAATGTGAACAATTGAACATAAATGTGCATATTGGTCAACCAACAAAAATGTCCCAACCATTATAAAACCAATCCTATGCCTCATGGCTGCAGAGTTTTAAGGATAGACTATGTATCACTTTACAGGTCAAATATAAACATGGTGATCTGAGAATGAATGATTTCTTCCTCTCTGAAACTCACTTCATGCTGCTCTGAATAAGTTACAATGTACCTACAATGTAAATGTAGACATACAGTACCTGACACAGAGAGAAGGAAGACAACAAATCCACTCGCTGTTGCTGTTAAACTCATAGCTGCTCCTCTCATCTCTCTGACTTCAGAGATAATAAAACATGTCTGCAGGTAAATAATAATCCAAAGAAGAAAAAAGACTTCAATGTAGAAGGACGTTGTCTTCATAAGATCACTTCTCTCTGTGGTCTGCAGGCAGAAGACAGAAGTCAAGCTTTTAAAAATAAACTCAACTTCCTTCCTCTTTACATCATTAACATGCAAAATGAGCCAGATGCCAGTAGATGAAACTTAAGAAGTAATGATGTGTTGTTTGCAAACTCTGAACTTCTTTTTATAATCTATTTAAGGAATGTAAGACTAATTTCATGTAAATAAGGAGTTTTTAATGTCGTCCTGACGTTATGTTTGGGCACAAGTTCTGTGTCTGAAAAAAAAAGACATTTATTAACATACGAAAAGACTGCAAATTCATTCATTAAACTATTTAAGAGTCTTAGCAAACACTGATTAATCAGGCCAAACAGCAGGAGAAAGGAGAAAGGATTTGTCTTTTGAGTCTAATTACTTTGTTGTGTTTTATTTTATTTATGCAAAACAAAACAACAAAGAATAAGGACGAATGTAATTACATGGTTTTGAAAGTGTGATATAGAACAAAAACAGGCTGTAATAATATGTATAAAGAAAGCAGAAACAACAGACAATTGTAATGTTACTGTAAGGAGTAGAAATAATTCACAAGATGAATATTGACAACAAATACTTGACTGACAATGAAACTGGTTGTAATAATGAAACTGGAAAACAACTGCAAATACAGAAAGGACAGTGGAAATGGTCTGTTATCAATGAAATATAACTCTTTACTATTATCTAGTGGCAACAATAGGAAACTACAAGTTGATCAGTAAAAGCTCTCTAATACTCCAGTGTGTTTTTTAAATATCTTAAACACTACAGTCTTACCACTTGTTAACTAACTGATACACTACTCCTGAGATATGTCCAAAGCTGCAAGTTATAATAATCTTCAGTATATCTCCTCTAACCCAACGTTAATAAATATAACACTGGCAAGTATCCACAGCTCCACTAAATGACTCCGGTGATTCCAGTCGGACAAATACTACAAGTTTAAATTAGCAGGTTTTACAATGAAAGTTTTGTCACTGGGATCACCTTCACTACTTACATCTTTAACAAACAGAAACAATAAATATGTTGAGGCTGTCTGGCACTGATGATAAATCCTACTGGCAGATCAATTATGTTGTCAATCCAAATGCTGCTTACTGCTTTCTTCCATTGTTTCAAAGGATCCACAATGAAATTAATAAGTACGGGAGCTAGGTCTGAATGGGATTTTACTTCTGCAGTAAAATAACAAGATAAACTGTCAATTTAAATTGCTCTAAAATATATATTTGTCTCTATGATGCATTCTTGGAGAGGTCCACCCTGAGAAATATAGTTTCAAAACCCAATGGTTACCTGCTGAAATAAAAAAAATAAATAAATAAAATGAAAAGTTAATTTGAAAAAATAAATATCTGCACACCTGAATATGTGACAGGTGTGTTGGAGGAAGGTGCAACTTGAAAGCAATGAGGAGAACTCTGACACACTGTCTCGCTTGTTGCTGGAATATTTATTAAATCATGTTTCAGACAGGTCTGAGCTGCACTTTCCTTTAATGCACCTGTCACATATTCAGGTGTGTAGAGATTTTTTTTCAATTTTCCTTTTCATTTTTTAACATTTTTCTTTCAGCAGGTGTAGCACCCCAACACTCTATACTATGTCTAAGATGCTGTAAGTGACTTTAGACTGGAATGATGGTTGTTTGGGTTCAGTCTATTTAAAAGGTAGCTACCACAGAGGTTTACTTGTTTTGGGCGAAACTTATAATAGCCTACTAATAAACAAATAAACTGTCAAACTTGGCATTAGGTCTATTCACTTTTATCATGCTGTATTTTAAATAACTAACCACAGACAAGACTTTAGAAGGACTGACTGCTTTTTGAATGTGCAAATATTTACCCTTTTAGGTGAAATTATACAAAAACACAAATAACACAGTTTAGACCCCTTTAAAATAACAAATAGTATATTTCTAAATTATATTAAACGAAATTATGAAGAATTGTGTGACAGTGTGGGGGAGATCTTCTCATTGTTTTCAAAAATGGAAAAAAACAAAACAAAACATGAGATTGCTGGTGTGTTCATGAGGTTTTGTTGACTGTGCTGTACAGTGCTGCTGGATCTTCTTCAGTTTCCTGACCTCTGGTTCTGAGAGGGAAATTAAAAAAATAATCAGGTGATTCTGAAGATGTTGTATTAAATTATACAAACAGTCAAAACAGTCATAATAAAGATGCAGCAGGCAAATATAACAAATGAAAAACTGAAATAAAACTGTTGCTACTATGTTCCTGTGTGAAGAGCTGCTCACCTCGGGGCAGTACCAGCTCTGTTAAATGTGACAGCAGCGTACTGGACAACCTCTTGTTCCTCCATGTGTCTGTCGGGCTGAGCTGATCTGATGTTGGAGTAGAGAGGATCTGTCTGGTTGTTGGAGAAGTGCACACTGGCATACTGAAGGTTATCTTGCTCCTCCGGCTGTGTCTGAATGGTGATAGAAATGAGGAAATGAGGATGTTGGTTTTTGTGATGAAGGATTGTTAAGGATTGTTAAGAAACAACATGAGTGTTTGACAGTCAGATGAGTTTTCTAGCTGCACTTTAAGATAGTGACTGTGGAAGTGTGGAACCAGGATAGAATAGTATAACTCTCCCTCCTCACCCTCTCTCTGTTGTCTGGTCTCTCCTCAGCCTCAGACCTTTGATTGGAGGCTCTCTTTTTCCTGGTTAGAAAAAATAATTAAAAACAGAAATGACTGAACTTTGAAGAATGATTTAATGAAACAGAACTGCTTACCTCATCCACAGGAAGACAGAGAGGATGATGATAAACAGGAGAACAGCAGTTGTTACTCCAGCAGCTGTTGATTTTCCTGCTCCTGGAGAACAGCGATGAAAAGAAAACACTGACAGTTAATTAAGGTATTACAGCACGTTTAGGTCCAACGTTTTGGTCAATATATATGTAGCCTGGTGGTAAATTGGTTCAGATGTAATTTTCCACTTAGGTGAGGTATAGCTCTCAAAGTTGTTTGAATGTTAATACATGTGTTCTTTGTTGTTTTCTTCTGAGTTTAAAATTGTTTCAGTCTAATTAACATTTGAGGCAAATTGTAAGTGTCACAGTCTCACTTGTTATTGCTGATTTTGGTCACAAGGTGGCAGCGTTGAATAATATTACTGTCACTCTGCCAAATGCATCTTGGTCTTTCTTCCTGTTTTACGTTCAAACAACAGGAGATTTGCAGAGTGGGCGGTGCTGTGACTCCGTCGTGTAAAGTAGTAGACACTAGTGGAGTTCATGACCTGGGATTTTGCCACCAGCGGTCGGCCACTGTGTTCTCAATTGCACAGCAAGGTAATGTTAGTGTGCATAAAGCCACACCTTGCTATTGCACATTGTTACTAGAGGAATGGTTCAGGTTTTAAATGAATTTTAACTCCGTTTGAAGGTAAACAACAGTGTGTTGAGTTGTGCAATCTCCGGGGAGTTCCATGTGGGTTTGGTGGGACTTGTTGAGGTGTGGGTATCCTTTGCAGGTGTGCTCTGTGCATTCATGAGTTATTTTTGTGGATTTGTGGTTGTTGAGTGTGTTTTTGTCTGGTTCTATTTTGTGTTTTTTGTCAATGGTCATGGCCCACTGCCATGTTTATTTGTCATTTTTCTTTTACATAATTTTTTGTATTAAGTCTGCAACAAGCTTTGAAAGCACATGAGCTGCTTTCTAAAATGACTCAGTAGCTTAAACACTCTGTTAAAATGACCTTTTGCAAACATGGTCAACAATAAAATTAAAGCTACAAGAACCACTGAAGTAATTGTGTCCTGTGTGGCATCTAATTCCACAGGCTACGCATGTATATTCAGTTCTCTTCATTTTAAACTCTAACAGCTCTTTTCAGCTTAGAATATATTTAACATGAAAATCACTGAAAATCTAAGTTAAAGCTGTGCCTACGAGCATGATTTGTGACATCACAACTACTTTGGAAGCTTATCCTGGTCCAATATGCAACTTACACAAGTGTGATGTGGAAACTTGAAGCCTCCAGTGCACAAACACTGAGAATGGACTTTACAGTGAAATAGGAGACATCTTGTGTCCAGTGGTTCAACTTTTAAAATTAAAAATATTTACATATTTATAGATTCTGGAAGTTTATTCAATGAGGGAGAAGAAGTTGATATAATTTTAAGAATTCCTAACTAGTAAGTTTTCTGTGGAAAAAAACATATTAGACACAAATTATTATTCAAAGCAAAGTATTTTTATAAGTCTTAAAATATGTTTTGAGGGGATCTTTAACTAAATGTCTTAGTGATCCAGTACTGCCCTTAACCATCTTACTTTAATCTGTACAAAGATGCATTACTGAGTGAGTGATGGACCACAAATGGCCATTGGTCAATATATGTATATTCAGTTCTCTTCATTTTAAACTCCAACAGCTCTTTTCAGTTTGGCATATATTTTATATATTTTTTATTGTAAATTATTTCTGATTACTTGACTTATGGTACTTGTATTCTTTCTTAACTTGCATACTTTGATTGTTACGCACCACAACAACAAGGCAAACATCATGTATGTACAAACCTATTTGGCAATAATCACAAAACCCGTGAAGGCCTGCAGGTCATGTGTTCATTCAGTATTATGGTCTTGGTTTTTTTTCAACTCGATACAGCTGGACTATCCGGCAGCCAGCAGGCTTAAGTGTCCCCAAAGCTCTGTTGTTCATTGCTGTTAGCGCACGCTAACAACTATGATGAGTGTAATCATCTGGATTATGACAGAACAGTAAATGGACAATGTTTCTGAGTCCCTCAAAATGTAACTAACGATATTGATGATGGAGGTCACACTACTATAAAGCTTAAAGTCCTGTTCCACACAAAATTGTGTTTTTCTTCTTCTTACATTAGTTGAATTAGCAAATAAACTCTCAAAATGAAAAGTATTTACATATTTATAGATTCAAGTTTACTCGACGAGGGAGAAGAAGCAGATGTCATTCTTAGAGTTTCTAACTAGGTAATAGTAGTTTTTTGTGGAAAAAACATCTTAGACCCAAATTATTATTTATTATTATTCAAAGAAAAGTATTTGTTTTGTCTTAAAACATGTTTGGAGGGGATCTTTAACAAAATGTCTATGTGATCCAGTACTGGCCTTTACCATCTTACTTTAATGTGTGACAAATGATGAAAAAAATTAAATACATTTCAAAAAAAATTGGTGACAGTGTCAGCAGCTGTAGTGAGCAAACTCTCCTCTCTTCCTGCAGCTTCCTCAGCGCAGCTGGTGGTGTGTGATGCTTTGCTGAGTGAGTGATGGACCACAAATGGCCATTGGCCCAGTAGAGGGTGCTGTTGTAAAAAATATAATTCCTCACATCATTCTTACAATTTAATGTTTTTTTTTTCCTTTAAATTACATTGAAAAACATTGTTTCAGTATAATCTCCATATTCTCCCAGACCAGCTGGAGATTTAACTCCTCCAGTGTGTCCATGCTTTGCCAAGACCTCCACTTGGTCTGTTGTGTCTGAATACTCTTGGTCACACTTTAACTTCCTCCTCTAAATGAAAAAATGCAGCAGCTCAATATTTAGACTCTTGGTCTCATAGAGTGAGGCAGCGCAGTGTGAAAAAATCTCACCTTGAGTGCTTGTATTCATGAACACAGCTCTCTCTCCACTAGTTAAATATAAAAAGTCTGCATCACTTCAGCCTAATCAGAGGTCACATAATCTTTTGAAATATAACTTATTAACAAGAAACACATTGACATGAAAATTCAGATCGTTTCCTTGCTCAGATCTCTCTTCACCATGATTTGAATTGAGCTGATTCCTCCAGTCAGCAGTGAATCACACAAACCTGTTTTACTGTATCTTATGAATATGACTCTTAGGTCTGAAGTAATCCACTTGGTGCAGCTGTATAGCTAATGAGTCCTAGTGCAATGTGTGTGTAGCTGAATGAAAAACCAACCTGCCACAACAGTCAGATATAAGGTGGAGTTATGACGTCCTCTTCTGTTCTGGGCTTCACAGTAATAATTCCCACTGTGTTGAGGTCTGACATCAGTGATGGTGAAGATCTGTCCTGATGCTTTTGGTGAGTCTTCATTCTCCTTGTACCAGGTATAATTAGCTGCTGGGTTAGCATCACTGCTACAGGTCAGATTCACTGAACTGCCCTCCACTATCTCACCAGAGGGACTCACTGACACAGCAGGAACCTTTGGAGCATCTGGAGGAGATGTATCAAAATGAATTAACTATAAAATGAGGAAGGGTTGCATTAGTACACCATGTTGTATTGGAGCTGCTCAGTGAACTACAGCAGCAGACTGAATGTGAAGCAGGCAGAGCTGAAGAAAGCAGACATGATCAGACAAATCTTTTCCACTTTTTTTTAGCAAGGTTGACAAGACAAACAGCTGTATGTTGCTTTTTAAATGAACTGTTTGACTCACATTTCACATCAATAAAGATGTATTCAGATGTCCTCTTCCCCAGCTGGTTCTCAGCTATACAGTAATACTCTCCAGAGTCAGCGGACTGGATGGAGCTGAAGACAAGCTGTGGTTCTTCACTGAGAGGTTGAAGGTCTGGATTTACATTCTTCTTGTACCAGGTGTATTTATGTGCTGGGTTAGCATCACTGCTACAGGTCAGAGTCACAGAACTGTCCAAGATAATGTCCCTAGAGGGGCTCACAGACACCAGAGGAATCTTACGTGCATCTGAAGGAGAAAATATTGACATGTTTTAATCTTATGATCCAATCATAGTCATGCAGCTGTACAGTGCAGATATCATAACCTGACACTTATCACTGTTACTCTGCTGATTATGCTCATGCTCGTGGAATAAACTCACACACTGATGGAGAGGAGAACGTCTCATGTCCTTTCAAAGCACAGGAATAGCTGTCTGCAGGATAAAAAAAGCCCAAATAATAAGGAGACGTTTGTTCTGTTATTATCTGTCCATTCTTGTACCAGATGTAGGAGGGACGATCATCTAGATGACAACTGCTGTGACACTTCAGCTCTGCCCGAACACAGGTATGAACTTTGCAGGCTGTTGATCTGATCACCTGCACCTGGATATCTAGATATGTGAAGAAATAGAAATATCATTTATCTTTATACATGCACAAAATATAAACACAAACATTCACAGTACTATTTTCAAGATATTAACCATTTGAAGTTACATTAAGTTTTCCAATGAAAATGTTACCTGTGACAGTCAAAGTGACTCCAGGTGAACCAGTAAAACTCCCTCCTGGTTGGTTTGTTATGAACCTGAACTTGTACTCAGCTGAGTCGCTCTCTCTCAGGTCTGTGATTCTCAGACTGCAGTCGTTCTTATCACAGTGATACTGAACACGACCTGCGTACTCTGAGTCTGTTCTCAGATCCACATATTCATTATTACTCAATTTAGTAAACCAGAATGTTCTCGCAACTTCAGTATCATGGTCATTTACTCTGGATGGGTATCTGTAGGTGCAATTTATGTTCACTGTTGATCCTTTTAAGGCACAGATCTGAGTAGAAGTGTAAGTCACTCCCCAGTCATTCTGACTCTGTACCACTGTAACACAGAGCACATCAGAAACCACAATCAGATTCATAACATCAGTTGATAATGAGTTAATCAGCTACTAAGACAAGCTGTGTATCATAGTGCTAACATGTTTTTGGGGGCTAGATAATCTGGACCAGCTTCAAAATATGATTGTCTGCTGTCACCTGTCACAGAAGTTTCTTATCATGCATCAAGCTAAATATAACTGAGCTGAAGTATTGCGCCTTATCAGGTATTTATCATATTGTATAATTTTATGCTGGGACATCAGAATATTTGTTTCTAAATTTTTGATTTGGTCCATTAATTCTGGAGGTTTTTATTGTTGTACTCTTTGTCTAAGAACTCAAAGAAAAAACATATTCAATTTTCAGAAGGAAACAATTTTGAGAGTCTGTTCCTTTAAATCCATGAAAGAAAGAATGAATAATAGTTTATATTTGTTGATGATTGTAAATGTGAAGCAGGCAGAGCTAAGAGAGTCTGATCAGCAAAATATTTCACTGGTTAATGAAGCCTGAAAAATATGTGATGCTTTTTTAACATAGACTGTGTTTCACTCACATTTCACATTCATCACAGTGTATTTAGATGTCCTCCTTCCCAGCCCGTTCTCAGCTGTACAATAATAATTTCCAGAGTCAGAGGACTTGATGGAGCTGAAGACAAGCTGTCGGCCTCCTGAGATAACTTCAGAATGCATATATGTACTCTTGTACCAGGTGTATTTTGCTGCTGGATTAGCATCAGTGTTACAGGTCAAAGTCACTGAACTGCCCTCCTTAATTTCACCAGAGGGACTCACTGACACAGAGGAGGTTTTTGGTGCATCTGTAGCAGAAAACAGCACGTTTAACATTTCATCCCCAGTTGAGGTTAAGTTTTCACAGTGGAACATATTGAAATGGTTTATATTTCATCAAACACATTACAAACTACATGTCCTGCTTCCTTGTGTATGAGTTTAAAATCTTCAAGTGACAGTAAACACGCTGAAGGAGAAAGGGAGAGCAGTAATCCTCATCTACTTTATGAACTTTCCTTCATAACTGCCGCTAGTATGTGTGTGTGTGTGTGTGTGTGTGTGTGTGTGTGTGTGTGTGTGTGTGTGTGTGTGTGTGTGTGTGTGTATTTAAGTGCTGTGTGAAATGTATTGTTAAGACTGGAGTGATGGCTCTAATTGACTATTGATGGAAGAGGTGGGTCAATATAATTATTGAACAAAAGAAAAATCAGAGCGAAATTTGTAATTTTCACAGAGGGACTGAAGACACAATGAATCTAGTTGTCAAAACCTTGAAACAAGAGATTTTGTCTAATAGGCTGGATGAAATGTTAAAATAAAAAACTGTTTCTCTGCAGTAACACAGGGCAGGTTGTATTGTTGTTGGGATACTGACAGCAGTAGAGCTCAATGAGAAAAACATGGATCCAATAAGAAGTGAGGCAGTGGGGACCTTCATGTTAGAAATACATGAATTCATTGTACAGTACTTTAGATACAAGGCTCCACAAGATGCTGTTATGTTAGTGAAAGACTGTGAAGAAAACTCACAAACTGGAAGAGAGGGGAAATCTTCATGTCCTTCAACAGCACAGGAATAGCTGTCTGCAGGATATAAGTAGTCTGAATAATAAGAAGATGTTTCTCTCCTGATTTCCTGTCCATTCTTGTACCAGATGTAGGAAGCATGGTTAGGTAGACGACAACTGCTGTGACACTTCAGCTCTGCCCAGGTAGAATACTGATAGACTGTTGATCTGATCACCTGCACCTGGAGATCTGTATATGTGAAGAAAGAACAGAAATGTAATTCATGTTCAGACACACACAAACATTCACAGTACTATTTCCAAGATATTAACCATTTGAAGTTACATTAAGTCTTCCAATGAAAATGTTACCTGTGACAGTCAAAGTGACTCCAGGTGAACCAGTAAATCTCCCTCCTGGTTGGTTTGTTATGAACATGAACTTGTACTCAGCTGAGTCGCTCTCTCTCAGGTCTGTGATTCTCAGACTGCAGTCGTTCTTATCACAGTGATACTGAACACGACCTGAATACTCTGAGTCTGTTCTCAGATCCACAGGTTCATTATTACTCAATTTAGTGAACCAGCATGTTCTCTCAACTTCAATATTTTTGTCATTTATTCTGGATGGGTATCTGTAGGTGCAGCTTATGTTCACTGTTGATCCTTTTAAGGCACAGATCTGAGTAGAAGTGTAAGTCACTCTCCAGTCATTCTGACCCTGTACCACTGTAACACAGAGCACATCAGAAACCACAATCAGATTCATGACAACTTAAGAATCAGTGAATAAGACAAAGTGGATCATGGCACAAATATGATTTTATTTGTAGTCGTTATCATTCAAAGCTCCTCATCGTGCATCAATCTAACTAGAACTGAACTGGAATACAATATTTTATCAGTTGTTTATCATATTTTATCATTTGTTACTGCTGAGTGTTTCAGCTTTAGTCCATTCATTCTGCAAGTTTTTACTGTTGTTCTGCTTGTTTGTTGTAGTTTTAAAAAAGCTAAACACCTGAAATGTGTGTCTTGCGTATTATCAAAAATGTCCTTCAGACATGAATGATTAAAAACATAAAATATATTTAACTAAGTTTTTTGGAGCAGAGCAGCAGATCAGTGGTACATCAAAGTTGTTTTCACCTCATTAAAACTCATATTGGTTCTGTATTGGTTCCCCATGTTCATTTACTATTTAGGCACATTGCAACTCTATTATATGACTTTCATTATGTTATTTATGAATCATATCTGGGTGAATACTTTTATACATACTTTTAATTTACAGTACAAAGAAACAGTTTTAGATGCTGTTTACAGTTAATCTCTCTGTGCACTGAGACAGAACATCGTACAGTCTGAATGTGCAGTGAAGGAACAAGAATGTATTGAACCTGTGAACATTAATGCAGTTTTACTGAACTGGAAAAGAAGAACAGAATGAATCATTAGAGAGTCTGTGCTTGTCTTGGTTAATTTCCTCTCTGTTAGTTCTTTGATAAAGTTGCTGCTCAGTTGTATGAAAACCACAAAGAAATGCAGAACATGAAATGAGGGAAACTTTTGAAAGCAGCTAAAATAAAATAGCTGACAATAAGTTTTCATAGGGAGGAGCAACTGTTATAACTGTAACAGCTAAAACAGTTGTCCAGCTCTACAGTGCAGAGTGCAGAAATTACCAAACAGATTTTGAACATCATGACAAGATAAAATTCTCAGTGCATTGCTGTACCATCATAGAACTATGTATATATGCATATGCATGTATAAAAATATATTATTCTTACAGTCCATGGAGGGAGGGTGGACAAACCTTATTAGCCAGGCCCCACCCCCACCACCCATGACACAGACACAGCTGAACATCTTAATATAATATTATTAAAGTGTTCAGCAGTGAATACTGTTATTATTTCTTTGTCTTCATTCAACAGCTATATTTTACACAGGAATAAACAGAAGTCAATGTTTGGTGTTGTAGAGTTTAAAAGTTATTCATCATACTGCATCACACATACATCAAACCTAGAAAAGTGCTGATCTGGGATATTTTATATTTACTTTCTTAAAATGTCTTCATGCTGCTCTGAATAAGTGTGTTAAATGTCCTACAATGTAAATGTAGATATACAGTACCTGACACAGAGAGAAGGAAGACAACAAATCCACTCGCTGCTGCTGTTAAACTCATAGCTGTTCTTCTCATCTGTCTGTGAGGCTTCAGAGACAATAAAATACATCAAATAATGTAAACAACATGTAATAGTCATATCAGTAAACTATTCTAAGTACAACAGAGAAGGACGTTGTCTGTTAAAATGCTCGTCCTCTGTGATCTGTGAGCAGAAGTCAGATATCAGGACAGTAAATGACTTGATTTCCTTCCTCTTTCTTATTATTATGAATATTCATGAGGAGCCACATGACAGTAAACACATAAGTTAAAAACAAGTTTTACTGTTAATATAATCTATGTTAGAGAGAATAAGAGACCAGTGTTTGGGCCTGTTAGTAATTTAAAGAGAGAAGAGAAACAATGAGACATTTTTATCATCTTCCTCTTTTTAAGTGTGCGCACATTTCGTCATCTAAAAAACAAACATGACGTGTGTCTGATGTATGACAGTTGGTTTGATGCATCTCCTCACACTTCTAGTGCATGTTAAGACATTGAATACACCACCATGAGTTCAAAGAGATGTACTGCAAATTTACTTTCAGTAGTTTTCACTTTTTATGATCGAGTTGCATCTTAATTTGTTTACACTTGACATTAAATTCATCAAACATTTCAGTTAGAGGCTCAGTTTCAGAAGTGTTGAATGTTGACATTGGTGACCTTGTTGTACAGTTGTTGAACAAACACTCACAGTCAGTGTGTCTAAGTATGTTAATGATTCAGTCAGTGATCTACAGTTGTCACTAACAAATATGGACTGTTATACTGAAAATGCTTCATACAAAACCATCTTCAGGCATGTGGTGCAACTATCATGATTTGTCATTTCTCACTGTTTTGTTTGTGTGAGAGAGAAATACACAGAAAAAGAGAAGTGTCTAGTGGTATTTCTTATTAACTTTGTGGTATTATGTTAATTACTCTTTCATAACAAAGTCAAGATGTTGTGATATGTAGCACAACAAGCTAGTAAAACTCTGTAAATGCAAACACAAAGCAGTCTCTCCAGAGACTGTAAATGTTATTGCTGTCATTAGTCATTGGATCCGTTTCTAAACAAACTACAGTAATCGTTGCTTTTGGGGAAAGAAAACATGTCACCCAGTGCAACAGTGTGGCTCACTGAAATATAGAAAATCACCACCCTTATCCTTCAATGCAGACAGGAGGAAGACCGCAGTGATGAAGCCTGACTCTGTAACACTGATGCTTCACCACTAGAGGACAGTGAAACATCAGAGATACTGAAGCTTATTGGACTCACACACTGAAGGAGAGCGGTAATCCTCATGTCCTTTCAAAGCACAGGAGACATTGTCACCAGGATTAAACTGCCCTGAATAAAGAGAAGTTTCCTCCTTCACAACTTTCTGTCTGTTCTTGAACCAGATGTAAGAAATACCACCTGCTGGACTGCAGCTGCTGAGACATTTCAGCTCTGCCTCGGTATAAGACTGATGGACTGTTATTGTGATCACCTGCACCTGGAGAGCTGCATATGTGAGGAAGGACACAAAATGTCATTAGTTACCGGTAAAATACACAAACATACAGTCAAAATATCCTTTGTAGTTCTGGTGGGTGAAATAATTTGGGATCATCCAATCAAATGTGTAAATGGGAGAAAATACTCAATATAATCAAATCAATTTTATGTGAAACACTTCAATAATAACTATTCACCACTATCACTATTTATCAATTTGTGTTCATCAGTACCTGTGACAGTCAGAGTTGATCCAGGTAAACTACTCCTCCATTCAAATCTTTGTGTTTTGAATGTGAAGTGATACTGGGCTGAATCGCTCTCTCTCAGGTCAGAGATTCTCAGAGTGGTGTGTCCTCTCTCTGTTTCTAGGAGCTGAACCCGACCTGCATACTGGGAGTCTTCACTAAGGTCCTCAGGCTATGAGGAATTCTGCCACTGATGACGACATTCATGACTGAACAAGAATGTTGATGTGATAGATTCATAACTGCTGTATGTGCAGGAAATGTCCACTGATGAGCCTCTGGAAGCACAGATGCTTCTGTTAATGTAAGTCACTCTGTTGCAGTATTGAGCATAGAAACCTGAAAGATAGAATTAATTTAAAACAGCACAGTTAGTCCTGAATCCTTAGTTGTTAGTGTATGCGTCACGTCAGGTTTTGAGACACCGCCACATCAACACAATGAAGGTGAACAGAATTTAGTTTGTATATAAAAATCATGTTTGAAAGGTGTTTTGGTTACTCTGAATCATCCACAGACATATCTGTCAACAATTTTCATTGGAATTACTTTCTACTCAAGATGTATTCTCTATAAAAACTGTCCACAACAAAGTCTGTAGATTATCCAAAGTAATAGGGACGATGTTTCTGGTAAGACACATAGACAGATTGTTTTTCAAATATATGTTTTCAAAGCTTTAAGCAGTACAAATAATATTTAATTCACTTTCTTTTTATTGGGATGGCAGCAGACTATTGTAGGATTGATATCTCAAAATTTAGGCAGATGAAACTGCAACTACTCACATGGTTAGAAAGGGAGTGAGTCAGAAAATATGTTTTTCGTATTTTGAGTGAACTGACTTATTAAATGTACAGTAAGCTCTTGAATGTAGCATATCTGTAAAGAATGTAACATATCTAAAATCTCATGGGGCTGTGGTTTGTTTTTGATCCACTTCTATGTCAATTTTTGAATTACATGTAAATACAAGGTATAGTACAATAGGTTAAAGGCTCCACTAGATGTGGTTAGTTTAGTGAGAGACTGTGTTGTAAACTCACACACTGAAGGAGCAGGATGATGCTCAAATCCTTTTACAGCGCAGGAAAAGCTGTCTGATGAGTAAAAGTACACGTTATAAGTAGAAGGTGTTTCATCCGAAATTTTCTGTCCATTCTTGTACCATATGAAGGAAGAACGATCAGGTAGATGACATCTGCTGTGACACTTCAGCTCTGTCCAGGTAGAATGCGAGTAGTATGTTGATCGGATCACCTGCACCTGGAGATCTGTATATGTGAAGAAAGAATAGACGTCTAATTTATGTTCAGACACACACAGTGATATTTCCAAGACATTAACCATTTAAATCTAAGTTAAATCTGTCAATGAAAATGTTACCTGTGACAGTCAAAGTGACTCCAGGTGAACCAGTAAATCTTCCTCCTGGTTGGTTTGTTATGAACTTGTACTGAGCTGAGTCGCTCTCTCTCAGGTCTGTGATTCTCATAGTGCAGTCGTTCTTATCACAGTGATACTGAACACGACCTGAATACTCTGAGTCTGTTCTCAGACTCAGAGTATTCTGAGTCGAGGGTTCCAAACACATCATGCTTTGTTGACACCCTACCACCCTCAGGCCATAGATTGCCCTGAGGGTGGTCCAGTAAGGTGCAGTCCTGGATATGTTATGACAAGCTGCTCAACAGTTCATGGATGAGGCTTAAACTTGTAAAAGAAAGAGAGGGGCCAAATAATAATGTGGACGAATGAGAGATGTACAAGATGTGGCATAGATTTGCTATCAGCTCTTTATCAACATCTAGTGGCAGCACTCTCAAACTACAACTAGATTAGAAAATGCATGTTCTCCAATGTTCTTTTAAATAAAAGGCTCTACATTGGGATTTCACTTTTCACATATTTCACAAATTGCACCACCTGTTTGATAACTGATACAGTGTTCCAGAGATAAGTCCGAAGCTGCACAATGTTACAATGTACAAGTATGTCTCCCCTGACAAAAATTAATAAATATTATGCTGACAAGAAACCACACCTCCATCAAGACTGTCTCAAGTGAGGTGCCGCCATACTGCTCCTCCAAGACGTAAAAGATTTATATAGCCTATAAGGTTGGGATAAGTCTGAGGGTATGCAATAGAGTCACCTCGGTTAGATGGTGTAAGTAAAATGTCATTAGCATAAAGATTAGCTCATAAATCATATGCAAAAAACATGGATACTGGTTATGTTGTGATTGCCCCTGATTAAGATATCAGATATTCTGTATTCTTCTTCCTTGTAGAACAAATGGAATAAAGCGCTCCATGTGTTCTACAAGCTTCTACATTATCCACAATGCAACTACACCATCACCAGTTTGGTTGGGGATTCAGGTCTGTTTTGCTAGTAGCAGCTAATGTAGCCTTGAGCTGCTAGCCTCAAGCAGAGATGAGGAGCAGGCTACAGAGGTCTGGTAATCCGCTTCTTTTAACTTTTCACCACCAGATTTATTTTCATTGTCAAATTTATAGTCTTCAGCCCCAACTGATGCTGACTCAAGTGACATCACTTGCGGCAATTTATCAGATGTCACACAGCTCCAAAAAGGCAACTTTCCTCACACATGCAGTAGTACATAGTCCTGTAAACAGACTAAAATTGGTGGAGTTCCCCTTCAATGTATGAAATGAATACCACCCATTTCATCCTATCAGCATTCAGTGATATTAATCATTTTGTCATTTTGTTTCTCAAAGTCAAAGTTTTGTCTGACCAACAGTCCAAAAACCGAAGATATTCAGTTTACTATTATGTATAACAATATTATTATTATTATTATTATTATTATTATTATTATTATTATTATTATTATTAATAATAATAATAATAATAATAATAATAATACACTTTATTTATATAGCAAAATTCATGCATAAAATGCAACACAAAGTGCTGTAAGTACATAAAATCAGATAATCATAGCATTTATGATAAAACAATAAAAACAAGGTAAATAATAAACAAGATTAAATTAAAATGACAGGATAAGACAAGATAAAACAACTGTGGTGTAAAAACACTTCAGGAGAAAGCAATGGTAAAAAGATGTGTCTTAAGATTTCATTTGAAAGCGTCAACAGATTTAGGGCTCCTTAAATCTGGGTGATTTTCTTTATTATGACAAAGAAAAGCATTAAATTGTCACATTTGAGAAGCTGAAACCAGTAATGTTTGGGCAAGTTTACTTACTTGCTTATCTGAAATGATTATTCAATTATCAAAATAGTTGCAGATTAATTTTCTGTCAATCAACAAATAAATTCATCTAATAATCATTGCATTTCTAGAGATTATATAGAAAATGTCTGCTTGATTTGCATGAATTACAAAAGGGATCAGACTGAGAGGGAGGAAACTATTCATCTGCAGACACTCTGGCTTCAATTCCAGGTAGTGGTTGCTCTGGCTTATTCGTGCAGTCCAGCAAATGCAGTTGTTGATGTTCCACTGCACCAACAAATGATATTAGGGCTCCTGTTATGGCACCAAGTGACTAAGATTCATCAGGTAAAAACATATTACACATATGCACTAAGTCATGAGTACTTTACACATGGCTGACCTTTGGTGAAAAAAACAAACTCTGAATACTGTTGCATGTTCTATTGAAATGTGTGTATTTACATTAGAGATCTATTGTCCACATACAGTATATCTCTATTCCTGGACAGGTCTGTTCTGAGAAACCACAACTGATTAAATACAAATAAAGAAAAAATTCTCCATGTTATTTGGGGGTTTTGTTGATTGTGATATACAACGCAGCTGGATCCTCCGCAGTTTCCTGGCTTCTGTTTCTGTGAGGGGGAAAAACAAATGAGAACGCTCTAAAGATATGTTATTAAATGCCAAAACTAATACAGCAGTTATTACAAAACTCATCTCAAACTCTTCTATCAAATATGCAACTAGATATGTAAATATAAACTAAAATTTTAAACTCTCTTGATACAACACTTGAATGCTCATATATTGAGTTAGCGGTGTACTCCAGTGTAAGAGATGGGAGACAAAATCTCTGTTTTCTACGTGAATATGCATTATACAGTTTAGCCAAAATGAATGTAACACTTGACTAATTCCCTCTGTGTGGTAAAATCCCTCCACTGCAGCTCAGCAAAGATACACTGTCTGGCGAAACACACAGAGGGAATATTCTATTAAAAACAGTATGACTCTATAGGATACCCCCTTCATTTGGCTGAGTATGACCAATATTAACTTCAGCTGAAGTTTGAAATGTAATTTTCATCCACAACGACTGTAGATTTTCACAGCATGGCCACTGCAGTACACAGGTTGATTTCCCAATATCTAACCAACTTGCATCTCTTTTATCTGTAATGCAAATTGTCAATAACCTGAACTAGTAGATGTGAAGATTTTTGATGGCAAAATGGGGGAAGTCTGAATTTAAAGGCTTTGCTAACACTGACTTTCTATCCTAAAAGGTACCAAATGTGGCCATCAGTGGCAGAAATAAAAAATCAAGATAGAATACTAACACATCATCAGCATATAAGAAATTCATTATAAATGTTGTTTTTAACTATTTGTTTGATAGACATCATTGTGTTTCGCTTGTGGCAATCGTTTAATGATCAACGTTAAGTGGTGACAAAAAGCATGTCCCTTTCTCAAGGTCAAAATGATGACATACAAATGAGACAATTGACCAGAATCATCCTCACAAAATACAGCAGTTTAATCCACCTGATAAATTTCTGGCCAAATCCAAATTTGTCCACATTTTTGAACAGAGAAGGTCAAGACACTCTATCAAACACCAACTGAGGATACTGTTCCTTTGTAAAAAGGTGCTCACCTTGGGGCTGCATTGCCACTGTTCATTTTCACACACTCAATGCCTCTTCTTCCTCCTTGTGTCTTCGGGGCTGAGCTGGGCTGATATTGGAGCAGAGAGTATCTGCCTGTTCCTTGGACAAATCAACAGTGGTACAGAGAAGGGCATCCTGCTGCTCGGCTGATTGTGTCTGTAGACACTGGAAAGATAAGATCACTTGTTCAGTTTGACAAACTGAGTTCAATGCTTCTTTGACTTAAAGTGACAGTAGGTAGGTTATTTAGCTTCATGATATCAGTCCAACTATTGTCAATTATCTTTCTTAGTTGCATCTGTGCCAAGTGATTTTTTTCCCTGTATTGACTATCACTGCAGGGTGAAGCAAAATCAAACTTTTGGCTCTCAGAAGAACAGTATGAATCAGATTCTGGTAACCTATTAAACCTGTCCAGTTCAAAACTACATACTATATTGTTATTTACTAAGGATATTTCTGCATGTGTTTTATCTCTGTAAGTCAAACTCAAAGGACTTAGAAAATTTGCTCTCCAAGTGCTGAGACTGTCTTTACAGTAAGAACTGAATTGTGGAACCATATTTTGTACTAGGACTGATCTTCCTCACCTGTGCACTGTTGCCCAATGTCTCTGCAGGTTTAGACGGTTGCTTAGAGGCTCTGGTTTGGAAAATAATTGAAAAAAAAGGACAAATAAATTAATTGATAAATTGACTGATTGAAATGATTTGAAATGCTTTTCAAAGATGTTTCAGTTAAGAAAGATGTACTTCTCACCTAATGCATAGTGCAACCAAGATGAGTAGGACAAGTAAAACAGCAGCGATTGTTCCAACAGCTATTAACTTCCATGCTCCTAGGAAATGGAAATCAAAAGATAACACTGACATTTAATTTGAGTGTCAAAGGTTTTTTGATCTCACTGGCCCCATAAAAGTCATGAAAGAGAACTCCCAGATTCAAGAGTACTAAAATCTGATGTCAGTTCAATGGGGAAGTAGATGTTAGTTTTCAAATAGAGCATTCAGAGCAGGGTGAAGGCCTGGCTTTTGACTTGAAGTTTTGACTATGTTTAACATAGACATCTGGTGTAATAACAGTGTATAAATGATTTAAAATCACAAAAAGCATGTTATTTACTATTTAAGAGGAGTGTCCTCAGGCACCACCTTGATGGAGGAGAGATAGCCGAAAACATTTAATGAACAAAGCATGGTCCACTGGAGAAGAATTATGTGATGTGTGTTAATTTTGGAATCCCTCATTGCACAGAATAACTATGTGTATGCAAAAGTACAGGTCAAGGTTGAGTCCCCCCATCACATCAGATGCAGTGGAAAAACCAACCTGCCACAGTCAGATGTATGGTGACGCTTTGACGTCCTCTGATGTTCAGGACTTCACAGTAATAATTCCCACTGTGTTCAGATCTGACATCAGTGATGGTGAAGATCTGTCCTGATGCTTTTGGTGAGGCTTCATTCTCTTTGTACCAGGCGTAATTAGCTGCTGGGTTAGCATCACTGCTACAGGTCAGGGTCACTGAACTGCCCTCCACTATCTCACCAGAGGGACTCACTGACACAGAAGGAAGCTTTGGAGCATCTGGTGAACAAGATGTATCAACAAACATTCATTAATATTAACATGCAGGACAGTATGATATATTGTATGTCGAGTCAATGTGTTTGCTTTTAACATGGCTTTGTTTAAACTTTAAATGGGAGTATCTTTGTTTAATTTCACTGAATGCACCACAGACAGAATATTTAAAAAGTCTAAGTAAGTAAGCTATTAAAGGGCATATATTTCCTTGTGATGTAGCTCAGTCAGAGCTCACATTTTGGATTGGGAGCCTCATAGATTATTACCACAAAAACTACCATGTTGACTTAAAGTGTTTGATTTACACTTTACTACTTACACAGGACATCTATGAACAGAGACAAAGAGTTGATCCATCCATATTGATTCTCAGACTTGCAGTAGTACATCCCTCTATCCTCAGAGCTGATGGAGATGAAATTATAACTTCCTTCTGGTCCATGAAACAGTGTTTGGTTTTCCTTGTACCAGGCGTAATTAGCTGCTGGGTTAGCATCACTGCTACAGGTCAGGGTCACTGAACTGCCCTCCACTATCTGACCAGAGGGACTCACTGACACAGAAGGAAGCTTTGGAGCATCTGGTGAACAAGATGTATCAACAAACATTCATTAATATTAACATGCAGGACAGTATGATATATTGTATGTCGAGTCAATGTGTATGCTTTTAACATGGCTTTGTTTAAACTTTAAATGGGAGTATCTTTGTTTAATTTCACTGAAAATGCACCACAGACGGAATATTTAAAAAGTCTAAGTAAGTAAGCTATTAAAGGGCATATATTTCCTTGTGATGTAGTTCAGTCAGAGCTCACATTTTGGATTGGGAGCCTCATAGATTATTACCACAAAAACTACCATGTTGACTTAAAGTGTTTGATTTACACTTTACTACTTACACAGGACATCTATGAAGAGAGATGAAGAGTTGATCCATCCATATTGATTCTCAGACTTGCAGTAGTAGATCCCTCTGTCCTCAGAGCTGATGGAGATGAAATTATAACTTCCTTCTGGTCCATGAAACAGTGTTTGGTTTTCCTTGTACCAGGCGTAATTAGCTGCTGGGTTAGCATCACTGCTACAGGTCAGAGTCACTGAACTGCCCTCCACTATCTGACCAGAGGGACTCACTGACACAGAAGGAAGCTTTGGAGCATCTGGTGAACAAGATGTATCAACAAACATTCATTAATATTAACATGCAGGACAGTATGATATATTGTATGTCGAGTCAATGTGTTTGCTTTTAACATGGCTTTGTTTAAACTTTAAATGGGAGTATCTTTGTTTAATTTCACTGAAAATGCACCACAGATGGAATATTTAAAAAGTCTAAGTAAGTAAGCTATTAAAGGGCATATATTTCCTTGTGATGTAGCTCAGTCAGAGCTCACATTTTGGATTGGGAGCCTCATAGATTATTACCACAAAAACTACCATGTTGACTTAAAGTGTTTGATTTACACTTTACTACTTACACATGACATCTATGAAGAGAGATGAAGAGTTGATCCATCCATATTGATCCTCAGACTTGCAGTAGTAGATCCCTCTGTCCTCAGAGCTGATGGAGATGAAATTATAACTTCCTTCTGGTCCATGAAACAGTGTTTGGTTTTCCTTGTACCAGGCGTAATTAGCTGCTGGGTTAGCATCACTGCTACAGGTCAGAGTCACTGAACTGCCCTCCACTATCTGACCAGAGGGACTCACTGACACAGAAGGAAGCTTTGGAGCATCTGGTGAACAAGATGTATCAACAAACATTCATTAATATTAACATGCAGGACAGTATGATATATTGTATGTCGAGTCAATGTGTTTGCTTTTAACATGGCTTTGTTTAAACTTTAAATGGGAGTATCTTTGTTTAATTTCACTGAAAATGCACCACAGACGGAATATTTAAAAAGTCTAAATAAGTAAGCTATTAAAGGGCATATATTTCCTTGTGATGTAGTTCAGTCAGAGCTCACATTTTGGATTGGGAGCCTCATAGATTATTACTACAAAAACTACCATGTTGACTTAAAGTGTTTGATTTACACTTTACTACTTACACAGGACATCTATGAAGAGAGATGAAGAGTTGATCCATCCATATTGATTCTCAGACTTGCAGTAGTAGATCCCTCTGTCCTCAGAGCTGATGGAGATGAAATTATAACTTCCTTCTGGTCCATGAAACAGTGTTTGGTTTTCCTTGTACCAGGCGTAATTAGCTGCTGGGTTAGCATCACTGCTACAGGTCAGAGTCACTGAACTGCCCTCCACTATCTCACCAGAGGGACTCACTGACACAGAGGGAAGCTTTGGAGCATCTGGTGAACAAGATGTATCAACAAACATTCATTAATATTAACATGCAGGACAGTATGATATATTGTATGTCGAGTCAATGTGTTTGCTTTTAACATGGCTTTGTTTAAACTTTAAATGGGAGTATCTTTGTTTAATTTCACTGAAAATGCACCACAGACGGAATATTTAAAAAGTCTAAGTAAGTAAGCTATTAAAGGGCATATATTTCCTTGTGATGTAGCTCAGTCAGAGCTCACATTTTGGATTGGGAGCCTCATAGATTATTACCACAAAAACTACCATGTTGACTTAAAGTGTTTGATTTACACTTTACTACTTACACAGGACATCTATGAAGAGAGATGAAGAGTTGATCCATCCATATTGATTCTCAGACTTGCAGTAGTAGATCCCTCTGTCCTCAGAGCTGATGGAGATGAAATTATAACTTCCTTCTGGTCCATGAAACAGTGTTTGGTTTTCCTTGTACCAGGCGTAATTAGCTGCTGGGTTAGCATCACTGCTACAGGTCAGAGTCACTGAACTGCCCTCCACTATCTGACCAGAGGGACTCACTGACACAGAAGGAAGCTTTGGAGCATCTGGTGAACAAGATGTATCAACAAACATTCATTAATATTAACATGCAGGACAGTATGATATATTGTATGTCGAGTCAATGTGTTTGCTTTTAACATGGCTTTGTTTAAACTTTAAATGGGAGTATCTTTGTTTAATTTCACTGAAAATGCACCACAGACGGAATATTTAGAAAGTCTAAGTAAGTAAGCTATTAAAGGGCATATATTTCCTTGTGATGTAGTTCAGTCAGAGCTCAGGAGAGTGTCTAGGACATTTTGGATTAGGGGCCTCATAGATTGTTATCACAAAAAGTACCATGTTGACTTAAAGTGTTGGATTTACACTTTACTACTTACACAAGACATCTATGAAGAGAGATGAAGAGTTGATCCATCCATATTGATTCTCAGACTTGCAGTAGTACATCCCTCTGTCCTCAGAGCTGATGGAGATGAAATTATAACTTCCTTCTGGTCCATGAAACAGTGTTTGGTTTTCCATGTACCAGGCGTAATTAGCTGCTGGGTTAGCATCACTGCTACAGTTCAGAGTCACTGAACTGCCCTCCACTATCTGACCAGAGGGACTCACTGACACAGAGGGAAGCTTTGGAGCATCTAGAGAAGATTTGGTAATATAAATTAACTATAAAATGAGGATGTGTTGCTTTACTGCCACATATCATCATAAATATATGGTACTAGTTAATGTTAATAAACATGTGACAGCAGTGGGCATCAGGGAAAACTGGGATACCAACTGTGAATAAAACTCCCCTCTCAAAAATACTGGAGATATTCAGTAACCTGCCATGGCAACATTAGCAAGTATATCTTTGTTTAATTTAAAATAAACTGTTTCACTCACATTTGACATCAATAAAGATGTATTCAGATGTCCTCTTCCCCAGCTGGTTCTCAGTTGTACAGTAATACTCTCCAGAGTCAGAGGACTGGATGGAGCTGAAGACAAGCTGTGGTTCTTTACTGAGAGGTTGAAGGTCTGGATTTATATTCTTCTTGTACCACGTGTAATTAGCTGCTGGGTCAGCATCACTGCTACAGTTCAGAGTCACTGAACTGCCCTCAATGATTTCATCAGACGGAGTCACCAACACTGAAGGAACTATTGGAGCATCTGGGGGCAAAAACATTGTTTTTTTGTTTTTTTTTTTAAAAATGACAACACGTTTTCACAGTGGAACTGAATTTACATATACAGAGGTTGAATAATTGATAAAATGTAAGAAGCAATATTAGATATAAAGTGGGTAAAGGAGGCTTATTCTCTCATGTTAGAAACTATATTGTCTCTTGTTACTTTAGTTAAAAAATGACTTTTAGTTAGAGACAGTGAAGTAAACTCACACAGTGTAGGAGAGCGGTAATCCTCGTATCCTTTTAAAGCACAGGAGATGTTGTCTGCAGGATAAAACTGGCCTGTATAAGTTTCTCCCAGAAATTTCTGTCCATTCTTGAACCAAACGTAGGAAAGAGAACCAGCTGGACTGCAGCTGCTGAGACATTTCAGCTCTGCCTCAGAATGAGACTGATGGACTGTTATTCTGGTCACCTGCACCTTGACAGCTGGATGTGAGGAAGTACACAAAATGTCATTGCTTCCAGAAAAAAACAAAACCTAAATAACTGTTTCAGTAATCATAATCATATAGTCACCAACAGTTTCATGTGAATTTCTTCTACAATAAAGTATTAATTACTTTCACTTTTCTAGGCTGAAATATCTCAACAAATATGGATTGCCATGAAATTTTGTACAAACATTGAACAACATGTTCTTCAGAGGATGAATCCTACTGACTTATGCTGAGACTTTTCATCTGGTGCCACCATGAGATTGACATTTGTGGTTTTAAGTAAAATGTCTCGTAGTCATTCCCATCAGCCTCAGCTGAGTAAATGTGGTGAACATGGTAAACATTATACCTGTTAAAGCATATTGCTGGTGATTTTCTATATATTTCTTATTGTCAACAAATCTCATGTGCAGAGCCAAATCAAATCATGATGAACGAACATGTCACCCAGCACAACGGTGTGGCTCATTGACATGTTTTTAATAGTTTTTGGACAACAACAGAGGTCTATGCTACAGAGGAATAAGATATATTAGGCTTTCGATACACATACAATACTTTTAAGTGGGATCAATTCAGTGTTGGCTCTGCACATGAGATTTGTTGACAGTAAGAAAAACATAAAAAGTTGCCAAACTTATTCTTTAAAATCAGCATGTTAATGCTTACATTGTGAGCATGTACTTATGCATTCATATACCTAAATACACAGTGTTGTTCTGTACTTAAAACTGTAGTTTTAATACACTGTACTGTTTGTATGTCATTTCAAGTTCATCAGTACCTGTGACAGTCAGAGTTGTTCCAGGTAAACTACTCCTCCATTCAAAGCTTGGTGTTTTGAATGTGAAGTGATACTGGGCTGAATCGCTCTCTCTCAGGTCAGAGATTTTCAGAGTGGAGCGTCCTCTCTCTGTTTCAAGGACCCGAACACGACCTGCATACTGGGAGTCTTCACTAAGGTCCTCAGGCTGTGAGGGATTCTGCCACTGATGACTACGTTCAGGACTGAACCAGAATTTTGATTCAACATTATTGTTATAACTCTTGTACATGGAAGAAAAGTCCACCGATGATCCTTGGAAGGCACAGATGTTTCTGTTGGTGTAAGTCACTCTGTTGCAAGTTTGACCACTGACACCTGAAAGATCAAATGGGTTTAAATCATCATCGTAAGCACTGAATCTTTTGTCTGTGTGTTTTTTGGGAGGGGGATATACTTATGCCACAGACTGCATTACTGTAGATTAGTGGTTCCAAAGCTTTTTTGCCTTTAACTCCCTCAATACAAAGCTTTGTCTATTTGTGACCCCTCATCACAGAGTGCAGATCTATGAGTTATGAGCTGAGCAGTTAAAAGAGTTGTTTTGCTTTCTTCGACTGTTTAGTTTGAATCATTTTCAGAGGTAAAATTCTCCATTATCTTCACAAAAGAAAAAAGCAGAAATTAGAGAAAATCAAAATCAAAATAAATATAATTTTACATATAACATAATTGTGTATTTCCTTAATAAATAATAATATTTATTTTATAATCTCACAACCCCATATTTTTTATCTTGTTACTTTTTTGTGGGGGTTCTGACCTCCACAGTGGGAACCACTGTGTTAAATACTCAGGAGACTATATTATATTCATAAAATCAAAGAGATATTTCATAGCAAAAGCTTTTCCTCCTTTATGGTGAAACATTTTAATAGACTCAAAGTTTTCTTCAGATCAGCAGTACTGTTTGTAGGAGACCAAGTAAATGATTCTGGTTCAATGACACTGACATGCTTACTAACAACCTCTAGGGGAGAAATAAGCTAACTAACCAGATTAAACAATGAATGAGTAATTTTCCCATCTGGCACATCATAACTCCCAAATGGAAGATTGAATATATAAACCTCATGACTCTAATCATCTGACTGTCTTCAAACTTTGCTAAAGATCACTCTTGAGTAGCTGCCAGTAATTATCAGTCATGGTACAATGCAACAGTTTACAGGCTCCACCAGATGGCAGCATGTTAGTGGAAGACTGTGGAGTGAACTCACACTCTAAAGGAGAGTTGAAATCCTCATATCCTTTCACAGCACAGGAAAAGCTGTCTGCAGAATTATTAATGGATTCTGCATAAGAAGGAGATGTGTCTTCCTTTATTTTCTGTCCATTCTTGTACCAGATGAAGACAGGATGATCAAGTAGAGAGCAGCTGCTGAGACACGTCAACTCTGCCTGAGAAGAAGACAAGTTTTGATTTGGTCCGCTCACCTGCACCTGGAGATCTGATGGTATGTAAAGAAAGAACAGAAATGTCATATTAGATTAAACTGTCAGCATACACGTAATACATACACATTAACAGTTGTGTTAATAACACTTTGAACATTTTTGGGGGAAAAAATTTAAATTTTCATATTAAAATGTTACCTGTGACAGTCAAAGTGACTCCAGGTGGACCATAAATTTTTTCAACGTTTGTTACAAGCCTGAACTTGTACACAGCTGAGTCGCTCTCTCTCAGGTCTGTGATTCTCAGAGTGCAGTCGTTTTTATCACAGTGATCCTGCACACGACCTGTGAACTTTGAGTCTGTTGTCACATCCACTTCCCATTTAATAAACCAGAATGTTTTCTCAACCGTGGTATTAATGTTATTTATTGTGGATGGGTATGTGTAGTTGCAGTTTATGTCCACTGTTGATCCTTTTAAGGCACAGATCTGAGTGGAAGTGTAAGTCACTTCCAAGTCAATCTGACCCTGTATCACTGTAACACAGAGCACATCAGAAACCACAATCAGAATTATAGCAACAAAGGACAGAGTTGACTATTTTGTTGGAAGTGCTTTATTTCTAAATCTGCTCAAGAAGTCGTCTACATTTCTCAAATAAAAGCTTGTTTCATCCCACTTTAGTCAGTAAGACAATCAAAATCTCAGTACCCACACATTATCACAAAACAAATTCAAAACACATTAACACAAAAGTCACATGTTAACACATCATCGTCTGGCTAGAACCCCTTTTTGTTTATCTGTGGATGTCCAGTATACAGTAGGTTCAATATCTGGACACTTGTTTAGAGAACATTTTGGATGTGTGTGTGTGTAATAGAAAAGGTAAAATATAATGAATGAACCACTTTTGGACATATACAGACATGCAAGAAAGGTTCAAAACATTTTCAGCACCTATCTGGACTTTTGTCCAACAAATTTCAGGTTTGGTTTGTACATCTGGCCTTGGCTTCCTTTGGATGCCTGGACAGGTGGACATTTTTCTGGAACTGTCTTTTAGGTTTACACATGCCCAGAAAAGGTGTAATGTTTAAATGTCTGAATAGGATTCACATGAATTTATATTTCAGTCTACTGAAGTGCATCAGAGCATAACTTTCAGTGACAGTAACTTTAACAGTGCAGCATGGAGAGAAAATGTTGTCAGCAGAGACATTAAAATGCTGTGTTTTGGTCAGAGTGTCACATGCACTTGACAAGACTTTTTAATTCTGGGGCATTTGATTTTCACCTCCATTACACTTACTGTCTTAACCTGTACAAAAGTTCAATTTCCAATGCAAAGCAATGCATGTGTGGATTAAAAACAACTGTGTGTTAAAAGTGTGACAGTACAGAAAACTAGGAGTTAAACTCAAGATGTCTGTGAAGGGTTTTAAAGGTACGCATCATATCACCTTTGTTAAATACCGTACAAAATAAATGTAGATATACAGTACCTGGCAAAGAGAGAAGGAAGACAACAAATCCAACGGCTGCTGCTGTTAAACTCATAGCTGCTCCTCTTGTGTCTCTGTCTGGCTTCAGATGTAATGAACCAACAAATTAATACTGGGCACAACTCCTATCAATAAACTATTCTACATAGAACATAGTAAGATGTTGTCTTGTCTGTTCCTCATGTGGTCTGTAAGGAGATGACAGAGATCAGACTCTTTTTATTGGGCACGCATGTCCAACTTCCTTCCTCTTTACATCATTATTCATGATGCCTGTAAATACGTAAGTTAGATAAAGGAAATGACCGGTTTGTTGTTTTGCAAAATATATATGAACTTCATATTATAATCTATAAGTTAAAGAGTCAGACTTGATATGTGGCCAGGTCAAAAACAAACAAACAACAAAAAAACACTGACACAAAAGATCAAAATTTAAAGAAACAAGAAAATTTAGGACATTTTTAATCTCGCCATTTTTTGTAAGTGTCCATATTATCTCAACTGTCTGCCAGAGGTGCACAAATTAACAAAGCTCCTACATGCTAAATTTTCTAGTGTGTATTGAGGCAATGAAAACAACCTTTACATCAACATGATTTTAAAATGATGCACTGCATTAGAAGGAGTCATTGCTGCATTGTTAGACTCAAGGATTATCAGTGTCTTTTTTTTATCAATGTTTGTCGTCAGTATTTTAAAATAAAAACAGGTGCAAAAAATGGATGAAAAATCTGTGGAACAAAAGCCAGTGTGTAAAATAAAATACAATTTGCAGCAAAAGTACTCTGTAGTTTAACTATTTGGTTTTGCAATGCTTAGAGCAGGAGTACAGCTGTAGTCAGACGTGTGTTTTTTTCTGTTATAACTTATTTATTTATTTACTAATTTATAATTTACTATTACCGTGTAAATCATTTTGAATTGCTTTTGGTTGGGATTGTGCTCTAACAAAATGAAATAGACTTAATTGTTGACCAGAGTAGAAAATTTTCTTGTGTCTGCGCCTAAACATAAAAGCATCAAAAGATCACGTAACATATAAAAGAAGTATAGAGCACAATATAGTCATCATCATCAGCCATCATTCGGGGTTAAGTATGATTTGTCCTCCTGAGGTTTGTGGGTCTTGACATGGCTGAAGAGACCAATCCTAGAACCACAGACTTTTTGACAGTATGGGCATAGATGCATGGTGCTGCTGGTGGTTGGAGGTGGATGGGACTGCTTGGTGGAAAGTCTCTCCTTGAATGTTTAAAATCTATTTGTGAGAAATTTAAGAAAACAAAAGAACACAGATACACTTTGTTGGCCATACTGAATGCTTTTAAATGCACGTTTATTTTGTCCCTTATTAAAGTTTATGAACAATGAGGGGAAGCCAGTATAACTTTGTTCAGTGGACCACCAAGATATTTAGTGTGAGCATGACCAGCACTGACATTGCAATGAATTGGTAACCTGAACAATAGACTGCAATTCACCACTTAGCAGTTTCAAAAGAGAGAAGAGTGTGTCATGTCTTCTGGTTTCTTGCTTAAAATGATGACAGATAAAGACTTATCTTCATCATTTGCATCAAAACCATCTTCAGACATGTGGTGCAACTATCATGTTTTGTCACTTCTCACTGTTTTGTGTGTGTGGGAAAGAATACACAGAAAAAGAGAAGTGTCTAGTGGTATTTCTTATCTACTATGTGGTACTGTAATGTGGTAATGTAAATTTCTCTTTCATAACAAAGTCAAGATGTTGTGATATGTAGCATAACAAGCTACTAAACTCAGTAAATGCAAACACATTGCAGTCTCTCCAGAGACTGTAAATGTTATTGCTGTCATTAGTCATTCTGTTTTAACCTATTCATTTATTTATGAATTTCTAACTTACTGCCACCATGTAAATCATTTTGAATTGCGTTTGTTTAGGACTGTGCTCTAACCAAATGAAATAGACTTAATTGTCGACCGGAGTAGAAAATGTGGCTGTGCCTAAACATAAAAGCATCAAAAGACCATGTCATATATAAAAGAAGCATAGAGTACAATAAAGTCATCATCATCAGCCATCATTTGGGGTTGAGTATGATTCGTCCTCCTGAGGTTTGTGGGTCTTGACATGACTGAGGAGGCCAATCCTAGAACCACAGACTTCATGACAGTGTGGGCATAGATGCATGGTGCTGCTGGTAGTTGGAGGTGGATGGTGGCGAGTCTCTCCTTTCTTTGTTGCAACCAAGCCGCCAGATTAAAACGTTGGCATTGAACGTTTCTGCAAACCACAGAAACGTTGATTATCTACATTTCAACACGTGTAATACTTAGCATATTGTCATTTCAACAAAACGTTTCATCTCAACATTTCTACAAAGCGCATATTAACATTTCTATCCGTTGAATAATGATGTTTTATGGTGTGACAATAATGTGGTTAAGGTCTGGTTAGGTTTAGGCACAAAGACCACTTGGTTAGGGTTAAAGAAAGATCTTGGTTTAGGTTAAAATAAAATAAAAAATAATATAAATGTCCCGATGTCTCACTTAAAACACCCGGTTTTCTCGCCAGAAAAACGGCTGCAAATGTCCTGACGTCTCGCTAAAAAAACTTTTGTCGGTTGAAACGGGAAGCGGCTCGAACCGTGCTCTCTGCTGATTCCCAACTTTCAACTTTCCAAGAAAAATACTAACCATCCACCAACCCCTCCCCCTCCAAATAGGAAAGTCAGCTCATATGGATTGCATGTAAAGTACATCACCTTACAAATGTTGAGATGATACATATTTTGGAAATGTTGAAATTATACGTTTTGTTGAAATGTTAATATGCTACGTATTACACGTGTTGAAACATAGATATTCAGCATTTCTGTGGTTTGCAGAAACTTACAATGCCAACATTGTATTCTGGTGACCAGGCTGTTTGTTGCCACTTGTCTCTGGCAGTCTGTCAGAGATCTTTCTCATGAAGTGCAGCTCTTGCAAGGACTCTGTTTCTCCATATTATTGTTTTGTGCAATTTCTTCCCAATTTGTGGTGTCATTGTGCAACTTTTTGAGGTCTTGATCTTGTTGATATCCTTGTACGTCCTCTTACGTTCTTACTACATGACTGTTGCATCTGAGTTGGTGTTTAATGATGGCAGTGGCAAGTCTCTCTCAATACAGGAGAGTGGGAAGAACAATACATAATAGATAAAATAATTAAAACATACTGAGGAGCAAGATTCTTGACTCAGTTTTTTTGTGTAAAATGCTGATTGGACTTGGAATAAAGTCTTTGAAGTGTAAACATGAACTTACCAACTGTGGTCATCAGTCACTCATTAATAGAAGCTGCAGTCTGCATTAACTGTGATGAAACAGTTAATGTTTCTAGACAGAGAGCAAACTTTTTATCAGTGGAGCTTTTCAGTCTTTAATTGAACAACTGCAGTTCTTTTTTGATTGACTGTGACTTTAAATGTTTTAAAATGTGTGCTTTCATTCACAAAATCAGCAATATGTCACACTGGGGCAAATATTCATATAATGAATGTTTACTATTTATTTGTGAGAATTTTAAGAAAACAAAAGAACACAGATGTGCTTTGTTGTCCATACTGAATGTTTTTAAATTCACATTTATTTTGTCCCTTATTAATGTTTATGGACGATGAGGGGAAACCAGTATAACTTTGTTCAGTGGACCACCAAGACATTTAGCGTGAGCACAACCAGCACTGACATTGCAATGAATTGGTAACCTGAACTGTAGACTTGAATTCACCACTTAGGAGTTTCAAAAGAGAGAAGAGTGCATCATGTCTTCTGGTTTCTAGGGTAAAATGATGACAGATAAAGACTTATCTTCATCATTTGCATCAAAACATACTTCAGACATGTGGTGCAACTATCATGTTTTGTCACTTCTCACTGTTTTGTGTGTGTGAGAGAGAAATACACAGGAAAAGAGAAGTGTCTAGTGGTATTTCTTATTTACTTCGTGGTACAATGTAAATTTCTCTTTCATAACAAAGTCAAGATGTTGTGATATGTAGCACAACAAGCTAGTAAAGCTCTGTAAATGCAAACTCATTGCAGTCTCTCCAGAGACTGTAAATGTTATTGCTGTCATTAGTCATTGGAGCCGTTTCTAAACAAATTATAGCAATCATTGCTTTTGAGGGAAAGGAACATGTCACCCAGTGCAACAGTGTGGCTCACTGAAATATAGAAAATCACCACCTTTGTCCTTTAAAGCAGACAGGAGGGAGACCTCAGTGCTGAAGCGCACAACACTGATGCTTCACCACTAGAGGACAGTGAAACATCAGAGATACTGAATCACAACAATGAGGCCTGTTGATTTTGTCCCCCATGAACAGGAGGAATGATTACAGCGAGCAACACCTGTTTCAATGTTCATATGGGCACTTGACTGTTGTTTTAAGACAGACTTGAAAAAATGTGAACCTGTCCTTTAAAGCTGAAACTTTCTGCACACTGTCGCCCTCTGCAGCAGTGAAAGGGAACTGAAATTAAGTTTCCAATTATTAAATTATTAAATTATTAAATTACAGTTTTTGTGGAAACTGGCTGTTTATTCACCCGCAGCGATATCTGGATAATTTGACATTCAGCAAAGTGTGATTGAACCAAGATTATGTTTGAATTTGATGTGTGAAAGTATACAGTTTACTGCATATGGTGTGAATGTGATGCTTCCAGCTTGATGTCTCTGTTCAGAACAGACTTAATGAGCTTTGTGAGCCAAGACAGGTGCAAACCAGGAAGCCAATCAGGATTCTTCAAAAGCGATTTATTATGTATACATTTAAAATGACATTTGCATAACAGCTCTAATCATATATCCATAATATAGAAAAAGGACAAAGGAGTAAAGTACAATAATATAACCTGCATTACCTCAGACAGAACACTTAATATACATAAACACAATTGAGTCACACACACCTACTGCTACTGAAAACTGAACATGAAAACGTCCACATCATCCTCTACAGCCTCTCTCTCCACTGTCATATTTCACTGTTGTACTACTTTCTGCTTCCATCAGGTGAGTCCAGCCTCTGGTTCAACTGCATCAGAATAAAATCACATTGGTGAGGTATTTGTCAGCCAGTGTTTTCCTTTCAGGAGGCTCCAGCCTGACTGGACTTTACTCCAGGGTTTCGTAGATCTCTGTGTCTTCTGTCTGTGCTGCAGTGACGACCTGCAAGTCTGAGACATTCTCATACACAAGAGTTCTACTGATAGGGAGAGATGTCACAGTATAATTAGATTTTATCAAAGATGTATTAGATTGAAATACAATCTAAATACAATAGAAATTGTGTTCAGGTAAAATGGTTTCTACTCTGCAAGTTGTATGAATTCACTTTAAAGCTTCATGCTGACAATAAAATGTGTTCAAGTGTATTTATAAGCCAAGTGATCATAACTCTATTATAGTGTAAGTTCTGTCAATAAGGTCTCTCTCTCACCTCTATAGTCTCTACAGGTTCATTCACTTCAGTTGTGGAGCTCGGAGTTTTCTTCTTCCTGGATTGGATACAACAAAAACAGCAAATTCAAAATGTAACAAAGAGAAAATCATAACTCTGAAACCAAAGGTCGTTTGAAGGAGAAAATAAAAAAGCACTGATTAAACCAATGGCTTTTTATTATTTTACCTCATCCACAGACCCAAGAGAAGCAGAAGAATCAGCAGTGGGACCACCAGAATCAACCAGATGAGATGCATCATATTTTTTGATTTCCCTAGAAATATTAATAGATATGAGATATAAATCACTAGGAGCATTAGACGGATAAATCAGTTTTCCAGTTTATACTGTTTGTTAATCAGTCAGTCAGTGTCATCTATGATATGATGATGGTTTCTTTATTAACACAGTTACAGAAAAACAGTCTGGTAATCCTGAGAGGAAATTGTACGTTCTTTGCACCAATCGTGCTTTGCTACATATTAACTACATATTATTAGGTACATATTAAAATGAATTAACTTTAAAATGAGGAAGGGTTGTATTAGTACATGTTGTATTGGAGCTACTCGGTGATCTACAGCAGCTCAGCTGTATTTCACTGCTCCAACAGCTTTGGAGCATCTAGAGGAGATGTGGTAATATAAATTAAGAATAAAATAAAGATGTGTTGCCTTACTGCTACATATTATGTTAAATATATGGTACTAGTTAATATTAATGACTGTGTTACAGCAGTGGGCAGCAGGGAAAGTTGGATCTAAAGAGCTTATCGTAAAAAAAAGTGGTTTAAAACTTAATTAAAGTCAATATATGACAGTTTCTATCAGATAACCACAACACCAATGTATTATCTTTTTTGCGTGTACTCTTTGGTAGATGCCATTGTGACAGACATATACAGCAGGCTGAAGGCCTGGCTTTTGACTTCAAGTTTTGAGTATGTCTTACATAGACATCCGGAATTATAATAGTTTATAAATGATTAAAAATATCAAAAAGGATATTATGTCCCCTTATTTAAGAGGAGTGTCCTCAGGCACCACCCTGATGAAGGAGAGATGGCCAAAAACATTTGATGAAAAAAGTATGGTCTACTGGAGAAGAATTATGCATTGTGTGTTTATTTTAGAATCCCTCATTGCACAGAATAAATATGTGTATGCAAATGTACAGGTCAAGGTTGAGTCCCCCCATCACATCAGATGCAGTGGAAAAACCAACCTGCCACAGTCAGATGTATGGTGACGCTTTGACATCCTCTGGTGTTCTGGACTTCACAAGAATAATTCCCACTGTGTTCAGGTCTGACATCAGTGATGGTGAAGATCTGTCCTGATGCTTTTGGTGAGTCTTCATTCTCCTTGTACCAGGTATAATTAGCTGCTGGGTTAGCATCACTGCGACAGGTCAGAGTCACTGAACTGCCCTCCACTATCTGACCAGAGGGACTCACTGACACAGAGGGAAGCTTTGGAGCATCTAGAGGAGACGTGGTGATATAAATTAACTATGAAATGAGGATGTTCTGCTTTAATGCCACATATGGTACCAGGTAATATCAATGACTGTGTGACAGCAGTGGGCATCAGGGAAAATTTGGATGCCAATTGTGAATAAAACTCCCTTCTCAAAAAATTCTGAAGATATTCAGTAACCTGCCATAGAAACATTAACAAGTATATCTCTGTTTGATTTAAAATAATCTGTTTCACTCACATTCCACATTAATAAAGATGTATTCAGATGTCCTCTTCCCCAGCTGGTTCTCAGCTGTACAGTAATACTCTCCAGAGTCAGAGGACTGGATGGAGCTAAAGACAAACTGTGGTTCTTTACTGAGAGGTTAAAGGTCTGGATTTACATTCTTCTTGTACATTATTAATATGCATGATGTCTGTAAATACGTGAGTTAGATTAAGGAAATGACCAGTTTGTCATTTTGCAAATTACATATGAACTTCATATTATGAGCCCTAAATTAAAGAGTCAGAATTGTTATGTGGCCTGGTCAAAAAAAAAAAAAACCCACTGACACAAAGGATCAAAATTTAAAGGAAAAAGAGAAAATTTAAGACATTTTTAATCTCTCGGTTTTTCTTAAGTGTCTGTATTATCTGTGACATGCAACATTTTCTAGTGTCTGTTGAGGCAATGAAAATGACCTTTACACCAATATGATTTTAAAATGATGCACTGCATTAGAAGGAGATGAAAAAGTCACATGCTAGATTTTGAGGAGAAAAGACTATCAATGTTTGTTTTGTTTTTATCAATGTTTGTCGTCAGTATTTTAAACTAGAAATAGGTGCGAAAAATGGATGAAAAATCTGTGGCAGAAAAGCCAGTGTGTAAATTAAAATACAATTTGCAGCAAAAGTACTCTGTAGTTTAACTGTTTGGTTTTGCAATGCTTAGAGCAGGAGTACAGATGTAATCAGATATGTTTTTTTTTTCTGTTATAACTTATTTATTTAATAATTTTAACTTACTGCTACCATCTAAATCATTTTGAATTGCTTTTGTTTAGGATTGTGCTCTAATAAAATGAAATAGAAAATAAAATTTCTTGCATCTGCGCCTAAACATAAAAGCAACAAAAGACCACATAACATATAAAAGAAGTATAGAGTACAATATAGTCATCATCATCAGCCATCATTCGGGGTTGAGTATAATTCGACCTCCTGAAGTGTCCCATTTGTGGGTCTTGACATGGCTTAAGAGGCCAATACTAGAACCACAGACTTTATGACAGTGCGGGCACAGATGCATGGTGCTGCTGGTGGTTGGAGCTGGATGGGACTGCTTGGTGGAGAGTCTCTCCTTTCTTTGATGCCACTCATCTCTGGCAGTCTGTCAGAAATCTTTCTCATGTAGTGCAGCTCTTGCCAGGACTCTGTTTCTCCATATTGTTCTGTTTTGTGCAATTTCCTCCCAATTTGTGCTGTCAATGTACGACTTTTTAAGGTTGATCTTCAATACAAACTGTGTCTGTGAATCTTCATTTTAGCAACATCCTTAATCATAATAAACTATTATACTGTGACAAGTTTCATCCTAAAATACAGGGAACATGAGAAAGAAGTCAGCACAAAGGAACAGATTTCAATTTTGTCTTCATAGCTGGTAAATAAATTCATATTCTGAAAAACAAACATTAAAAACAATTTGTTTACAGCTGAAACTTTATACACGCTGTCGCCCTCTGCAGCAGTGAGAGGGAACTGAAATCATGTTTCCAACTACAGAGTTGTTGTGGAAGCTGTCTGTTTATTGTGAATCAGCCACTGCAATATCTGGATAATGTGACATTCAACAAAGTGTGATAGAACTGAGATTATGTTTCATGTGTGTAAATATACAGTATACTGCACAAGAAGCTAATCAGGATTCTACAAAAGTGATTAATTACAGTATTTATACATTTAAAATTACAATTTGCAAAACAGCTCTAATCTCTCTCTAATATAACTAACTCTACAGAGAAAAACAATAAGCTTGCATTAGTTCAGACAGTCTGTGCATTATAAGTCAATTGAGTCACACACACCACCTGACATTCAACTGATCTAAATAATCAATCATGTTTGACACGTCGACATGATTCAGTTCAAGCTGCCATCAGCACATTCTTCTCAAAGCTTCTGCTACATGCTGTTACTGACTGTCTGTGCTGCTCACTTCTACCTGCTGCTGCTGCTGAAAACTGAACATGAAAACGTCCACATCATCCTCTACAGCCTCTCTCTCCACTGTCATATTTCACTGTTGTACTACTTTCTGCTCCCATCAGGTGAGCCCAGCCTCTGGTTCAACTGCATCAGAACAAAATCACATGACATTTAGATGAAGTACTTCTCATAACTGCAACTATGAATCTGATTTTGGCCTCTTTTTTTCATGATGCTCCAGCCTGACTGGACTTTACTTCACATCTTTTTAACTGATGTTAAAAATGAAGTTTTACAACTTTTATGTTTTCAGAATTAGACCTGGGTAAACTCAGACAGGAAGAAATCTAAATACAAGATATTCCTTAGTTATACTGATTTACAGTGAAAACGAATGTTGGGAAGTGTAAATGTCCTTTCCACAGTTAATTTGCATTTACTATGTTTACTAAGGCAGGATTTCATACAGTTTGAATGTGCAGCGAAAGAACAGGTATTCACCAAACCATGTGAAAATAAATTAAGATTTACGTATCAGTGTAGAGAGTGTAACAAGATAAGATAGGCTAGGCTAGGCTAGGCTAGGCTAGGCTAGTATAGGATAGGATAGTATAAGATAAGATATTGTAAGATAAGATAAGATAAGATAAGATAAGATAAGATAAGATAAGATAAGATAAGATAAGATAAGATAAAAGATTGGACTTTTCCTTTTTGTTTGTTTCCGCATGTTCACTATGTTCTTCACTGATCAGTGAAGAAAGTGTCCAGGAGCCTTTGATGTCTTATGCTGAGAATATTAATTGAACACTTGGCCAAATGGAGAACAAAAACCTTATCAATCACAGTTGAATGTGCATGACACTGTCTTTAATATTCTGATGAGGCAGTCTAATGTGGTCACTTTTTAAACCCCTACAGATCATATCATAAACACTATACACCCAGAAATGGTCAAACCCAATGCATCTACTGTATGCAAAGTTAGTCTATTGGCTCATTAGTTTCTAGTCATTCAGATCAAGGAAATATCAAACTGATTCCCTTGTGCCTCACTGAGGACATTTTTGGCTTTTAAATTTGCGACTTTTTGATCATTTTAGCTTTGTTAATGCATACCGCATAAAATTTGAACAGGGCGTAGATTTTTTGGTCCAATTTCGGGAGTTCAACCTCATTTCCTCTAATAAGTCTATAATAAACTGTGTAATCAAAATAAAGACACTCAGCTGTTTAAGAACAAAAATGTCCCAATTGAAAATCATTAAAACCTTAATTTTTGATCCCATGACCATTACAGCATAAAATCATGCATCATATTGTATAAGGCTTTTATTCTAGAGCCCTGGCTTCAAAATTGTAGTTTTTACTCTTTTCCAGCAGATTGAGCTATTTTCTGATGTTTGCCCTATGGAGCAAATAAATGCTATTTTCCTGGTATCCACTAGGGGCTTTGCTGCTGTATTATGGAGCACATGTAGCAAATGTATACAACTAAAATTATATGTGTGTGTTGATATGGATGTCAGCGAGTGGTGCATGTGTTTGTGTGTGTGTGTGTGCAGATATAGGTGTGGGCGTGCACGTGTGCGTGTGTGTGTGTGTGTGTGTGTGTGTGTGTGTGTGTGCGTGTGGCATTTAAAGGGTTAAAATTATGACAGTGAATGTATATTTGCTGGTAATGATCAGGACTGATGTTGGTTAAAATTATTTGTTTATATTAGTTTTAGGAAGGGGATGTTTTTGTCCTCTAAGGTCCACCATTTCATCCTATCAGTATTCAGTGATATTGTTCCTGTCAGATGCTTGATACAGCTCTCATTTTTGGGGCAAAACCCTGATTATTTTCATTATCAATGAATCTACTGGTTATTTTCTTAATTAATCATTTTGTCATTTTGTTTCTCAAAAGTCAAAGTTTTGTCCAAAAACCAAAGATATTCAGTTTGACCCTAACCCTATCATATATAACAATAATAATGATAAAGTTTATTCATACAGCAAAGTTCATGCATAAAATGCAACACATTTGCTTAATATAAAAGCAGAAAAGCATAGCATTTATGTTAAAACAATAAAAACAAGGTAAATATAAAACAAGACGGAATTAAATTAAAACTAAGGATAAGACAAGATAAAACAACTGTGGGGCAAAAACACTTCAGGAGAAAGCAATGGTAAAAGATGTGTCCTAAGATTTAGTTTGGAAGTGACAACAGAGCTCCTTAAATCTGGGTTCCTTTGTCATAACAAGCATTAAGTTTTCACATTTGAGAAGCTGAAACCAGTAGATTTTGGGCAAGTTTGCTTTAAAAATGACTGAAATGATTATTCAATTATCAAAATAGTTGCAGATATATTATTTGTCATTCAACTAATAAATTAATATAATAATTGTTGCAACTCTAGAGATTATATATAGAAAATGTCCCTGCTTGATTTGCATGAATTACAAAAGGAGTCCTAATCATTATGGAACAGACTGAGAGGGAGGAAACTATTCATCTGCAGACACTCTGGCTTCAATTCCAGGTAGTGGTTACTCTGGCTTGATCGTGCAGTCCAGCAAATGCAGTTGTTGATGTTCCACTACACCAATAAATGATATTAGGGCTCCTGTTATGGCATCAAGCGACTAACATTCATCAGGTGGCTTAAAAACATGTTACACGTCATGACTATTTTACACACAAACTCTGAATACTGTTGTATGTTCTATTCAAATGTGTATATTTACATTAGAGATATAAATGTATTGTCCACATACAGTATGTCTCTATTCCTGGACAGGTCTGTTCTGAGAAACAAAAACTGGTTTAATACAAATAAAGAAAAAATTCTCCATGTTATTTGGGTGTTTTGTTGACAGCGCTATACAACGCAGCTGGATCCTCCACAGTTTCCTGACTTCTGTTTCTGTGAGGGGGAAAAAACAAATGAGAACAATCTAAAGATATGTTATAAAATGACAAAGTTAGTACAACAGTTATTATAAAACTCAACTCAAACTCTTTATCAAACACGCAACTAAAAATGTAAATAGACTAAAATTTTAACCTCTCTTAATACAACACTCAAATGCTCATACATTGAGTTAGTGGTCACTGTGGTCATTCCTCTTCTTCATACCAGCTGTGAAATGATACCTCTGTAGAGCAACACCAGTGTAAGAGATGTGAGACAAAACCCACAGTCTGTTTACCATCTGAATATACATTATACAGTTTAGCCAAAATGTATTCAGGACTTGACTTGGCTAATTCACTCTGTGTGGTAAAATCCCTCCACTGCAGCTCAGCAAAGATACATTGTCTGGCAAAACCCACAGTGGAAATATCCTACTAAAAACAGTATAATTCTAACTATAATAATATATAATAATTATTATATAATAATATAATTCTAATCATTTTTCATCCACAAGAACTGTAGATTCGCCATGACCATTGCAGTACACAGGCTGATTTCTCAATATAAAACCACTTTGTATCTGTTTTATCTGTAATCCAGATTGTCAATAACCTTAACTGACAAGATGTGAAGATTTTTTGATGGCAAAAGGGGGGAAGTCTAAAAAAGAAATAGCAGCTATGGCAACATGTTCAGCATTGTATTTGCAATGCAATAGTGTAAGAGGCAGCACAGCCCACCCAGATAGCAAAATTACTGTGGGTCCCACTCCTGTTTGCCAGATCCGCGCAATAAGAAAGCCATAGCAATACCGCATGTCAACCAAGAACAAACCAAACAAACAAGAACTGGCCCACATTCCTAATGTTCATATGGTCCACATCCTGCATGGAATGGTGGCATTTTGGCAATGCACTCCTGTTTGCCAGCAACAGAACTAGCAACATTGTTTTTGCAGTCACCACAGTCAACATGGTTTGCTAATTCCAGTACCTGTGGATAAAGCATTTATGTGTCACTGGAAAGACAGCTGCCTTAAGCTGTGCAGCCCCCAACAAGGTGCTATCAGTTAATCAGTTCAATTGGGTACATGTGGGGTTCAACCCTAATTGCACCAAACGAGGCAGTGGAAACCAGTTCTTAGACTAGAGGTGGGGACTGTGGCTGGACGGTTAGGACAATGATCCCTGGACTAACATAGAACAGTAAATTCCATGTTTATAAGAGGAGGAGGCCAGGGCAAACTTTGCTGTAAAAACATAATCTTCTGGGAGCATTTCCAGAGAATCTTACCTTCCCAGTTGTAAACATTATCGGTGTGTATGCACCTACACTGAGCTTCACCTCTAAAATTTTATGATTAATTTAGAACCACAGTGAATCATATATCATATCATATCATATCATATCACATCCAGATTAGCCAGTTCTGAGTGTGCCGTATCTTGGCCAAAACTGGCCCAGATATGTTTTAAGATGACACCCATGACCACATTGGCTGCATCATTTATTGCCACCTCAGGCTCACTTCTAGATTAGCCAGTACTAATTGTGCCGCATCTTTACCTATAGTGGCCCAATACTGTTCAACCATATTTGGGCCATATTCACCATTTCAAATATGGGCCATTCTAGGCTCACACCCAGATTAGCCAGTGCTTACTGTGTCGTATATTTGCCAGAACTGGCCCAGATATGTTTAAGATAAATGGGCCACATTTGCTGCATCATATGTGGGCCACTTCAGGCTCACATTCAGATAAGTGTTGCCCCCCTGGCCTGGTGGGTGTCAGGAGGGGTGTGTTCATACACCCTGCAGCTTTATGTAAAAACAAAGAGGCAGAAAATTTTAGCTTGCGTTCAGCTCGACTGCAGGATTTATTCTGCAGTGTTTGCCTCTACAGGGTTTTAGGTTCCTCCCAAGCTAAGCACCCTCTAGCGTCCTGTTTAAGCATCACACTGGCATGGTAACAAGTGGAGTACAATGAAATTTGCAATTTAATCACTATTTGACACAATAAAATAAAATAAAAAATATAGGGGTGTCTATTTTTCAGCACATTTAACTTATTATCTTTGAAATGAACAGTACCATAGTCCCAATGGCTTTTTAACATCTTTTATGCCATTTTTTAAATTCCTGTATATACATTTTTAATCCTTTACACTCTGCATATTTATGTCTGGTATACACAACATTTTTAACCCTTTACATAAGCCAGCATCAATTGTGCCACATCGTTACCTAAAGTGGCCCGATAATGTTCAGCAATATATGGGCCATATTTACTATTTCAAATGTGGGCCACATTGGGCTCACACTATGACAGCCAGTGCTGACTGTGCCATTCATTGCCAAAAGTGGGCCAAATTTGTTGTATAGTATTTAGGCCATATTTGCCATATCATATGTCGGCCAATTTAGATTCACATCAAGTCAAGCCAGTGCTTACTGTGCTGTATGTTTGTCAGAACTGGCCTTGGTTTGTTTTAAGATAACCGGACCACATGTGCTGCACCATATGTGGGCCACTTTTGGTTTACACCCACATTAATTATTGTCAACTGTGCCAGATCTTTGCCAAAGGTGGCCCACATGTGTTTTGTGATATTTGGGCCATATTCACTATGTATCACATGGGCGACTTTAGGGTCACATCCAGTTTACACATCGCAGACAGCACCGCATCTTTGCCCAAAATGGCCCACATTTGTTTTGGGATATTTGTGCCATATTTGTTATTTTACATGTAGACACTTCAGGCTTACATCCATTTTGTCCAGGCCAGAAGAGGGCCAGCAGTGCCGCATCATTGCCTGAAGTGGCCCACTTCCGTATGCTATCTGGGCATCTATTAGGTAGATATGATACCTTGAGCAAGAGCACAGCTTTAATCTCAGGTGTGATACTGTATGTGAATTTAAAGGCTTCAGTTTTGCTAACATTGACTTTCTACCCTAAAAGGTACCAAATGTGGCCATCAGTTGCAGAAATAATAAACCATGATAGATATATAACACAGCATTAACCGTAATCCTACCAACTGGGGTACCTGCAGACCCCAGAGGTGTTCTTTTTGTCATATCTCACAAGTGCTTTATTCTATCATTCCATTTTTTATGGCTTTGTCAATCAATTTGTTCCCAATGACTAATCATTGTTTTCTGTTTCTGTTTTAATTAGTGCTTTTTAAAAATACCAACATATTGGGGTTCTGGGGGACCCCAGTCAAAAGCACCCAATTCCACCTATGCAGTTTTAATAGATGGAACTATTTATTGGGTTCATGTTTGCCATGGGTCCTAATTTCACACCCTATTAGGGGTGGGTGGGGGCACTCTGTCAGTCATTTTGAAAGAGACAGACACAGATGCAACAGACACAGTGTCAGAGTCTGCTCTCCCCCTCACCTGTTGCTGTGGGAATTATCCAATCATTCAGTCTCACTCTCTGCTCTGCCACACCCCTCATTAGTTCAACCCCCTTCACCTGGCGCTCCCACCTGCTCATCATCTGCAATTTAACCAGTATATAAGCTGCCTGGCCCACTCCCTCCTTGTCAGATTGTCTACACTAGTATGCTAAGTCATCTTGCTTTCTTCACTGGACTGCCTTCCTGGTTTCTGATCAGCTTGTCTTCGACCATCGCTCCTCGTCTCTGCCCCGGTAAACCCACCAGCCTTCTGTCCCTGACTCTGAGTTCTGCCTGCCTGTTCCCTGGTCTTTGTCTGCTGTAGGAGTGGAAGATCGGGGTTCAATTTCCGGTGGAGTCATACTCCTTAGAACTGTGTTTCTCCGACCGTGCTTATATTGCCTTGACATTGTGTGAAATAAAGACGGCAAAGTTTATACCAGTGTCATTTGTGCTGCTATTGGGTCCATCCTATACCCGTTACACACAGATTTCCTCATGTGCTCTGTTGATGCCCCTAAATTTTCATTTTATACAATATGCAAATTAACTGTTACTTTCCTAAAATAATAATAATCTGTTCTCTTTCAGATGGTATTTAATACATAACTAATAATGTTATGAGAAGAAATAAGTTTTGAAATAAATTTTGCTATGTTGGTTGTTTCTTACAGTAGTTTATTCTGAGGGTCCCAAGGGACCCCCATTGATGTTAAATATGTTGGTATGATGAGGGTTAAAGGAATTCTTTATAAATGTTGTCTTTAACTATTTCTATGATATGTACATCATTGTGTTTCACTTGTGTCAATCATTTAATGATCAACATTAAGTGGTAAAAAAGGCATGTTCCTTTCTTAAGGGCAAACTGATGACATACAAATGAAACAATTAATCCAAATCATCCTCTGTGGCATACAATGCAGCAGCTGAATCCACCTGATAAAGTTCTGGCCAATTCCAAATTTGTGCACAGTTTTGAACAGAAAAGGCCAAGACACTCAATCAAACACCAACTGAGGATACTGTTCCTGTGTAGAGGCACTCACCTCGGGGCAGCATTGCCACTGTTCAGTTTGACAGTAGCATACACGACATCCTTCACCTCTTCCTCCTCCTTGTGTCTTTGGGGCTGAGCTGGGCTGATATTGGAGTAGAGAGGATCTGCCTGTTTCTTGGAAAAGTGAACAGTCGTATAGGTAAGGGCATCCTCTGGCTCTTCTGGTTGTGTCTGTAGACAATGGACAGATAAGATTGGTGATGGGTTTTTTTTTCCTGTATTGACCCTCACTGCAAGGTGAAATAAAATCATACTTTTAGCTCTCAGAAGAACAGTATGAATCAGATTCGGGTAACCTATTAAAAAAACAAATACTCATACTTCGTCCTGTCTAGCTCTAAACTAAGTACTATATTGTTATGTTCCAGAGGATATTTCTGAGTGTGTTTTGTCTCTGTAAGTCAAATTCAAATGACTGAGAGACTGTCTTTATAGTAAGAGCTGAATTGTGGAACCATATTTTGTACTAGGACTGATCTTCCTCACCTTTGCACTGTTGTCCAGTGTCTCTACAGGCTTAGATGGTTGCTTAGAGGCTCTGGATTGGAAAGTAAATGAAAAAAGGACAAATAAATTAATTGTTAAATTGACTGATTGAAATGACTTGAAATGCTTTTCAAAGATTTTTCAATTAAGAATGATGTACTGCTCACCTAATGCATAGTGCAACTGAGATGAGTAGGACAACAAGTAAAATAGCAGCAATTGTTCCAACAGCTATTAATTTCCATGCTCCTGGCAAATGGAAATCAAAAGATAACACTGAAATTTAATTTGGGTGTTACAGGATATTTGGGCCCACTGGCCCCATAGATTGACAAAAAAATCTTTTACTTTAAGCCATAAGAGAGAGCTCCAAGATTCAACAGTACTAAAATCTGACATCAGTTCAATGGGGAAGCAGAGGTTAGTTTGCAAATGGAGTGTTCAGAGCAGAGTGAAGGCCTGGTTTTTGAGTTGAAGTTTTGACTATGTTTGACATAGACATCTATTCCTCTTATTTAAGAGGAATACAAGTGTCCTCGGGCACCATCCTGATGGGGGAGAGATAGCTGAAAAACATTTGATGAACAATGGTCCACTGGAGAAGAATTATGCATTGTGTGATAATTTTTGAAGCCCCCATTGCACAGAATAACTATGTGTATGCAAAAGTACAGGTCAAGGTTGAGCCCCCCCCTCCCCATCACATCAGATGCAGTGGAAAAACCCACCTGCCACAGTCAGATGTATGGTCACGCTTTGACGTCCCCTGATGTTCTGGACTTCACAGTAATAATTCCCACTGTGTTCAGGTCTGACATCAATGATGGTGAAGTTCTGTCCTAATGCTTTTGGTGAGTCTTCATTCTCCTTGTACCAGGTATAATTAGCTGCTGGGTTAGCATCACTGCTACAGGTCAGAGTCACTGAACTGCCCTCCACTATCTGACCAGAGGGACTTACTGACACAGAGGGAAGCTTTGGAGCATCTAGTGAACAATATGTATCAAAAACATTCATTAATATTAACATACAGGATAGTATGATGTATTGTATGTCAAGTCATTGTATTTGCTTTTAACATGGCTTTGTGTAGACTTTAAATGTGATCATTTTTTTCACTGAAAAAGCTCTCACTGACTGTTGTGTCAGGTTCAGTTTTCTCCATCTACAAAAATAAACTGCAGCCAAAAGCAAGTCCACATTGTGTGTCTGAGAACTATTGAAAGATGTTCCAGAAAATGTAAGAGATCAAGAGAGAGCACTGAGGCAATGTCAATTAGACTGATCAAAAAACAAGTCCTAAAATGTCTTGAACACCATAGACAGAATAGTTTAAAAAGTCTAAATAAGTAAACTATTAAAGGGTATATATTTCCTTTTGATGTAGCTCAGTCAGAGCTCAGGAGAGTGTCTAGGACATTTTGGATTAGGGGCCTCATAGATTATTATCACAAAAACTACCATGTTGACTTAAAGTGTTGGATTTACACTTTACTACTTACACAGGACATCTATGAAGAGAGATGAAGAGTTGATCCATCCATATTGATTCTCAGACTTGCAGTAGTACATCCCTCTGTCCTCAGAGCTGATGGAGGTGAAATTATAACTTCCTTCTGGTCCATGAAACAGTGTTTGGTTCTCTTTGTACCAGGTGTAATTAGCTGCTGGGTTAGCATCACTGCTACAGTTCAGAGTCACTGAACTGCCCTCCACTATCTCACCAGAGGGAATCACTGACACAGAGGGAAGCTTTGGAGCATCTAGAGGAGACGTGGTGATATGAATTAACTATGAAATGAGGATATGCTGCTTTAATGCCACATATGGTACCAGGTAATATCAATGACTGTGTGACAGCAGTGGGCATCAGGGAAAATTCGGATGTTAATTATAAATAACTTCCCTCTCATAAATACTGGAGATATTCAGTAACCTGCCATAGCAACATTAACAAGTATATCTTTGTTTAATTTAAAATACTCACATTTCACATTAATAAAGATGTATTCAGATGTCTTCTTCCCCAGCTGGTTCTCAGTTGTACAATAATATACTCCAGAGTCAGAAGACTGGATGGAGCTGAAGACAAGCTGTGGTTCTTTAATGAGAGATTGAAAGTGTGGATTTATATTCTTCTTGTACCAGGCATAATTAGCTGCTATGTTAGCATCACTGCTACAGGTCAGATTCACTGAACTGCCCTCGATGATTTCTCCAGACGGAGTCACCAACACTGAAGGAACTATTGGAGCATCTGGAGGCAAAAACATTGTTTGTTTTTTGTTTTTTTAAAAATGACAAGTTTTCACAGTGGAACTGAATTTACATATACAGAGGTTGAATAATTGATAAAATGTAAGAAGCAATATTAGATATAAAGTGGGTAAAGGAGGCTTATTTTCTCATGTTAGAATCTACATTGTCTCTCGTTATTTTAGTTTTAAAAAAAATGACTTTTAGTTAGAGACAGTAAAGTAAACTCACACAGTGTAGGAGAGCGGTAATCCTCGTATCCTTTTAAAGCACAGGAGATGTTGTCTGCAGGATAAAACTGGCCTGTATAAGTTTCTCTCAGAAATTTCTGTCCATTCTTGAACCAAACATAGGAAAGAGAACCAGCTGGACTGCAGCTGCTGAGACATTTCAGCTCTGCATCAGAATGAGACTGATGGACTGTTATACTGGTCACCTGCACCTTGACAGCTGGATGTGAGGAAGTACACAAAATGTCATTTCTTCCAGAAACAAACAGAAACCTAAATAAGTGTTTGAGTAATCCTTAATAAATAATCATATTTATATAAATAATTAAATTAAATAATATCACAACCCCATATTTTTTATCTTGTTACTTCTTTGTGGGGGTTCTGACCTTCACATTAGGAACCATTGTGTTAGATACTCAGGAGACTGTATTATATTCATAAAACTAATGACAGAAATCATAGCAAAAGCTTCTTCTCTCTTATGTTGAAACATTTTAATAGTTTCCAAACCAGGAGTACTGTTGGCAAAGACCAAATACATGATTCTGGTTTAATGTTGGACACAGGCATGCCTACTATCAGCCTCTAGGAGAAATAAGCTAACTATCCGGATTAAACAATGAATGAGTAATTTTTCCATCTGTCACATCATAACTCCCAAATGGAAGATTGAATAGATAAACCTCATGCGTAATCATCTGACATTCTTCAAACTTGGCAAATCATCACTCTTGAATCAGTAGCTGTCACTAATTATCAAGCAGTCATGGTACAATGCAACAGTTTACAGGCTCCACCAGATGGCAGCATGTTAGTGGAAGACTGTGGACTGAACTCACACTCTAAAGGAGAGTGGAAATCCTCATGTCCTTTAACAGCACAGGAAAAACTGATTGCAGAATTTGATCATTAGGGGGGAAAAATATTAAATCTTCATATTAAAATGTTACCTGTTACGGACAAAGTGACTCCAGGTGGACCATAAATCCTCCCTTGGTTTGTTATGAGCCTGAACTTGTACTCAGCTGAGTCGCTCTCTCTCAGGTCTGTGATTCTCAGAGTGCAGTTGTTCTTATCACAGTGATTCTGCACACGACCTGCAAACTTTGAATCTGTTGTCACATCCACTCCCCATTCTATAAACCAGAATGTTTTCTCAACCATGGTATCAGTGCCATGTAATCTGGGTGGGTATCTGTAGGTGCAGCTTATGTTCACTGTTGATCCTTTTAAGGCACAGATCTGAGTGGAAGTGTAAGTCGCTGCCCAGTCATTCTGACCCTGTACCACTGTAACACAGAGCACATCAGAAACCACAATCAGAATTATAGTAACATAAGACAGAGTTTAATATTTTGTGGAAGTGCTTCATTTTGTAATCCTGCTCAAGAACTCATCTACATTTCTCAAATAAAAGCTTGTTTCATCCCACTTTAGTCAGTAAGACAATAAAAACCTCAGTGCCCACACATTTTCACAAAACAAATTCAAAACACCTATTAACACAAAAGTCACATGTTAACACATCATCGTCTGGCTAGAACTCTTTTTGTGTAACTGTGGATGTCCAATATACTTTAAGTTCAATATATGGATGCTTGTTTAGAGCACATTTTGGATATGTGTGGGTGTAATATAAAAGGTAAAATGGAATGAATGGACCTCTTTTGGACATATACAAACATGCAAGAACAAATAAGAGCCAGACAATCTGTTTGAGAGTTTGTGTTTTGTCAAAATGTATTTCCTCTCTGTTCACTCTGTGGTCAGGCTACTGCTGGATATAAGAGGAAACTGCAGAGAAATGCAGAACACTGAGGTATGTAAAGAGATAATACAAAGGCAAATTACTGTTGACCCTGCACAACATGGAACTATAACACTAACATACTGAACTTGTTTTTTTTCAGATGTATGATAATAAAAGAAAAATTGAGTTAAAGAGAATGAGAAACACTCACTTTTAAACAATTTTATAGGAAAGTTCTGAAAATCATTGTCTCTCTCTCAAATACTTTTTGTACTTTTTTCTCCAGGTTTTGGGACCCCCCGCATTACTTTGACCTAAACAAAAGATCTTTCTTGTTTGAAGAAAATCATGTTTTTTGTCTCCATGTAACAAATTCTATGAGCTCCCTAGTTCAATTAAGGTAGATGGTGATCCAGGACTGTGATACATACAGTAGTTGGACAGTCTTGGGTCAAGGATGGTTGGCTGCAGTCTTATGGTGATACTATCTGGAATCAGACAAGTCTACACAGAGACAAACTCTACAATATTTATCAATTCTGGTATATTTTATTTTCATCTCCATTACACTTACTGTCTTAAACTGTACAAAACTTCAATTTCCAATGTTCAGGTAAAAGAATACAGAGTGATGCATGTGTGGATTAAAAACTACTCTGTGTTAAACATGTGACAACACAGAAAACTAGGATTTAAACTCAAGATGTCTGTGAATGAATATTGGATGCAGGGTTTTAAAGGTATGCATCATATCAATAGTCAGTCTCGGGTAAAAGAAAATGATATGGGATTTAAACCCACTTCAGGCTTCTCTGAGTAAGTTTGATAAATACCATACAAAGTAAATGTAGATATACAATACCTGGCAAACAGAGAAGGAAGACAACAAATCCACCGGCTGCTGCTGTTAAACTCATAGCTGCTCCTCTTGTCTCTCTGTTAGGCTTCAGAGGCAATAAAACAACAAATGACTACGAGACACAGGAAACAGCCCACTCCTATCAATAAAGTATTCTACATAGAATATAGAAAGATGTTGCCTTGTCTTGTTTGTTCCTCATGTGCTCTGTAAGCAGATGACAGATGTTAACATTCAGCACGTATGCCCAACTTCCTTCCTTTTTACATCATTATGCATGATGCCTGTAAATTTGTTAGATAAGAGGAAATGACCAGGTTGTTGTTTATATATGAGCTTCATATTATAATCTATAAGTTCAAGAGTCAGAATTGTTATGTGGCCTGGCCAAAGCAAAACCCCTCTGACACAAGAGATCAAAATTTAAAGGAAAAAGAGAAAATTTAGGACATTTTTAATCTCCCATGTTTTTTGTAAGTGTCTGTATTATCTCAACCGTCTGCTAGAGGTGCACAAATTAACAAAGCTCCTACATGCAACATTTTCTAGTGTCTGTTGAGGCAATGAAAATGACCTTTACGTCAACATGATTTTAAAATGATGTACTGCATTAGAAGGAGGCATTGCTGCATTGTGAGACTAAAAGATTTTTTTTTTTTTTATGAATGTTTGTCATCAGTATTTTAAAATAAAAACAAGTGTGAAAAATGGATGAAAAATCTGTGGAAGAAAAGCCAGTGTGTAAATTAAAATACAATTTGCAGCAAAAGTACTCTGTAGTTTAACTATTTGGTTTTGCAATGCTTAGAGCAGGAGTACAGATGTAGTCAGACGTGTTTTTTTTCTGTTATAACTTATTTATTTAGTAATTTCTAACTTATTGCTATCATGCAAAGCATTTTCAATTGCTTTTGTTTAGGACTGTGTTCTAACAAAATGAAATAGACTTAATTGTCGACCAGAGTGGAAAATTTTCTTACCTCTGTGCCTAAACATAAAAAGCATCAAAAGATCACGTAACATATAAAAGAAGTATAGAGTACAATATAGTTATCATCATCAGCCATCATTCGGGGTTGAGTATGGTTTGTCCTCCTGAGGTTTGTGCGTCTTTACATGGCTGAAGAGGCCAATACTAGAACCACAGACTTTATGACAGTATGAGCATAGATGCATGCTGCTGGTGGATGGAGGTGGATGGGACTGCGTGGTGGAGAGTCTCTCCTTTCTTTGATGCCACTCGTCTCTGGCAGTCTGTCAGAGATCTTTCTCATGAAGTGCAGCTCTTGCAAGGACTCTGTTTCTCCATATTGTTCTGTTTTGTGTAATTTCCTCCCAATTTGTCAATTTGCAACTTTTTGAGGTTGATCTTGTTGTTCTCTTTTTACGTCCTCTCACATTCTTACTACATGACTGTTACATCTGAGTTGGTGTTAAATGATGATAGTGGCAAGTCTCTGCTCAATACAGGAGAGTGGGAATAACAATACATTATAGATAAAATAATAACATTAACATTAACATAAACATTAAAACATACCGTGGAGCAAGATTCATGACTCGGTTTTTTTTTAGTGTAAAATGCCGATTGGACTTTGAATAAAATCTTTGAAGTGTAAACATGAACTTACCAACTGTGGTCATCAGTCACTCATTAATAGAAGCTGCAGTCTGGATTAACTGTAATGAACCTGTTAATGTTTCTAGACAGAGAGCAAACTTTTTATCAGTGCAGTTTTTCACTCTTTAGCTGAACTGCAGTTCTTTTTTTGATTGATTGAGATTTTTAATGTTTTGAAATCACTATGCGATACACATCACAAGGGCAAATATTTACATAATGTTTACAATTTATTTGTGAGAAGTTTGTTGAGAAAACAAAAGAGCACAGATACACTTTGTTGTCCATATTTAATGCTTTTAAATGCACATTTATTTTGTCTCTTATTAACATTTATGAACAATGAGGGGAAGCCAGTATAACTTTGTTCAGTGAACCACCAAGACATTTAATTTGAGTATGACTAGCATTTAGTGTGAAGGTCATTTCAGTGATGCAAATAAAATAAACCACCAGCGGCAGCGGCTCATTAGCAGAGGAACTCAACCACTTCTTCTCCCGCTTTGAAGTGAATGAGGTGAATGAGGCAGAGACGGGGACAGCACTGCCACCAACTACTAACAGCCGGTCACTTACTGTCAGCACAGATGATGTCAGGATAGTGCTCTGCAGTGTGAACCCCAGGAAAGCCGCCAGTCCAGACGGAATTCCAGGGAGGACATTCAGAGACTGTGTAGATCCGCTCATTAAGCATTTCATTTAGAGATTTAGTTTTGGAAGCATTGATTGTTCACATTGGTGATGTTGTTGTACAGTAATTGAACAAATACTCACAGTTGAGGTGTCTAAGTATGAAAATGATTCAGTCAGTGATCTACAGATGTCACTAACAAATATGGATTGTTGTACTGAAAAGGCTTCATACTCACTAAACTGCCACACATTTTGCTTCCCTGAGTGACCCCAAAGAGTTTAAATGGACCGAAAAGGAGATAAACAGCTCACATGACAATTAAGGTCTTCTTCAATACAAACTGTGTCTGTGAATCTTCATTTTAGCAACATCCTTAATCATAATAAACTATTAGACTGTTTCATCCTAAAATACAGGGGAAATTGAGAAAAAAGTCAGCACAAGGGAACATATTTAAATTTTATTTGTCTTCAGCGGGTAAATACATTTTTATTCTAAAAATAGACATAAAAACAGCTGAAACTTTCTGCACACTGTCGCCCTCTGCAGCAGTGAGAGGGAACTGAAATCATGTTACCAACTACAGAGTTGTTGTGGAAGCTGTCTGTTTATTGTGAATCAGCCACTGCAATATCTGGATAATGTGACATTCAACAAAGTGTGATAGAACTGAGATCACATTTCATGTATGAAAATATACAGTATACTGCACAAGAAGATAATCAGGATTCCTCAAAAACGATTAATTACAGCAGGTACACATTTAAAATAATAATTTGCATAGCAGCTCTAATCCTAAATATCTGTAATATAACTAACTCTACAGAGAAATAATAAGCTTGCATTAGTTCAGATAGACGACAAAAAGTTGTTAAGTTTTACAACTTTTATGTTTTCAGAATTAGACCTGGGTAAACTCAGACAGGGAGAAATCTAAATACAATATATTTCCTCAGTTATACTGATTTACAGTGAAAAGGAATGTTGGAAAGTGTAAATGTCCTTTCCACAGTTAATTTCCATTTACTATGTTCACTAAGGTAGGACTTCATACAGTCTGAATGTGCAGCGAAAGAACAGGTATACACCAAACTTGTGAAAATAATTTTTCAACAAGATAGGACAGGAAAGGACAGGACAGGACAAGACAAGAGAAGACAAGACAAGACAAGACAAGACAAGACAAGACAAGACAAGACAAGACAAGATAAGATAACATAAAAGATTGGACTTTTCCTTTTTGTTTGTTTCCTCTATGTTCACTTTGTGGCCAGTGTTATGGAGAAACACTGATCAATGGTCAACTCATCAGTGAAAAAGGGACCAGGAGTCTTTGATGTCTTATGTTGAGAATATTTATTGAACACTTGACCAGGTGGAGAACAGAAACATTAGCAATCACAGTTGAATGTGCATGATGCTGTCTCTAATATTCTGATGAGGCGGTCTCAGGTGGTCACTCCTTAAACCGCTACAGATCATACCATAAACACTATACACCCAGAAATGGTCAAACCCAACACATCTATTGTATGCAAAGTAAGTCTATCGGCTCATTAGTTTCTAATCATTCTGATCAAGGAAATATCAAACTGATTCCCTTATGCCTCACTGAGGACATTTTTGGCTTTTAAATTTACAACTTTGCGATCATTTTGGCTGTGTTAATGCATACTGCATGAAATTTGACATGGGTGTAGACTTTTTTGTCTGATTTTGGGAGTTCAACCTCATTTCCTATGATAAGTTTATAATAAAGTATGTAATCAAAATAAAGACACTCAGCTGTTTAAGGACAAAAATGTCCCAATTGAAAAGCATTAAAACCTTAATTTTTGATCTCACAACCATTACAGCACAAAATCATGCATTCTATTGTATAAGGCTTTTATTCTAGAGCCCTGGCTTCAACATTGTAGTTTTCACTCTTTTCCAGCAGATTGAGCTATTTTCTGATGTTTGCCCTATGGAGCAAATAAATGCCATTTCCTGGTATCCACTAGGGGCTTTGCTGCTGTATTATGGAGCACATGTAGCAAATGTATACAACTAAAATGATATGTGTGTGTTGATATGGATGTCAGAGAGTGGTGTATGTTTGTGTGTTTGTGTGTATGGAGAAATTGGTGTGTGCGTGCACATGTGGTCATGTGTGTGTTTGTGTGTGTGTGTGGCATTTAAAGGGTTGAAATTATGAAAGTGAATGGATATTTGCTAGTAATGATCAGGACTGATGTTGGTTAAAATTATTTGTTTATATTAGTTTTAGGAAGGGGATATTTTTGTCCTCTAATGTCCACCATTTCATCCTATCAGTATTCAGTGATATTGTTCCTGTCAGATGCTTGATACAGCTCTCATTTTTGGGGCAGAAAAAAAACAATTATTTTCATTATCAATGAATCTGCTGGTTATTTTCTTAATTAATCATTTTGTCATTTTGTTTCTCAAAAGTCAAAGTTTTGTCCAAAAACCAAAGATATTCAGTTTACTATCATATATAACAATAATAATGATAAAGTTTATTCATACAGCAAATTTCATGCATAAAATGCAAAACATTTGTTTAATATAAAAGCAGAAAAGCATAGCATTTATGATAAAACAATAAAAACAAGGTAAATATAAAACAAGATAGAATTACATTAAAATTAAGAATAAGACAAGATAAAACAACTGTGGGGTAAAAACACTTCAGGAGATAGCAATGGTAAAAAGATGTGTCTTAAGATTTAGTTTGAAAGTGACAACAGAGCTCCTTAAATCTGGGTTTCTTTGTCATAACAAAGAATTTGAGAAGCTGAAACCAGTAAATTTTGGGCAAGTTTGCTTTAAAAATGATTGAAATGATTATTCAATTATCAAAATAGTTGCAGATTAATTTTCTATCTAATAAATTAATCTAATAATCGTTGCAGCTCTAGAGATTATATAGAAAATGTCTGCTTGATTTGCATGAATTACAAAAGGGAGTCCACTCTGGCTTCAATTCCACGTAGTGGTTGTTCTGTCTCGAGCGTGCAGTCCGGCAAATGATATTAGCGCTCCTGTTATGGCACCAAGCGACTAAGATCCAAGTGGCTTAAAAACATGTTACATGTATGCAATAAATCATGAGTGCAGTCATGAGAAAAAAACAAACTCTGACTACTGTTGTTTGTTCTATTTAAATGTGTATATTTACATTAGAGATATAAATGTATTGTCCACATACAGTATGTCTCTATTCCTGGACAGATCTGTTCTGAGAAACAAAAACTGATTTAATACAAATTAAGAAAAAATTCTCCATGTTATTTAGGGGTTTTGTTGACTGCGCTATACAACGCAGCTGGATCCTCCACAGTTTCCTGACTTCTGTTTCTGTGAGGGGGGAAAAAACAAATGAGAACAATCTAAACATATGTTATAAAATGACAAAATTAGTTATTAAAATTAGTTGTTAATTAATTTACAGTTATTATAAAACTCAACTCAAACTCTTTATCAAACATGCAACTAAAAATGTAAATAGACTAAAATTTTAAGCTTTCTTATTACAACACTCAAATGCTCATACATTGAGTTAGTGGTCACTGTGGTCATTCCTCTTCTTCATACCAACTGTGAAATGATACCTCTGTAGAGCAACACCAGTGTAAGAGATGTGAGACAAAATCTACAGTCTGCTTTCCACCTGAATATACATTGTACAGTTTAGCCAAAATTTATGTAAAACTTGACTTGGCTAATTCCCTCTGTGTGGTAAAATCCCTCCATTGCAGCTCAGCAAAGATACACAGTGGGAATATCCTACTAAAAACAGTATAATTCTAATAATAATAATATATAGTTATTATTATATGATAATATAATTCCAAATAATTTTTCATCTTCAAGGACTGTAGATCTTCACACCATGGCCATTGCAGTACACAGGTAATCCAGATTGTCAATAACCTTAACTGACAAGATGTGAAGATTTTTTGATGGCAAAAGGGGGGAAGTCAAAAAGAGAAATAGCAGCTATGGCGACACATTCAACATTTTATTTTATGCAACAGTGTAAGAGGAAGCACAGCCCATGTATTAGGTTCCATAGATATGATAACTTGAACAAGAGCACATCTTTAATCTCAGGTGTGATACTGTATGTGAATTTAAAGGCTTCAGTTTTGCTAACATCGACTTTCTATCCTAAAAGGTACCAAATGTGGCCATCAGTTACAGAAACAATAAACCATGATAGATTATATAACACATCATCAGCATTAACCCTAATCCTACCGACTGGGGTACCTGCAGACCCTGGAGGTGTACTTTTTGTCATATCTCACAAGTGCTTTATTCTATCATTCCAATTATTTTAGTGATTTTAATTGGTTCCGAATGACTTCATATCATTGTTTTCTGTTTCTGTTTTGCTTTTAAAAATACCAATGTATTGGGGTTCTGGTGGACCCCAGTCAAAAGCACCCAATACCACCTATGCAGTTTTAATAGATGGAACTATTTATTGGGTTCATGTTTGCCATGGGTCCTTATTTCACACCCTATTAGGGGTGGGTGGGGGCACTCTGTCAGTCATTTTGAAGGAGACAGACACAGATGCAACAGACACAGATTTCCTCATGTGCTCTGTTGATGCCCCTAAATTTTAATTTTATACAATTTGCAAATTAACTGTTACTTTCCTAAAATAATAATAATCTGTTTTTTTCAGATGGCATTAAATACATAACTAATAATGTTATGAGAAGAAATAAGTTTTGAAATATATTTTGCTATGTCGGTTGTTTCTTACAGTAGTCTATTCTGAGGGTCCCCAGGGACACCAGTTGGTTGTCCTTGTATGTTAAATATGTTGGTATGATGAGGATTAAAGGAATTCTTTATAAATGTTATTTTTAACTATTTCTTTGATATGTACATCACTGTGTTTCACTTGTGTCAATCGTTTAATGATCAACATTAAGTTGTGACAAAAGGCATGTTCCTTTCTCAAGGTCAAACTGATGACATACAAATGGGACAATTATCCTGAATCATCCTCTGTGGTACACAATACAGCAGCTGAATCCACCTGATAAAGTTCTGGCCAATTCCAAATTTGTGCACAGTTTTGAACAGAAAAGGCCAAGACACTCAATCAAACACCAACTGAGGATACTGTTCCTGTGTAAAGAGGCACTCACCTCAGGGCAGCATTGCCACCGTTCAGTTTGACAGTAGCATACACAACATCCTTCACCTCTTCCTCCCCCTTGTGTCTTTGGGGCTGAGCTGGGCTGATATTGGAGTAGAGAGGATCTGCCTGTTTCTTAGAGAAGTGAACAGTGGTATATGTAAGAGCATCCTGCTGCTCTGCTGGTTGTGTCTGTAGACAATGGACAGATAAAATTACTTGTTGAGTAGGCGACCATTCGACAAACTGAGCTCAATGCTTCTTTAATTTAAAGTGACAGTAGGTAGGATTTTTACTAAAAGCAATGTTGAACTCTGGGTTATTTAGCTTCATGATATCAGTCCAACTATTGTCAATTATTTTTCTTAGTTGTGCCAAGTGATGTTTTTTTTCCTGTATTGACCCTCACTGCAAGGGGAAATAAAATCAAACTTTTAGCTCTCAGAAGAACAGTATGAATCAGATTCGGGTAACCTATTAAAAAAAACAAGTACTCATATGTTGTCCTGTCCAGTTCTAAACTAAGTGCTATATTGTTATGTTCCTGAGGATATTTCTGAGTGTGTTTTGTCTCTGTAAGTCAAATTCAAAAGACTGAGAGACTGTCTTTACAATAAGAGCTGAATTGTGGAACCATATTTTGTACTGGGACTGATCTTCCTCACCTTTGCACTGTTGTCCAGTGTCTCTACAGGCTTAGATGGTTGCTTAGAGGCTCTGGTTTGGAAAATAAATGAAAAAAGGACGAATAAATTAATTATTAAATTGACTGATTGAAATGACTTGAAATGCTTTTCAAAGATTTTTCTATTGAGAATGATGTACTGCTCACCTAATGCATAGTGCAACTGAGATGAGTAGGACAACAAGTAAAATAGCAGCGATTGTTCCAACAGCTATTAATTTCCATGCTCCTGGGAGATGGAAATCAAAAGATAACACTGAAATTTAATCTGGGTGTTACAGGATATTTGGGCCCACTGGCCCCATAGATTGACAAAAAAGTCTTTTACTGTAAGTCATAAGAGAGAGCTCCAAGATTCAACAGTACTAAAATCTGATTGGAGTGTTCAGAGCAGAGTGAAGGCCTGGTTTTTGAGGTGAAGTTTTGACTATGTTTGACATAGACATCTATTCCTCTTATTTAAGAGGAATACAAGTGTCCTCGGGCACCATCCTGATGGGGGACAGATAGCTGAAAACATTTGATGAACAAATATGGTCTACTGGAGAAGAATTATGCATTGTGTGTTAATTTTTGAATCCCCCATTGCACAGAATAACTATGTGTATGCAAAAGTACAGGTCAAGGTTGAGCCCCCCACCTCCCCATCACATCAGATGCAGTGGAAAAACCCACCTGCCACAGTCAGATGTATGGTCACGCTTTGACGTCCCCTGATGTTCTGGACTTCACAAGAATAATTCCCACTTTGTTCAGGTCTGACATCAGTGATGGTGAAGATCTGTCCTGATGCTTTTGGTGAGTCTTCATTCTCCTTGTACCAGGTATAATTGGCTGCTGGGTTAGCATCACTGCTACAGGTCAGAGTCACTAAACTGCCCTCCACTATCTGACCAGAGGGACTTACTGACACAGAGGGAAGCTTTGGAGCATCTGGTGAACAATATGTATCAAAAACATTCATTAATATTAACATGCAGGATAGTATGATGTATTGTATGTCAGGTCATTGTATTTGCTTTTAACATGGCTTTGTGTAAACTTTAAATGTGATCATTTTTTTCACTGAAAAAGCTCTCACTGACTGCTGTGCCAGGTTCAGTTTTCTCCATCTACAAAAATAAACTGCAGTCAAAAGCAAGTCCACATTGTGTGTCTGAGAACTATTGAAAGATGTTCCAGAAAATGTAAGAAATCAAGAAAGAGCACTGAGGCAATGTCAATTAGACTGATCAAAAAACACCATAGAGAGAATAGTTTAAAAAGTCTAAATAAGTAAGCTATTAAAGGGCATATATTTCCTTGTGATGTAGCTCAGTCAGAGCTCAGGAGAGTGTCTAGGACATTTTGGATTGGGGGCCTCATAGATTATTATCACAAAAAGTACCATGTTGACTTAAAGTGTTGGATTTACACTTTACTACTTACACAGGACATCTATGAAGAGAGATGAAGAGTTGATCCATCCATATTGATTCTCAGACTTGCAGTAGTACATCCCTCTGTCCTCAGAGCTGATGGAGGTGAAATTATAACTTCCCTCTGGTCCATGAAACAGTGTTTGGTTCTCCTTGTACCAGGTGTAATTAGCTGCTGGGTTAGCATCACTGCTACAGTTCAGAGTCACTGAACTGCCCTCCACTATCTGACCGGATGGACTCACTGACACAGAGGGAAGCTTTGGAGCATCTAGAGGAGACGTGGTGATATGAATTAACTATGAAATGAGGATGTGCTGCTTTAATGCCACATATGGTACCAGGTAATACCAATGACTGTGTGACAGCAGTGGGCATCAGGGAAAATTCGGATGTTAATTGTAAATTCTCATTCTCATAAATACTGGAGATATTCAGTAACCTGCCATAGCAACATTAACAAGTATATCTTTGTTTAATTTAAAATACTCTGTTTCACTCACATGTCACATTAATAAAGATGTATTCAGATGTCTTCTTCCCCAGCTGGGTCTCAATTGTACAATAATATTCTCCAGAGTCAGAAGACTGGATGGAGCTGAAGACAAGCTGTGGTTCTTTAATGAGAGGTTGAAGGTGTGGATTTATATTCTTCTTGTACCAGGCATAATTAGCTGCTATGTTAGCATCACTGCTACAGGTCAGATTCACTGAACTGCCCTCGATGATTTCTCCAGACGGAGTCACCAACACTGAAGGAACTATTGGAGCATCTGGAGGCAAAAACATTGTTTGTTTTTTGTTTTTTAAAAAATGACAAGTTTTCACAGTGGAACTGAATTTACATATACAGAGGTTGAATAATTGATAAAATGTAAGAAGCAATATTAGATATAAAGTGAGTAAAGGAGGCTTATTCTCACATGTTAGAATCTACGTTGTCTCTCATTATTTTAGCTTAAAAAAATGACTTTTAGTTAGAGACAGTGAAGTTAACTCACACAGTGTAGGAGAGCGGTAATCCTCGTATCCTTTTAAAGCACAGGAGATGTTGTCTGCAGGATAAAACTGGCCTGTATAAGTTTCTCTCAGAAATTTCTGTCCATTCTTGAACCAAACGTAGGAAAGAGAACCAGCTGGACTGCAACTGCTGAGACATTTCAGCTCTGCCTCAGAATGAGACTGATGGACTGTTATTCTGGTCACCTGCACCTTGGCAGCTGGATGTGAGAAAGTACACAAAATGTCATCGCTTGCAGAAACAAAGAGAAACCTAAATATGTGTTTGAATAATCCTTATTGAGTAATAATATTTATATACATAATATTTAATAATCTCACAACACCATATTTTTATCTTGTTATCTATTTTTTGGGGTCCCCATCTCCATATTGGCAACCACTGTGTTAGATACTCAGGAGACTATATTATATTCATAAAATCAATAAGAGAAATCATAGCAAAAGCTTCTTCTCCCTTATGATGAAACATGCTAATAGTTTCCAAATCAGGAGTACTGTTAGCAAAGACCAAATACATGATTCTGGTTTACTATCTGGATTAAACGATCAATGTGTAATTTTCCCATCTGTCACATCATAACTCCCAAACGGAAGGTTGAATATATAAACCTATTGACTCTAATCATCTGAAATTCTTCAAACTTTGCAAAAGTTCACTCTTGACTAGCTGCCACTAATTATCAAACAGTCATTGATGCAACAGTTTACAGGCTCCACCAGATGGCAGCATGTTAGTGGAAGACTGTGGACTGAACTCGCACTCTAAAAGGAGAGTGGAAATCCTCATGTCCTTTCACAGCACAGGAAAAACTGTCTGCAGAATTTGACCATTTGGGGGAGAAAATATTAAATCTTCATGTTAAAATGTTACCTGTTACAAACAAAGTGACTCCAGGTTTACCAATATATTTCCCTCCTCGTTGGTTTGTTATGAACCTGAACTTGTACAGAGCTGGGTCACTCTCTCTCAGGTCTGTGATTCTCAGAGTGCAGTTGTTCTTATCACAGTGATACTGAACACGACCTGCATACTCTGAGTCTGTTCTCAGATCCACATATTTATAATTAGGCGATCTAGTGAACCAGAATGTTTCCTTAACTACAGTAGAAGTGCCCTTTACTGTGGAAGGGTATCTGTAGGTGCAGTTTATGTCCACTGTTGATCCTTTTAAGGCACAGATCTTAGTAGAAGTGTAAGTCACTCCCCAGTCATTCTGACCCTGTACCACTGTAACACAGAGCACATCAGAAACCACAATCAGATTCATATAAACAAAGGACAGAGTTGAATATTTTGTGGAAGTGCTTCATTTCAAGAGGTCAAGAAGTCGTCTACATTTCTCAAATAAAAGCTTGTTTCATCCCACTTTAGTCAGTAAGACAATCAAAATCTCAGTGCCCACACATTTTCCCAAAACAAATTCAAAACACATATTAACACAAAAGTCACATGTTAACACATCATCGTCTGGCTAGAACCCCTTTTTGTTTGTCTGTGGTTGTCCAATATACAGTAGGTTTAATATCTGGACATTTGTTTAGAGAACATTTTGGATGTGTGTGGGTGTAATAGAAAAGGTAAAATATAATGAATGAACCATTTTTGGACACATACAGACATGCAAGAAAGGTTCAAAACATTTTAAGCATCTGTATGGACTTTTTACAAGGTCATCAAATTTCAGGTTTGGTTTGTACATCTGCCCTTGGCTTCCTTTGGATATCCGGACAGGTGGACATTTTTCTTTTAGATATACACATGCCCAAAAAAGGTGTAATGTTTAAATTTCTGAATAGGATTCACATGAATTTATATTTCAGTCTACTGAAGTGCAAGTCAGGTTCAGGTTGCTTTTTCAAAATTTATTTCCTCTCTGTTCACTCTGTGGTCAGGTTACTGCTAAGTGTAAGAGGAAACTGCAGAGAAATGCAAAACACTGAAGTATGTGAACAGATAATACAAAGAAAAATTACCGTTGACCCTGCACAACATGGAACTATCACACTAACACACTGAACTTGGTTATTACAGGTGTATGATAGTAAAAGAAAAACTGATTTAAAGAAAATGAGAAACACTCACTTTTAAATAATTTTAAAGGAAAGTCCTGAAAATCATTGTCTCTCTCTCTCTTTTTGTACTTTTTTCTCCAAGTTTTGGGACCCCCCACATTACTTTGACCTAAACAAAAGATCTTTCTTGTTTGAAGAAAATCATGTTTTTTGTCTCCATGTAACAAATTCTATGAGCTCCTCAGTTCAATTAAGGTAGATGGTGATCCAAGACTGTGAAACATACAGTAGTTTGACAGTCCTGGGTCAAGGATGGTTGGCTGAAGTATTATGGTGATACTATCTGGAATCAGACAAGTCTACACAGAGACAAACTCTACAATATTTATCAATTCTGGTATATTTTATTTTCATCTCCATTACACTTACTGTCTTAAACTGTACAAAACTTCAATTTCCAATGTTCAGGTAAAAGAATACAGAGTGATGCATGTGTGGATTAAAAACTACTCTGTGTTAAACATGTGACAACACAGAAAACTAGGATTTAAACTCAAGATGTCTGTGAATGAATATTAGATGCAGGTTTTTAAAGGTATCCATCATATCAATAGTCAGTCTCGAGTAAAAGAAAATGATATGGAATTTGTTTTTTGTTAAACCCACTTCAGGCTTCTCTGAGTAAGTTTGATAAATACCATACAAAGTAAATGTAGATATACAGTACCTGGCAAACAGAGAAAGAAGACAACAAATCCACTGGCTGCTGCTGTTAAACTCATAGCTGTTCCTCTTGTGTCTCTATCTGGCTTCAGACACAATACAACAACAAATGAATACTGGAACAAGAAATAGCCAACTCCTATGAATAAACTATTCTACATAGAACATAGAAAGATGTTGCCTTGTCTGTTCCTCATGTGGTCTATAAACAGATGACAGAGATCAGTCTGTTAACATTCGGCACGTATGCCCAACTTCATTATGCATGATGCCTGTAAATTTGTTAGATAAGAGGAAATGACCAGGTTGTTGTTTATATATGAGCTTCATATTATAATCTATAAGTTCAAGAGTCAGAATTGTTATGTGGCCTGGCCAAAGCAAAACCCCTCTGACACAAGAGATCAAAATTTAAAGGAAAAAGAGAAAATTTAGGACATTTTTAATCTCCCATGTTTTTTGTAAGTGTCCGTATTATCTCAACCGTCTGCTAGAGGTGCACAAATTAACAAAGCTCCTTCATGCAACATTTTCTATTGTCTGTTGAGGCAATGAAAATGACCCTTACATCAACATGATTTTAAAATGATGCACTGCATTAGAAGGAGGCATTGCTGCATTGTGAGACTAAAAGATTATCAGTGTTGTTTTTTTTTATGAATGTTTGTCATCAGTATTTTAAAATAAAAACAGGTGCGAAAAATGGATGAAAAATAAAATATGAAATAAAATACAATTTGCAGCAAAAGCACTCTGTAGTTTAACTATTTGGTTTTGCAATGCTTAGAGCAGGAGTACAGATGTAGTCAGACGTGTGGTTTTTTTCTGTTATAACTTATTTATTTATTTAATAATTTATAATTTACTACTACCGTGTAAATCATTTTGAATTTGTTTTGGTTGGGATTGTGCTCTAATATAATTAAATAGACTTAATTGTCGACCAGAGTGGAAAATTGTCTTGCATCTGCACCTAAACATAAAAGCATCAAAAGATCACGTAACATATAAAAGAAGTATAGAGCACAATATAGTCATCATCATCAGCCATCATTCGGGGTTGAGTATGGTTTGTCCTCCTGAGGTTTGTGGGTCTTGACATGGCTGAAGAGGCCAATCCTAGAACCACAGACTTTATGACAGTATGAGCATAGATGCATGGTGCTGCTGGTGGATGGAGGTGGATGGGACTGCTTGGTGGAGAGTCTCTCCTTTCTTTGTTGCCACTCATCTCTGGCAGTCTGTCAGAGATCTTTCTCATGAAGTGCAGCTCTTGCAAGGACTCTGTTTCTCCATATTGTTCTGTTTTGTGCAATTTCCTCCCAGTTAATTGGGTCAATGTGCAACATTTTTGAGGTTGATCTTGTTGATGTCTTTGTACGTCTTCTTACATTCTTACTACATGGCTGTTGCATTTGAGTTGGTGTTTAATGATGATAGTGGCAAGTCTCTGCTCAATACAGTAGAGTGGAAATAACAATACATTATAGATAAAATAATAACATTAACATAAACATGAAAACATACCATGGAGCAAGATTCATTTGTAAAATGTTGATTGGACTTTGAATAAAATCTTTAAAGTGTAAACATGAACTTACCAACTGTGGTCATCATTAATAGAAGCTGCAGTCTGCATTAACTGTAATGAACCTGTTAATGTTTCTAGACAAAGAGCAAACTTTTGATCAGTGCAGCTTTTCACTCTTTAGTTGAACAACTGCAGTTCTTTTTTGATTGATTGAGATTTTAAATGCGATACACATCACAAGGGCAAACATTTACATGATTAATGTTTACAATTTATTTGTGAGAAGTTTGTTGAGAAAACAAAAGAGCACAGATACACTTTGTTGTCCATATTTAATGCTTTTAAATGCACATTTATTTTGTCTCTTATTAACATTTATGAACAATGAGGGGAAGCCAGTATAACTTTGTTCAGTGAACCACCAAGACATTTAATTTGAGTATGACTAGCATTTAGTGTGAAGGTCATTTCAGTGATGCAAATAAAATAAACCACCAGCGGCAGCGGCTCATTAGCAGAGGAACTCAACCACTTCTTCTCCCGCTTTGAAGTGAATGAGGTGAATGAGGCAGAGACGGGGACAGCACTGCCACCAACTACTAACAGCCGGTCACTTACTGTCAGCACAGATGATGTCAGGATAGTGCTCTGCAGTGTGAACCCCAGGAAAGCCGCCGGTCCAGACGGAATTCCAGGGAGGACATTCAGAGACTGTGTAGATCCGCTCATTAAGCATTTCATTTAGAGATTTAGTTTTGGAAGCATTGATTGTTCACATTGGTGATGTTGTTGTACAGTAATTGAACAAATACTCACAGTTGAGGTGTCTAAGTATGAAAATGATTCAGTCAGTGATCTACAGATGTCACAAATATGGATTGTTGTACTGAAAAGGCTTCATACTCACTAAACTGCCACACATTTTGCTTCCCTGAGTGACCCCAAAGAGTTTAAATGGACCGAAAAGGAGATAAACAGCTCACATGACAATTAAGGTCTTCTTCAATACAAACTGTGTCTGTGAATCTTCATTTTAGCAACATCCTTAATCAGAATAAACTATTAGACTGTTTCATCCTAAAATAGAGGGAAAGTGAGAAAAAAGTCAGCACAAGGGAACAGATTTAAATTTAATTTGTCTTCACAGCTGGTAAATAAATTCATATTCTGAAAAACAAACATAAAAACAGTTTATTTAAAGCTGAAACTTTCTGCACGCTGTCGCCCTCTGCAGCAGTGAGAGGGAACTGAAATCATGTTTCCAACTACAGAGTTGTTGTGGAAGCTGTCTGTTTATTGTGAATCAACCACTGCAATATCTGGATAATGTGACATTCAACAAAGTGTGACAGAACTGAGATCATGTTCCATGTGTGAAAATATACAGTATACTGCACAAGAAGATAATCAGGATTCCTCAAAAACAATTAATTACAGCATGTACACATTTAAAATAATAGTTTGCATAGAAGCTCTAATCCTTAATATCTGTAATATAACGAACTCTACAGAGAAAAAAATAAGCTTGCATTAGTTCAGAGAGAACATTCAGTAAATTATAAATCAATTGAGTCACACACACCACCTGACATTCAACTGATCTAAACAATCAATCATGTTTGACACGTCGACATGATTCAGTTCAAGCTGCCATCAGCACATTCTTCTCAAAGCTTCTGCTACATGCTGTTACTGACTGTCTGTGCTGCTCACTTCTACCTGCTGCTGCTGCTGAAAACTGAACATGAAAACGTCCACATCATCCTCTACAGCCTCTCTCTCCACTGTCATATTTCACTGTTGTACTACTTTCTGCTTCCATCAGGTGAGTCCAGCCTCTGGTTCAACTGCATCACAACAAAATCACATGAAATTTAGGTAAAGTACTTCTCATAACTGTTACTATGAATCTGATGTCGGCCTGTTTTTTCCCTTTCATGATGCTCCAACCTGACTGGACTTTACTCCACGTCTTCCTGCTCCTCTGTGTCTTCTGTCTGTGCTGCAGCGACAACCTAAAAGTCTGAGACGTTCTCACACACAGGAGAAGAGTCCAACTGATGGGGAGAGATAACAAAATGAAGATTAATGGACCTCATTTATGAAACTTGCATATAATTAGATTAAATTAACGATGTATTAAATCATGTTTAAAACTGAATTATTTAATGCTAAAGTTGTGTTCAGGTTAAATACATCACAAGTTTCTACTCTGCGAGTTGTATTTTAAATATAAATTCACTTCACAGCTTCATGCTGACAATATAAATGTGTTTTATGAGTGCATTTATGAGTCAAGTGATCATAACTGTATTTTAGGGTAAGTTCTGTCAATAAGGTTTCTCTCTCACCTCTATAGTCTCTACAGGTTCATTCAGTTCGGTGGTGGAGCTCAGAGTTTTCTTCTTCCTGGATTGAATCCAACAAATACAAGAAATATTTAACTAAATGACATTCATGACTTAAAACTATGAACATGTTTTAATAAGAAAATGAAAGAACAAATGTCTTCTTTATCATTTTACCTTGCCCACAGACTCAAGAGAAGCAGAGGAATCAGCATCAGGACCACCAGAATCAACCTGATGATATTTATTATAAATACTGATTTCCCTAAAAATTGAGAGCAACAGAAAGGAGATATGGCTCATCAATAAATGTAGTATACGTGTGTGTGTGTGTGTGTGTGTGTGTGTGTGTGTGTGTGTGTGTGTGTGTGTGTGTGTCTGAAGGTCAATGAGCATAACTTACCTGATCCAACAGTCAGATATAAGTTGGAGTTATGATGTCCTCTTCTGTTCTGGGCTTCACAGTAATAATTCCCACTGTGTTCAGGTCTGACATCAGTGATGGTGAAGATCTGTCCTGATGCTTTTGGTGAGTCTTCATTCTCCTTGTACCAGATATAATTAGCTGCTGGGTTAGCATCACTGCTACAGGTCAGATTCACTGAACTACCCTCCACTATCTCACCAGAGGGACTCACTGACACAGAGGGAAGCTTTGGAGCATCTGGAGGAAATGTATGACAATGAATGAACTATAAAATGAGGAAGGGTTGCATTAGTACAACATGTTGTATTGGAGCTGCTCAGTGAACCACAGCAGCAGACTGAATGTGAAGCAGGCAGAGCTGAAGAAAGCAGACATGATCAGAAATGTTTGCCCAACAGCTTTATGTTTTTTTTTTAAATGAGCAGATTTACTCACATTCCACATCAATAAAGATGTATTCAGATGTCCTCTTCCCCAGCTGGTTCTCAGCTGTACAGTAATACTCTCCAGAGTCAGAGGACTGGATGGAGCTGAAGTCAAGCTGTGGTCCTTTACTGAGAGGTTGAAGGTCTGGATTTACATTCTTCTTGTACCAGGTGTATTTTGCTGCTGGGTTAGCATCACTGCTACAGGTTAGAGTCACTGAACTGCCCTCCACTATCTCACCAGAAGGACTCACTGACACAGAGGGAAGCTTTGGAGCATCTGTGGGAGATACAGACACACATTAACTTGAAGAATAGAATATGTTGTCATATGTCAGATGATAGACATGATCAGAAATGTTTGACAAGTCCAACATCCTTGTACGTATGTGTGTACATGTGTGAGTGAGTAAGTGAGTGTGTGTGTGTGTGTGTGTGTGTATTTGTGTGTGTGTGTGTGTGTGTGTGTGTGTGTGTGTGTGTGTGTGTGTTCAGATTCTGCTTGCTGTGTTATTGGCCCTGTAGTTTCAGATAGCTCTACCTGCCTTGCTGTCACACATCTTTCTTGTCTTGTTCTATAAATCCTGCTGTGACATCACGTTGCTTGTATTGTGTGTCCTGCACTTGACTACACTTACACACCTTAGAACGAGCCAACATGTTATTAAAAAAACAATTGACACCACATTTTGGTCTGAGTAAAATAGTTATGTTGATAAAAGTACAAAGTATAAATGAAAAAATGTAAGAGTTAAAACTGGGTCTGACTTGTTGTAGACTATGTGGGTCAAAATTTGCACTTGATGTGTTAGTGGAACATTGTAGAGAAAACTCACACACTGAAGGAGAGGGGAAAGACTCATATCCTGATAGAGCACAAGAATACTCGTCCTCAGGATTAATTGGGTGCGGATGAAAATAAACTTTTTTTCCCTCCATTAGCTGGCCATTCTTGTACCAGATGTAGTAATGATGAACAAGCAGCTGACAATTGCTGTGACATGTCAGCTCTGTCCAGGTGGGATGCTGGTTGGGGGAAGATTTTCTAACATGCACTTGGAAGTCTGGATCTGTGAACAACAAACAGAAATGTCATTTCAGAATTAACTGTCAACATACAGCACATACAAGCAAATATTCACATGTTCACAGTAACATTTCCTAAATGATCTGAAACATCTGAATCTAACTGATCACAACATCAAGGAATCAACCATTTATAGAAAATGGTTATAAAGTTAGATTTGATGGAAAAGAACCTGCTCTTTGAGGGAGCTCTCAGAGAATCCAAGCAGTAATGAAGATTCTGCTAAATAACCTTAATAATCACATAGATGAACATTAGATTTAAGAGAAATAAAGAATAGCAAAAGCATAATACATAATGAGGAGATTGGGGCAGCAGATGGTGTCAGCATTAGCATGTAAGCAAAGTAATAGTAAGAAGTGTCAGCTTATAATGGAAGCACTGTCCACTTCTATGAATATGATGACCATTAACAGTCAGCTGGTAGCCAAGCAGCTGGAAAAGCTCTGTGCTCTGCCTGAAATAATGTTTTGCTCCATTTAAAATGAAAACGTTACCTGTTACAGTCAAAGTGACTCCAGGTGAGGCAGAATATTTCCCTTTTGGTTGGTTTGTTATGAACCTGAACTTGTACTCAGCTGAGTCGCTCTCTCTCAGGTCTGTGATTCTCAGAGTGCAGTCGTTCTTATCACAGTGATACTGAACACGACCTGAATACTCTGAGTCTGTTCTCAGATCCAAATATTGATTACCATCCATTTTAGTGAACCATAAAGTTTTGTCAACTGTAATATCAAGGTTATCTATTCTGGATGGGCATCTGTAGGTGCAGCTTATGTACACTGTTGATCCTTTGAAGGCACAGATCTGAGTAGAAGAGTACGTCACTCCCCAGTGACCCACTGTAACACAGAACACAACAGAATCCACAACGAGACTCATAACAACATCAGAGAACAGACTTTAATCTATTAAAGTCTGTTAGTGATTAATGTAATTTATATGTTATGCAGATACTTCATAACTGCTAAGATACTGCATGGGCCTCCTTCTTTCCACCTCCAAGAAGGACATGAGACTAATTTATGAAGCTTATGGCACCAACACAAGGACAAACATTAAGAGTGTTTTACACTTGAGTACCACAAAATGAAATCAATAATACAATGTTGTTCAGGTGTGAATCAATACAGTAAACGTTGAAAGTTAATCGAGATATAATTTGATAAAGGAAATGTATAACCATGAGATGTGGAGCCATGTATACTGTAGAGTATCAAATGATCTTATAGCACTCTGGGAAATGTAGTATTTGGCATTACTCCTTTTAGTTAAGAATGCTCTTGAATAAACTATAGAACTGAACTACACACATTTCACAGTGCATTTTTTCCTTTAAAGAGTAACTTAACACCAGCTGAAACCTTGTCTCTACTGCCCTCCAGTGGTTTAAACTCTGACGCAGAAGTGCACTCCTGGGTGTGTCAGTACACTGTGACAACACTGTTTGATGTGGTGACAGGTGCAACAGTTCCTGTATGTATATATTTATGGAATCAAATAATGGTCATAAATATTTTGAGCTTGTGAAATGGTTAGCTGATGTACCATAACTGAATGTGTCTTAAATATGGGTGATATCACTTCCCTCTCTGTACTGGTCCCATTAAGCTCTTGGGATACTGCTGTAGGTATCCCAACATCAATACAACCTTTGAAGCACCACTGACATGCATATTGTATAATGTCTAACAGCTATAGGCTACATGGATAAAAACACATACAGGAACAGTCATGCACACATAATGCTTAATATTGGAGACATCAAGCCTCAAGCTTTTTCAGTATTAGCATGTTCTGTTGCACCTGTCACCACATCAAACAGTGTTGTCACAGTGTACTGACACACCCTGGAGTGCACTTCTGCATCAGAGGTTAAACCACTGGAGGGCAGTAAAACAAGGCTTCAGCTGGTGTTAAGTTGCTCTTAAAAGGAAAAAATGCAAAAATTATATTACTAACATATTGTACAGTTTATTCAAGTACATTCTTAACTGAAAGGAGTAATGCCATGTGTGAAAAAGTTTTGTGCATACAGATATAACTTGCACACGTGTAAAAAGATTTTGTAGCTGTAGAAATATTTTGTTGATGTGTAATTATAATTTGCACAGGATTTTTTTCAACAGTGAGGTTTTACAAAGTCTGAGAGACGGACACACAAATTTCCTACCTGTGTGTGCGACATTGAAGTTAAAAGTACAAACTACAAGGTTGTATGAACTGTAAGTTGAAATTTTGACCCTGTTTTTACATGTGAATCTGATTGGTCAAACGCCAAGTCAATCTGTCCAATCAGAGGGCAGATGGTTCCATTGTGTTCATCCCCCTGCAGGTGCAACAGAACATGTTAATGCTGAAAAAGCATGAGGCTTGATGTCTCCGACATTAACCACCTCGAAACCAATGCCCGCTTCCCATTTCAACCGACAAAAGCAGGTGTTTTTAGCAAGACATCAGGACATTTGCAGCCGTTTTTCTGG